>NW_026929220.1:0-360000 GCF_032062105.1 Saccostrea cuccullata | reverse complement strand
GACATAGCGACCATAGATTCCGTCGTCGTCGTCGTCGGCGTCCAACTTTTGGTTAACCCAAATGTCAAAGTTTTATAAACTGCAATAACTTTCTCAAATTTTATTCAGTCTTCTTGAAATTTGGACACAATATTCAGTATGGATAAAAATTTATATCCCAAGTATGATTTTGAAAAAAAAAATTCAAATTTTTCCGTATTTTTTCCTTAAGTTGGACTTAGTTTTTTCATGATAATTTATGGTGAAGACCTATATTCCAGCAACTATAAGTTATAGGGATATGATAATTAGTCAGTGGATACATCATGGGTAACCACAAACGTCAGTACCAGAATTAGGTCATCTTGACCTACATTTTTCTGCATGAGTGACTTTGGTTAAATTTTTGGTGGAGGTCCATATCTCAGCATCTATAACTTATAATGGCATGATGATTTGTCATTGTACAGGTTATAAGTAACCAACAACATCAGTACCAGAATTAGGTCATTTTGACCTACATTTTTCTGCATGAATGACTTTGGTTAAATTGATAATGGAGGTTCATATTTCAGCAACTATAACTTATAGTGGCATGATAGTTAGTCAGTGGATACATCATGGGTAACCACAAACGCCTGTACCAGAATTAGGTCATCTTGACCTACATTTTTCCGCATGAGTGACTTTGCATAAATTTATGGTGGAGGTCCATATCTCAGCAACTATAACTTATAGTGGCATGATAATTTGTCAGTGGATACATCATGGGTAACCACAAACGCCTGTACCAGAATTAGGTCATCTTGACCTACATTTTTCCGCATGAGTGACTTTGCATAAATTTATGGTGGAGGTCCATATCTCAGCAACTATAACTTATAGTGGCATGATAATTTGTCAGTCTACACATCATGGGTAACCAACAATATCAGTACCATAATTAGGTAATCTTCACCTACATTTTCTGCATGAATGACTTGATACATATACAGTGGATTTGATTTCAAAATGCAAGTTCAAATTATTGCGACTCATAACACGTTGCAATATTCGCAATAATAAAAACATCACAATAATTTGTGAATTTACAGGGTATATGTATATATATATAAATGCCAATATAATCGCCAAGGGATTAGATATTAAGTCAGCTGTTCCATTTCTTTATTATTGTATTTTTGAGTTATTCCTTCTGAAATGTCAATAAATGCTTCAGTTTATCAGACAATCATTTCTTACTAACCACAGCGACAGCAGGCGAGACACAGGGTTGCGGGCAACCCTTACGTACTTTTTTTTAAAAAATACATTAAAATATATATTTTAAAGAATTTTTTCATTTATTCTCATGATATATAGATATGTTAATTGTTTAGACAACATGCCGTGATCATCTTGCATGTACATGCACGTGCGTGCACGTACAATGCGTTAAATGACATATAGTTGATATCATTGTAGCTTTTATTATTCTTTGATAAAATCCTTCGATACTGATCATATTTTAAAAATGCCTTACAGGAATTTGGCACAAGAAGGGATTTGGGGAGCGTTTGGGGAACATCTGTAACGGTCCCCGTTACAATTAGCACTAGCTAAATGATTGCTTTACACAAAACCCTACAAATTACACAACACCATAAATAGATGACTTTCATACATATAGTTTTTCAAACGTAAAAAGAAGGAGGAAGAAGGAAAAAAACAGTTTTTCAATGGAGGCATATTTGGATGCAAAACAGAAAAAAAAAACTATTTAAGCATCCTTGTTTGTCTAGTGTGGATTAAAGTTTTGAAAAGTTTCTTTTTCGTTATTGCGTAATATTTTTTAAGTTTTAAAAATTTTAATATGCATGTACGAGGGTTGATCCAAAAGTTCGTGGAATTTCTTCATATTTTATTTATTTATAAGTGAAATTGGTTGAAAATTACAAATGAAAATATAGGCACTTGTTGAATATTTTAAATAAAAAAATATTTTAAATATTTCTGATAGTAACTCTATGACAGTTGCCATAGAAACGGATGTTTGGAAATGCGGGGAAACATCAATGCGTTTTTTATCATTTTAATTCTTTATACTTGAAATGAGAAGAAAACCACCGTATGTGTTATAGAAAATGAATATGTCGTTATTACAATTGCTTGATCTTTTATAAACCTTTTTTTGAAAGTTTTACCAATTTTGCTGCATATTTAGTTTATTAATTGATAATTTATTGTTCATCTGTAGGTTGTTAGACTACATCAAATTTCGGTAAAGTCATACATTTTGTGAAAATTCCAGGATCACTGTATCTTAAAAGCTTATATTATTGACATAGGCTAGGGAAAAATGCATTTGATTACTGGTTTCCCAGTTGTGTAAGAAATTTAAGGAAAATTGAACTTCCATAGACATTGCATAAAGGTGTGGCTGCCTTTTGAGGGTTCTGTTTTAAGTGTTTATCCCCCTTGACAATTTAAACGCGTTAATGGACGTTGTCGGCTGATGTACTGTTCCAAACATTGCTACTGAAACTGGAACATCATATGGAAAGATGGAGAGTATTTTGATATATGAGTGAAAAATGAATATCAGTTGGTGCGAGAGGATACCCAGGCCTTTCGTGAGAAAAAAAATTAGAAAAGGGCAGCATTTTGTAGAATTAAGTATTCGATTTGGACATTAGGGTGAGATGCTTCTATAATGTGACGTGACATGTCTAATTTGACGTAACGTCGAAGTCTCCCCCAGATTTCACAACTATTCATTTTCAGAAAGCTCGTGTTACCTTATTGGTAATTGGAACATGGTGAATTTTCCAATATTGTTACATTATGACTCTTTATTATAGATATGCCTATTGTTTGCTTTCATCAAATCAAGATAAAATTTTAGAAAGAAATTCCACGAACTTTTGGATCAACCCTCGTACATGATATACTACTACAGCATTATTTGTAAGATTGCAAAGTCATTTTATAGAATCTCTTAATTTTCTTTCAGACCATTCTCAGAAATAATGGTTCTAGATGCTGATAATCTGCCAGACTTTGACTTGGTGAGTCATTCATTGAAACCTTAACTCTAAGAAAAATATTGTTGCCTCTTATTCCTTACTATTACTATGCTCCCAAGATCAAAGATTATAGAAAATTGTTTTCAGCTCAGTTGACCAGGAGTTAGGAAAATTGTAAAGTGCTTGTTGTCTATTTGATCATCTGTTTGCTTGATCCAAAATTTCAGAATAGTCCTTTGTCCTAAGATTTTGCCTTCTTTTGTGTGTAACTTTAAAGACTTACCTAATACTGTAAACCTACTTTATTCGCGGCGACTTTATTTCCTGATTTATAAGAGATAAACTAGTTAGCGACGATTAATTTTCGCGATCAAAGCCTTTTTGGATCTGTTGTTAATAGACACATACACTTTAAGGACGGGTTCGCGGCAAGAAATATTCGCGATGGGGAGGCTCTCGCGAACTTCGCGAAAATTTCTCTCGCACAAATAAAAGTTGGTTTACAGTGTTTGTATACAGAATTGTAAATAAGCAGTATTTTTTTTCTGGAGCAGGTCTATTTCCCGAATAACTGTACGCCCACAAGAAACAGTTGTACACAGAACATGCATAGACGCAATGTATCGAGTAATAGATTTGCTTATTAGGAAATACAGCATGCAATGTGTTTAGACTATTTTTATATGACTCATTGTTGGGCAGCCCACTCTCTCATGATTAATGTTCAAGAAGGAGTAAAAGAAGTGGGATAAATTGTTTTCTGACATCTGTTTGTAACACCCTCACATTGACTCAGTTCTTGACCTTTTAAAATGATCAAATACATGTACTTGAAATTTAATCTATTACACATCGTCCAAACCCACATGTTTTCTCTCCATTACATAAATCAGCAAAACCTACGGGTTTCTCTCTGTTACACTACATTCATTACGTCGGGTTGAATATACTGTAACGGAGAAAAAATCTGTGGGTTAATTCCGACGATGTCAGTCTATTACAATTAGGGAATGTTTTTACCTTTTATGCGAGTTATTGGTGTGTGAATCACACAAACTTGTCACGTAGGGATATTTCATGAAGCGCGCTAGCGCTTAATGAAAAATGTGCCTACGTGCAAGTCTGTGTGATTCACACACCAATAATTCACACTAAACTTAAAAACATTCCTTATATTTACATTTTACATGTTTGGAAGCACCAAAAATATTCTCAATATTTGAATTTCTTGCTGCCCTATATAGTTATACTTTTTCTAACGTCGCTGTAGCATTATTGTGACGTCACGTTAATGCACGTTTCTCCGTGTATATTTCTGCATATGAGTATACATGAAAATGGTATTCAAATCAATTTCACAGTTGGCTTAGTAGTAAAAAACAACGAATGTAAATATTTTCAAATGAAATGAACCCATGTATGCCTAAAAGCATGAGGCTCTTTCACTAAATTCTTTATCTGTGATCTGTTTGTTTATTCTGTAGATTGTAGAAGAGCTGGAGAAGATAGACTTTAACCCGTTTAAGGACACGCTACTGAGAGATGATAAATTCTTACACTGGAGGCACGTTCACGAGAGGAGCTGGGCAGATTGGAGGCGATGGTACGTAACCAGTACTATAGAGGTACTGTTATCTGTGTGTGAATAATTGACTCCATGTACGTAAGGCCATAAAAAATTAATTTCTTGGTTCTCAGGCCCTCCCTCATCTCTTCCAAGGGTGCCTCATTGACCCTTTTTATTGATAAATCAATAAAATTAAAACAACAAATCACCTCCCTCATCATTTTTTTGAGGTTTTGTACAATGTAAAAAGCAGCCTCATCATCATCATGGGGGCAATAAAAAAGAAAAAAAAAAGCCTTTCTCCCTCAATATATTTTTTGAAAAAAGGCCTGAGAACCAAGAAATTAACTTTCCATGGCCTAAACCTATGTTCTTGAGAGAAGGTGGGAAAAGTGGAGCAATGGTATGTAGCTTTACTAGTACTGCTAAATTCAGTGACAAGATGTGATCGAGTTGTGTTAGGGTAATGCTAAGTTTTGGATGCACCGTATGGAAGATTCTAAAGGTTGTACTGTATACAGGGTTATTTTCGCCCCCAAGGTATTTTCGCCCTTTTACACTTGCAAACAATTTTGCCCCCATTTTAAATTTGCCCAGTCATGTTTTTTTTAACAAAATTATAATAATGCAGTCCTTGAATTCGCCCCACGTTAAATTCACTCAAATGGGGGTAGGGTGAAAATAAAATGGGGGCGAAATTTTTCCTGCATACAGTAATCACTGTAATTATTCTTAAGATTACCATATACGCTGTATATGTTTGATGTATCTTCAGATTCCTACCATATGTCTGGTGGCTCTTTAATTTGCATGGTACATTCACATATTTTTGTGGGGTAAAATTTTTGAGGTTTGAAGAAAAAAATATTGGTTTGTGGGGTATTTGATTTTGTGGTTTGAGAAAGTTTTAATGCATATGAAAGCTAACATTATGTGGTGGATATAAATTGTTGGGTTTCTCCATACCTCAAAAACAACGAAAATTAAACCTCCATGAAAATTGGTGATTTCACAGTACTTTCTTTCCCAGTCGACCAAATTCCATAATAACAGTACTTGATCACCTTGTCTGTTTTCTTTTGTATTGATATAAAGTTTTTTTTTTCACAGAACAGAAAATATGTGATTTCTGAAATTCAATTCAATTTTTTTCAGGGCGGACCATCCAGCGCGTGACTTGTACAATCGTCATCCTAAATGCCTGGTAGACATCCCTCAGATCCAGTTTACACCCGAGGAGTCCTTTGTGTTTAACGATTATTTCAGAGTGAGTAAACTTAGTTTACTATATTGACAATAGTATAGTACATTGTACACATGAATGTGCACATTTTAGTGCCTTTTCTGCTGTCTTTTAAGGGTGGTCACTGCTGAAATATAAACTTAGGTTGATGTGCCAAAACTACTTTATGTGGCCCATTTTTTTTACGACAAATTATAATTATTCTACAATGATTTTGATAGTTTTTTAAATGAGAGAATAAATACGACCCTTTTGAAAAGTTTCAATAGAACATCATTACAGATGGGGAAATTTCTCGCCCCTGGGTCTAACCCACTTCTGAAAGTAGGCCAACATGCTGAAAACATGTAAATTATGATAATCTAACATGACACATTCATGAAACATTTCTTATTGTTCTTCATCAATTAAAATTCAAATATATCTTCAAATATTTTTTTTGTCTAAAAATTTAATTTTTCATTCCGACAGAGGAGGGATCAATACTTCTACACCGAGCCTCAGGGGAAGGGAGGATTCCCTGGAGCAGTAAAGAGGTTCCTCATTGGATAAAAGATAGTGGAGGAGTGAACATAAAAGGACTGAAATGACTGGAATGCTTCTAACTCATTGTTTTATGTGTAGTTGATTTAAGTGCTTCAGACTGTTAAAATAAAATAAATATTAAAACAGATCATCTTTGTTCATTTAACACATACATTTGATAATTTGCGGATTTTTTTTTTTTTTGGTGAGGGGCATATAAACTGCATATAAGCAAACTAAAATGGAAGGATTAGTTTATAAGCCCACATTTAGGTTACATGTAACAGATCACTTATGTATTTGTCACAAGGTAGCTTCCTGGGGTACTATTATATCTAAATTTTCTTATGGTTCAAAGTTATGGTGAAGGTCACAGTCAAGGTCACAAGGTCATTGAACTTGGTGTCATTTGAAAGAACTGAACTAGTGGAGTAAGTGCATACCAAATATGAAGTCTCTATCTCTAATGGTTCAAAAGTTATGGCGAAGGTTAAAGTTGACAACAAACAGACAGACAGGACAAAATATGCACCCTCGATCTATCAATCCGAGCACATAAAAATTCTTTTTTTTAAAGCCAAGAAACCTGTGTGAAAGCTTCCTGAGATGCTGTAAATTCAAAAATGGTTCAACTATTACGTGTATCTCGTACATGTATACTGGACACTCTTAAATGAAGATATCATTGCAGTGCAATGCATCTCATTGTAATTGCTTGACGCACTGTCTAGTACTTAGAACATACTTGGTGAATGGTCTATTTTTTTATGTTAAACATTAAAATAAATATGAACTTTCCTGTTTAACTGATAAGTGCACAGCTTGAGACTCAATCAAACTAACCACCAAATTACTTTGTAGAACAATCAAAGGCGCTTTTCAGTACTGCTTAGCCAGTTAGCAGTACTTTAGTGAGATTTTAATTTCAATTTTACATTTTGTTGTTTTTAGCTCTACTGGTCAGAGACCAGAAGAGCTTATGCGATAGTAATGCGTCCGGCGTCCGTCCATAAACAATTTTTCAAAATGCTACTCCTCCTACAGTTTTGGTTTGATTTCATTATAACTTGGCACACAAGTAGACTACACTAAGATTAATTCTATGTATCGGTTTTTGATTTCGATGAACGGTGTTGCCGTGGTTACTAAAAATAGAAATTTCTGTGATATTCTTTCAAAACGCTACTCCTCCTACAGTTTTGGTCTGATTTCAGTATAACTTGGCACACAAGTTGACTACACTAAGATACATAATTCTGTGTATCGGTTTTTGATTTCGATGAACGGTGTTGCCGTGGTTACTAAAAATAGAAATTTCTGTGAAATTCTTTCAAAATGCTACTCCTCCTACAGTTTTGGTTTGATTTCATTATAACTTGGCACACAAGTTGACTACACTAAGATACATAATTCTGTGTATCGGTTTTTGATTTCGATGAACGGTGTTGCCGTGGTTACTAAAAATAGAAATTTCTGTGAAATTCTTTCAAAATGCTACTCCTCCTACAGTTTTGGTTTGATTTCATTATAACTTGGCACACAAGTAGAATACACTAAGATACATAATTCTATTTATCGGATTTGATTTTGATGAACGGTGTTGCCGTGGTTACAAAAAATAGAAATATCTGTAAAATTGTTTCAAAATGCTACTCCTCCTACAGTTTTGGTCTGATTTCAATATAACTTGGCACATAAGTAGAATACACTAAGATACATAATTCTGTGTATTGAATTTTAATTTTGATGAACGGTGTTGCCGTGGTTACTAAAAATAGAAATGTCTGTAAAATTGTTTCAAAATGCTACTCCTCCTACAGTTTTGGTCTGATTTCAATAACTTGGCACACAAGTAGACTACACTAAGAACATAAAGAGACTTTATCAACGATCATTATTCTATTTAGTTTCAAATCCCAGCTGCTTAAGTACTTTTCTCTTCCTTTGCTATAAGTTCAAACCAGTTTCAGTCTCGACAGAGACTTTAGTGATATATGACCAAATTGTGACTTTGTTCATATGTGAGTGACTCTCTAGTCTTATATCTACGTGTACATTATCTTGTAATCCGTTAGTATTACCTGAACATTTGCATAATCTTTTTGTCTACATTGTTCAAAGGGGCCTAATTTGATTATCTAACTTTGTAAGAAACATATACTATACAAATTTTGGAACATATCAATTATGTTCATGATGAATGGTGTTGTCGTGGATACTAAAAATAGAAATTTCTGTGAAATACTTTCAAAATGCTACTCCTCCTACAGTTTTGGTCTGATTTCAGTATAATTTGGCACACACGTAGAATAGGCTATGATACATAATTCTAAGATACATAATACATTGAACACGATACATGTAGTAGAATTATTACAGTTGTAAATATTTATGCACTGAATACTGAAAATTGTAGGGTTGACTTTTTAAGCAAAATGTCTAATTGGATTTCAAAATACTGTATGAATGACGAAAATATTATTCTACTCCTCCTACAGTTTGTCTGATTTTAATATACATGTAACTTGGCACACAAATAGACTAAGATACATAATTCTGTGTGTCAGTTTATGTTTTCAATGAATGGTGTTGCCGTGATTACTAAAAAATAGAAATTTTTGTAAAATACTTAAAAAATTCTACTCCAAATACAGTTTTAGTCTGATTACCGGTATATAGTACACGTATAATGTGGCATACAAGTAGTCTACACTGAGATACATACCTGGTAATTGTCTTTATTGTTTTTTTATGAATGATGTTGCCATGGTAACTAAAATTCAAAATTCTATAAAATTTTATTAAAAGGTACTCCTACAGTTGAAGTCTTCTTGCAATCTTGCCACAAAAAGAGACTTAATCAAGGATCATTATTCTATTTATTGCTTTTGTAAAGTTTTTTATCCCAATTGCTACTTTTGTCTCCCTTTGTTTGGAGTACAAACCAGTAGAGCTACAGTCTCGACAGAGACTTCTGGTTTATATAAGCTTACTTGCATAGAATTGCCCATACCCAGCTTTAACTCATATGCATTAGTCTTTTAATCAGTGAAATCAAAACTGCAGTAAATAAATACATATACAAGTATTTTATTTGTCAACCAACTGTTTTCGAATATGACCATGTATAACTCTACTTTATATTTTTCACCTCTTTAACAGTCACACTGTTTAACTCTTTTTTGTTTCTGCATCCGGTAAGCCCAAAAGAAATCGTGGTTGAAATAGTTTGCTGGCCACGCCCGCACTCCTCCTGCACAGTTGTACACGTTTTCACAGTTCGGTACAAAGCGATGGAGAGCGACGTTCATAAGCAACTGAAGTTTATCCTGGAAAGAGTCTTCTGCCTTCCTTTTCTGAAGTCTGTACGTGTTACAGTTTTGTTTAAGCCTTCTCATGCAGTATCTTCTGCCTGCCGCTACATAGTTTGAATGATTTTGCAGTTCGCTGGCGGTGAGGATTTTGAGCACTTGTTCGTGACTTTTCTTCCTAATCACATTACCGTTACATCTATGATATTTTAAAATCAAACCATTGATTGTGAAAATATTCAAATAAATAAGTCTATAGTATGGAGGTGTCAAATACAATGACAAAATGAAAAACATCAAAATGATGTAATAAAACACAGCCTCTTCTTGGAAATACTGTCTCGATAACAATATTTCCCGAAGAATGGCAAATTTTTTCTCCCATCTGGAAATATCCGAAAAGTAATCAAGAATTTCGGAATTTTCACTTTCCTCCTGTTCTTCCGCATTACTTTGAGAGTTATTTCCCTTCGGTACCATAGGGTCCTCAAGAGTCCCTATAGATGAGTCTCTTGATTTCGAAGAAGAAAGGGTTGACTTTTCATCTCCCAAAAACCCTAACGATTCATTTCCTCTCAGTTCGGAAAGTGACGGAGATGACTGTTTATAACTGGATGAACTAAATGAAGTCTTGATGGGATTTCCAGTGAACGCTGGTGGATTCTGAGCTGATGTTTCACCTTTGGTGCTATTTAACAGGTGTGAAGGGATGCCTATCAGCACCCTGAACGATACAGAACTGATATCGATGAGCTTGTGTATGACTATCTCCTCTCCTTTACATCTGTAGAGAGCTAGGTCCTTGTATGGGTAATCCAAAAGTTTGCCAGGTAAACCTGTTTCCGATTCCTTCAGATCATTTAACACCTTTAAAAAAAAATGCATATTGTACATAGTACCGGTACTCATATTTTAAAACAAAAATTCCTTGAATTTTTTTTTTCATTTAACACAAGGAT
This sequence comes from Saccostrea cuccullata, assembly GCF_032062105.1. Lineage (NCBI taxonomy): Eukaryota > Metazoa > Mollusca > Bivalvia > Ostreida > Ostreidae > Saccostrea > Saccostrea cuccullata. Next base: position 349,411 of record NW_026929220.1, on the reverse strand, counting down.
TATAAAAAAAAAGTACTATCATGGTACGTGTAGCTTCTAAGTACACATTTCACAATCAAGTATTTTAAAACAAAGATTTTGAAATCATTTAACACCTTTAATAAAAAATGCATATATTTCATTGGTTGTTTACAGGAACTTAAAATTTATAATTAAAGATGACATAGCATATATCCTTTTAAATTTTTATTTTATTTTTCACAATGTAAAACCCATTTTCCTTGAGGATAATAAAACTTGTCTAATCTGCACACCACTTGAATAACACATTAAAGTACATTTCATTTTAACCAAATGAATTTACTAAAAAACTTAAAATACACATTTCACAATCATGATTATGGATTTTTCAAGTATGCCTTAATTCTTCCAGAATTTTGGCAAACTTTATATTAAGCCGTACGTTTAATTTAAATGACTTTGGAATGAAGAAAGGAAAAATAGGCATCTTTTATATTTCATTGGTTAATTTAATACCTACAGAAGTTAAAATTGTAAAATTCAAATATACCTTACATGTCATAAATATCTTTAATTAAATCTCTCTCTTTATATAAATGATTTAAGCTGAACACAAGGTAAAACCCCTTTTCCTTGCTATATCTGCAAATATAAAGTAAAACTTGTCTGTTCCTGCACACAGTGTGGACACTTGTACCAGCACTTCCTGTATGAATTAAAGAACATTTCAGATTATACAACATTTGAACCAAACGAATTTACTGAAAAGACTTAAAATTCACATCATATTATTTCCGCATGATTATGGATTAGACAAAAATTACGTTTCACAGTAAAAGCCTCTGATTGGTCAATTTAATTATCAATTAAGGGTCATTTCAGATAGGAGGTTAAGTTTGAATTTGATCATGAAGGAGGGAGTTTAGTGTGAGTGAAACAGGAAATGCAGATATCTCAATGTTAAGGCTTTTACACTTCTTGAGGATGACACAGTGTCATGTGAAGCCCTATTTGGGTAAATTTGATTATGATTATGTACAATGACTTATAACTGGTTGATAAAATTACTTTTGATATTTGAGTTTGTCCTTTGGAATGAAGAAAGATCCAAATGAAAAATAGAAGGCATCACATAAAAAATGTTTCATCCAATTAAATATAAAATGTACAGATTGTAAAAAAGTACACACACTACATGGTGGTCTATGTCCCTAATGCACAAAATTCATGTTATTTTTCTATACTTGTTAATAATATATGTTAATGGACATGTCAAAGTCTCTAAATTTTTAGCTTTAACAGGGAAATATAAGCTCTCTCTCTTATATATAACTGATTTAAGCTGAACACAATTCGTACAAGGAATGTGTCCACCATTTTTTGCTCTGATTCTCGCTATATCTGCAGACCCCTATATAAAGGGCAGGACTTAGTCACTGTTCAGCGTATTCAGTCAACACAGTGTGGACGGACGTATGCTATACAGCACTTGGTAGCGAGAATAATAACGTAATACTTTGTCGAATGCTGGAAAAGATACCAAAGAAACTTAGTACAATTACAGTTGTACAGAGAAACTTAGTACAATTACAGTTGTTCAGAGAAACTTAGTACAATTACAGTTGTACAGGTCAGAATTTGCAATAGAATATAAACAAAGGTAATGCAAAATAACCACGCCGATCCCCATGACAATAAAGCAGTCAGGTGTAATGAATCTGAAGAGTATACCCTGGTGTTGATGTTAATTGTGGATAATGATACAGATAATGGTGTATGCCTATTTACGAGTCGTGTTCAGCTTTCATCAGAGTATAAAATTATCCTTTGCAAGTAAATCTTGACTCCCTATATATGTATATATTTACCTTGCCACTTTTAAGTCGTTCAGCATTTCTGTCAATCCTGTCAGCCAATCTCTTAAGTGTTCTCCAAATTCTCTTCATACTGTGGTGCTGCGAATGTTAAAAAGTTATAATACTAAAATTCATTAATTCTGAAGAAAGTTTGTTACTGCACTGTAAAATAGAGAAATTTATTCCCCAACTGAAAACAGTGTGTCTTCAATACTGTATGTTAAATATATTCTTGAAAATATTCCTCCCTTGAAAGTTTGTATCTAGCGAGATCGACATCATAAATGGCACCCCGGCTTGGCGTTACATTAGAAAGAGGACTGGAGGCTCTTAATTGGGTGTATGCTTGTCTCCTTCCCTTGAAAACCAGACAGTCAAAATAGAGTTCTGATCATGACAGGACCTAGATTCTATTAGGTTATTAGATAGTTTGGAAAGTTAAACTTTTATCAGAAATGTACAAATGAACTAATGAGCATGATGAGGCTCTAAACAATCTATTCATTCATTTGTCTTTAGTTTTCATGTTAGCCTAATTAAGAATGTGAAACTTTAATTTAATATACATACATGTACTATTTGGACTGTTCATTCATTTCGAATTCCCTCATTTTCATTCATTGCTGTATGACATGATGCCGGATTTAATAAATGGTGGCCATGTGCTGTACAAATCAGAAATCATTAAAGACTTTACTTTACCGGTTATAAGTGCTTATAATTTTTGTCTTTCACTCTTTGCCTTTGCATGTTGACATTGCATAATTTTCCACACGTGCAATGTAAACCCCGATCCCGATGTGAAAAAAATACATCCAATTTTATCCGTGGAAGAGATTTTGAGTTTTTTCACAAACCGGAAGTTTCCGAAATTGATCGATTGATTCCGCCGCGAATCGGAATTTTAACAGGAAGACGATCGCAGCAAAACAATAAATCCAGGCGACAAATGAGTCACATCTATCTTTTATCTGAGCACATTAAGGATTTTAACATGAATTGAAAATGAGTTGATGATGGCGAGTGTGTAAAATTATGTTTAGCTGATACGACGACCGACATTCGTCCAAGAAAATGTCAAAATTCTTTCGCTTTCTCAGTCGCCGACGTACGGGGAGAGGGGTAAAGTCAGACCACATAGATCACGGTGGACACACGGTGAAGAAGAAGAATGCGGTCCAGTGTACAGTCATGCTGCTGGATGGCACCGACTTCACGCTAGAAATTCACGTAAGTGTGTGTGTAAATTGTGTGTACACCTTTACATAAGGATGGTTGCTTGATGCACTTGTGAATTTGATAAACAGAGTGTGGTGACTCTAGTGGATAACTTGCATAAAAATCTAATTGATATATTTTCAGTTTAAAGAAAATCATGAGTATTTATTTTGACACCCATTAAAATACCCCACAATTTTAATGTGTTACATAATGTGCAGTAGATGCCTAGATGGAAATACACCATGTGTATTAGGTCTATTTCAAATGAGTTCATCTTCGTCATTCATCTACATATAACTGGAAATAATCTTGAATTTGAGCAAATGTATTGCTTAAGCACTTTTTCGATACTGAGAAAATGGATTAAGACACATTTACCACATCTTTGGTTAAAAAATTACCATTTACTGGAATAGATACTATTGTGCGGCCCTTAATGTAGTATGTATTCTTCACTGAATGCAAAGCACTTGTGTAAAGAAACTAATGACAAATGGCATTATAGCATTGTTACGAAACACGGAACACAGCACAATATTTCATTTTTACCATCATTAAAGTATATTGCGTATTACATTTTTTTGCTCAGAAGTCAAGCACATATCATTAAGCTTTATTTTTTAATCACATTAATCAGTAAAACTTTTACTGAAAGTTAAATTTATATCAATATATACATGATCAGATATCAGTGTCAACATTACATTGAGAGATCTTGCATTTAAATCCATTAAGTAAGGAATTATAGGGCATTGAACAACACTACACATTCATGGAATTGTAATCTTTACAGGATTGTAGAACTTACCTCAGCAAATTCATAACAATACATTTAGTAAGAAGATTAACTGCTCATCTTAGAAAATGGAGAGAGACACTGTTTACTCTGAATTTATTCCGTATTTCTAAGCTTTGACGGTTTTGTCAATCTATATGTTCATCATGTTGTTATGTGTAAGGGTAATCCCAGTTATGGCATTTGAAAGCAAAACCTTTTTTAAGGGATTGATACATTCAACAGTAGAAAATTTTTATTCATTTTTTACATGTTTAAAGAATATTCTTAGTACTAAAAAATGATCAGTTACCATAAAGCATACTAATAAATAACTTATAGTTGGTAGTAAACAAAGTGCCAGAAATGAAAATCAATTTATTACCATGATTATATAATTAATCTTGCTAAAAAAAACCCAAAGTAATAAGCTTGGTTTTCTGCTATTGAGCCTAAAAATACCAAGCTTTTGGTATTCTCCTTGTGGTGAAACGTGTAACATCATTGTGAATGAATTTATTCATTGGTGAATAATGTGACATATTGAACCACAGTAGCACTGCAAATCAAGATACATGAATGTAAAACTAAATCTTTGAATTCCTACATATGGCCAAAAGGTAGATATATATAAAAAAGAAAGTTTAACAATTCTATCAGGTTTTAAAAAAAAGTTGTACCAAGGTAGCATTATAAATTCAGACCGTGACCTGATTTAACTGTTCAGTGATAGATATTGATTACAGATATTGGTTTTATTGATTCCCAAGGTGAGCCTGAGGGATATAGATTGTCACACAGTGTAGTACTGTAAATCAATGTTTTGACTGTGTACTTCACCTATCTGGGGGGATGTTGTAGGACAAGAGGGGTGTCACCTTTCTGGATGCATGTTTTGGAGGATTACATCAGCAGTTTTAAATATTTTAGTATTTAATAATACAGTTTATAAATACATGTCTTTTGGCCCATTCATTTTATTGAAAGATAGAGAGTGAAAGGTTTAAAGACGATAAGATAACATTACTTATATATATACTGAAATATTTTAAGTGGGTGTGAATTAACATAAGGCCCATTGAGAATAAAATTATGCACTAATATGCAATGATATGTGCACATATATTTTTGCGTAAGTGTAAATTTGCATTTAACATTGTTAATAACCCTCCCCCTTTTGATTGACAAAGTATCATTCTATGTAATCATGATAATCAATCCTTTCTTAAAAAAAAATGTTTAAAAAAATAGGTGCAGCTTCTTTTTCTGGATTTCATAAATTTTATTTTTCAAACAGTAGTCTAGAATTATACAGTTTAATTTTGATTGCTGTAAGGTTGGAGTTAATCCCATTTAAACATATTTTAATGAGATTTTCTTATTCTGCACTAGCTGACCACAAGCCTTTAATTGGATTTTTATGACTTGGGTGACCACATAATGGTAATCTGATCAGCAGGTCTGATGACAAAACAGCTGGGCAAAGAAAGCGCTCAAAATATTTAAACTGGAACACCCGGGCATTTAATCTGATCAAGAATTGATAAAATAAATATTGCTAATGAGTATTTAATGATATATTTCAACTGTTTGATTTTCATTCCTCTATAGACATGATGGATGCATGTGTGCAGAAAATAAATGTTATTTTCTGCAGGTTACATGAAGTGAATTATTCAAAATCAAAATAGTCTAGAATATAAAAATATTAAAAGATATTCTTAAGTTTTCATTGAATGATTTTAATTAAACCTTAAGTAATTTTTAATGTTGATGAAAATACATGTTGCAGGCTGGATGAAATTATTGGAAACCCATTCAAAAAATATATGACAAAACATAAATTGAAAGGATAATTGAAAAATAGTACATGCATTGACTCAGAATAGTAGATTCTCCTATGGTTTGTGGTTGGATATGACAACATGGACAATTTATCAGTTATGGGTAGAAATGCACCAAAAGTACATGCATTTGAACAGTTTATAGCTTAGTTTGTAAAAATGAGGAGGCATTATAAACTTGTATCATTCTTGTATGTATAACTCAGGCACAATTTACAACAAGTAATGACTGACTATAAGAAAGGCCTAGTAACCTGATATGATAATCTGTTCTCTCACCCTACATGCTGTTTTTAAACAGATGGCCATTGTACAAGTAATACTATTTTTCGCCCCTGTGTGTTAGATCTTCTTTGTTGTGTTTACACTTCAGTTATGCCATTATCAGCAGGTGAATTAACTGTGTACCTTTTTTAACTTGACAACCTTGAGAGTTAACTACTAAGGAATTTGCTCTCTAATCAGGCTCACTCAGAAGCTCAAAGATTAAAATAATTTCCTGGATTTTGTCAAGGAAAAAGATATTGTCAGGGGATGGGTGACCATATCTTATAATAGTTTTCTTGATGCTTCATACACTTCATCCTTGTGTCCAAGTCTTTGGCAGTTCTTCTGAGTTTGCAGTACATGAAGTGGGTTTTAAGCACTTGTTTAAAAAGGAAAATGATACTTACAGACATTGCATAACACTTAAACCTGCATGTCTAAATGAGCTAATCAGATAATTAGTTCTGCCCCCAGCCTCTTTTGTATGATATCACAGTACTGTAAGACATTATTAACTACTGTAAATCATTTTTTATTCACGAGAACTTTATTTTCGCGTAATTACGCGAGACAGTGTGCGAGACAGTGTGCTAGCGAAATTTTAATTCTCGCGTATAATAGTATTCCTTAAGATAAAATAGAGCAATACCCACAATTCATGAAAATTTTGTCTCGCTAATTAAAAGTAAATGACTATAATCTTGCGAAAATAAGGTGTCACGAAAATTTAGTGATCTACAGTAATTGTAGCCCATTTTAGGGTCACTGAAATAAAAGTACAGTATAACAAGTATAGTATAACACATTTAGTATTTTTGAAAAATCATGGGAGAGTGTCATCTTTTTATCCTTCCATCTGTTACATTAGGGGTATAGCCATCTCATCTCTTCATAACTCCGCCTGCACTTTACACACTGCACAGCTACAATGTAACTCTCTTGAGACTCTCACAAAATCTTTATTACCGTAACATATTATAATATATTTTTCAGTGGTCTGCATGTCGTGTGGTAATTTGTATTTCTTCAATGAATATTTGAGAAATTACTGTTGGCTATCTTCATATTTCATTTAAATGATATGTCATCTGCATTATCAGCAGCAGATCTAGGGTGAAAATTTTCAGCTAAATGCTTTAAAATCACTTGTCTGTATATCTTTCACTCGTTTGAGATGACACAGGGAAAAAACAAAACAAAATATAAACTATTTTAAAACATCATTGATAGGTGAAAAAGAAGAATGTTTTAACCTGACAAGAAACCTGAGATTACAGAGGAATATGTCAGGTGTACCTATGTAATGCTGTAAAGTCGATTTGTATCTTGGAATGAGAGAATAAGAGGCATGTTTAGATAAAATCAGCTGATTTGTTCCTACATTGTGTTTTGTGACATCTCGATCTGTCAACCAGAACACAGATTATTGAGATGGATTTTAAAGTAGGGGATTATTGAGAGAGAGAGAGAGAGAGAGAGAATGAGAGAGAGATTTTAATGTTGACTTGTTGTCAGTGTTTGGCTAACATTCAATTTTGATTAACCATGTGTTAACTAACAGATCTTTTTTGGTAGAAAGGGACGGGGTGGGTGGGGTCATTTCTTTTATAGAAGGTAACTGGTTTAAACTTTGGCATGATTATGATAATGGTTAAGAAATTCATCGATATCCATCTAGTAGAACATCAAGGAAGAAAGGAGTATTTTGATGTAATACAAGTCATATGCATGTACATGCATAATAGTTTATTTGAGGGAAATATTGATAATTTGACTGCAACAAAGTCAAATGCTTTAATAGCCATCTGTTGCTGTCTGTTTTTGCTCAGATATTAAAGATCTTTGTTCAAATAAGTACTCCATCTTCATGATCTATGGTTTTTATCTTTCAAGAGAATTAGCAGCTTTGTTTAAATTGTGTTAAAATTTGACAATATGTGTATAAACATATTTGTGCAACATTCCTTTGCAAACACTACTTGCTTTTAAAATGTCTGTTCATGTCATGTTGAGGCATTTTTAAAATTATTTTTTTTTTGCTCGTTAAACATGTTAAAATTATGTGTTAGTCCAGATTGCCTCTGTGTTACAGGAAATTTGTACTTAATGACACCTTTTAAAGTAAAGAGATATATGACACCACACTGTTAAAAATATGCCTTCAGCATCACTTCATATGCACTTATAAACCCTGTCTGGTTACATGCTTTGTATTAAATTAAAAGGCACCTGTAGTGTATAAAATCTCAACAATTTTGAATTAAGGGAGAATTTTTAAGTCAATAGCTGAGCAGACAGATTTAAAATATGGAACACCTTTTTATCACTGATTAAATCTGATTTCAATTCCTTGAGTTAAATAAATGCAATCATCAAATTAATTATTTGTAATTAGTATTTGTGACATATTGCCTATTTAATATACCAGGTATATTTCAAACATTAGTAAATTATTTTAATTATCAGGTTTATAAATGTTAACGTTAATGCTAAGGCATTCTGCAGAATTATTACTATTAGCAAATTGAATGCTGAATTGGGACTTTGGAATCAAGAAAATCCCTCATGAATGTCCTTGAAGAAATGTTTTTCTTTTAAATTGGATTAACACCGTGAATATTCAGTCAGTTCCCTATTTTTCTTTCAAAACAAAATCTCAATTCATGTGAAGTGCTGTCGATCTGTCAAATAGAAATGTGTATCGCACTTATCTGATCTTTCCTTTTTTTGAGAGTAAAAAAAATCTACCTACTTCATATACTTGTTTCAAAATGTCACTAAGTGTACCCGATAGAAAAGATAACATTTGCAGAATTTTAACACATTGAAAAAATATTTTTCATGTTTCATTTATGATGTTTGCGAGGGCGATCATAGTGAAGCTAGTTAAATGTCTTTATTTCGTATGGCAGATGATGATTTTACATTCATATCCTGAAGAGATATTTGAATTTGATAAATGGGTAACATTAAATTTTTGGGTTTGTTGACTTTGATTTTAAAATGAAATTTACATTTTTAAAATACTAGGTACATACATCAAATGTTGGACATTTAAAGATGAAAGTTGACCTCAGAAAGTTGACATGGGGGCCATAACTGAAATGATTTCTCTGTTTATTTTGACATAAATTGTCTGTTTTGTTACAAGTGTGTTTGGATTTAGGTATCATATAAATGATATACATGTATGTCTAGCCAAGCATTTTAAATCAGATGAGATGGGTAAAGTAAAAAGTAATACTATCGGTATTAAATCTGAAATAGCTACAAATACACTGTTAGATATTGTTAGTATATTTTATAACTGTTAGATGATCAAGCCACTCAGGTTATTGGGATCGAGGGATGGAGGGGAAGGGCTGAATAAAAATTTTCAATGTATTTATTTAGAGGAGATAATTGTGCTGATTAATTGTTAAAAATATTTGAAGTTGAATAATATCAAACAAATGGAAATATATATACCAGTATATACATTTAATTTTTTTCTTTTTGAATGTGGAACCCCACCCCCACTCAGGGGTTGTTGCTAAGACCCATGGGTCGGGGAATTTCCACACAGTCCTATAATGACTTAATCCCCTGGAAGAACCCCTTCTACTTTTCTAGTGTGGACCCTGCTATTTCAATTCTTACATGTCAGGACAACTCTGCCACTTTACCAAAACAATGAAACATCCACCCCTTGAATTGTCCAGCATCATGTTTTCATGTTAAAGTTTTTTCCCCAATAGATTATAAATTTAATAATTATTGCTTTTTTAGCTAGAATTTATATGCAACATAAGCATATTCCATGACACTGAAATTGCATGAATGATGCCCATGGGTTTTCACTTTTTAGCACGGTTATTTCAGTGACTTAATCAGCCTCTTTGATGAACAAACACAATAACACATTCAAATAATTTATAATTGCAGAAGAAAGCGGAGGGCCATGAGCTGTATGAACACGTATTTTATCACCTGGACCTTGTGGAGAAAGACTATTTTGGACTTCAGTATACAGACCATCACAGCGTCTCTGTATGTATACTAATACAGTAAAACTCAGTTATAACGAAGTCACTGGGACCTATGAAATTACTTTGCTTTATCCGTAATTCGTTTTATCTATAATGGGAATTCTTAAAATTTATATAGCTGGGGATCCAGGAGATCGCAATATCCATGTTTGTACTAAAGAGATTTTTCTGTAGTATCAAATAAAAGATCAAGAACTGTTGGATAAAAATTGCTGTCCAGTACAATGCAAAACTTGTGAAAGTTGAAAAAGAGAAAAGAAAATTCAAACACTGATTATTTTATGGGATAATTTTTTGTTACTCTAACATGTCTAAACACAATAAACTTGTCATATTGACAAAATGTGTTTAATAAATATTTTAATCATGTTAATTGAATTAAAAGCTCAATACAATTAACTTCAATTGTGGCAATGGCTTGACCCAACTAAAAAGATCAAAAAGCAGGTCAAAAGTAAGTACATTAATATTAATTATAATAACCATTTTGCTGTTTGTTATGTTTGATATGTAATGAATGATGGCAATTTTTTCTCACATATCTTTCGCAAGGTAAAATTATCGGATTTTATGAAAATTAAAAATCAAACACTCTTTTAATCACAACTTTATGCTTCCATAGTTGTATGGACTGTAATTCCTTTTTTAATAGTAATATTCAGAGTGTTTACTAGCACACGTGTACTTCATTTACATGCAAGTACTTTCACTCTCTGATACACTGTAAGTGATAACCCTGTAACATTAAGGAACAAACCAACATAAGGGTCCCCACTATCTGTCTTCATGCATATGATTGTGATATGATTGTGATATGAATCAAGCCTTGGAAATTCCTGAGGAAAACCCAGTTTCTCACAAGAGGTTTTCTTTTTTGGGATCGATTGAGTTAAAAAAAAAATTTACTTTTGCACAAAAAAAGCTAAGTCACATCTTGTGTATTGTACATTGTAAAAATTTCATTGCTAATGATGAATGTATAATAATTTTTACCATTTCTTGCAGTTGGTCCTCCATACACCTTTCGATTTCGGGTGAAGTTTTACTCTTCAGAACCTAACAACCTGCATGAAGAGTTGACCAGGTAAAGCCCACTTTCTTCTGTGCTGCATCACAGTTATCTGCCGAATGCAGTAAATTAACCCGCCTTTTTTTGACCGCATAAAAAAAAATCAGCTTCATTAATTGCAGCTGCATCACAATAATCTGTCTCCCCTAGAATGCATAGAGTCAGGGTGGTCTGTGTCTTCTACTAGAAACTTTTTTTATTACAAATGCGAATTTAACTGGCTTCTTTCTTGTCAGAGTAGAGAAAGCAGTACTTAGGCATTGCATTTACGATGTAACTGTCATTTATTGCAAGAATCTCTGGATTATAAATATTTGTCATTGTGAACCAATGCAATCTTAAGATTTCTAGCCTACTGGAAAACTAATTTGGGAAAGTTAGCCATTGCTGACCTCTCTGACCATCCCAATTCACAAAATAAGCTAGACACTAATCAAAAGATACTTAACATTGTTTGCTATCATGATTTGTTCTTTTTTGAAAGGTACCAGTTCTTTCTCCAAGTGAAGAATGACATCTACTCAGGACGGTTACCATGTCCACAAGACGTGCTGATAGAACTGGCTGCAGAATCTCTACAATGTGAGTCAAAACAAACTACATTTAAACCTCATTATCTCAAACTCAACAGGACTTGGAAAAAGCTTTAACATATTCAAAGGTCTCAATATATGAAGGAAAGAAAAAATTAATGTGTTATAGTGGTTTTATGAAATTGTATACAAGCAGCATTTACATTTTGAAAATTACCACATGTACAGTATACATTGCAGTTTTGATTTGGACCGTGTAATTTAATGTGTACTATTATTTTGTAGCTGAGCTGGGAGACTTTGATCCAGAGGTTCACACGCCGGGCCTCGTGTCAGAGTTCCGCTTTGTCCACGATCAGACAGAGGAACTAGAACTTGCCATATTTGAAGCATATAAAACTAAAACGTAAGTACTGTACCAAAATAAGAATTGATTATGTCTGTAGCAGAAATCTGCACAAAAATGGGTAAATCCAACATTTGCTGTTATTATGGGAAGCCACAGGATTTGATCAGCTACTGATCCTATAATCTTAACAGAACCCTGGTCAGATCAAATCTTAGGCATGTCATGCTTGCTTTACTTTGATGAATATATGCAAAATTTGGTTGTTAAATAATCACAAATCACATCTTTTACAATGAAATCTTAATTATAAGGAAACCTTTATTGAATACTTTTTGAAACTTTTCCATGCGTTCCATAATACAGAGCTGCCAACCCTTACGATTTTGGCGTAAGGCGTACGAAATCAGCATCTAAAATACACCTTACAATTTCTCTCTATATTCTTCCGATTGCAGTTTTTTTCGTTCAAAGTTTATAATACCCGTATTTTCATAGCTGGCAGACTACATATTTTCTACTATTATAATATACAAGGGGCTATCAAAAAGTTTGTGGACTAGCGCCATAAAATTAAAACCGCTTTAGGTACATCAATGAATTTTAAAACATTTATTTATCCTCATCTTTTCTATCTATGGAATAAATCACAAATCATAAATTTTATTTTTAAATAAATTAGTAAAGTTTTTGTAAGCAAAGGTATGTCCAGGCGGCGCAACCTCGAAAACGGCGTTTTTTTCGACCTAAGTGTAACTAAGATAAACTATTTTGATATGGACATTTGGCATCCAAAAATTCCGTTAATTCAGGTATGTGTTGGAACACTTTTGCTCCATAAAATATGAAATTTTTACCTCATTCTGGAAGTTCTATGAAATTTTATTTTAAATTTTACATGGAGTATCCAAACAAATATTGCCTTGAACTTGACGTCAAAAAGGGTGAGGGGTTTCATTTTCCAACATTCTATAAAGTTTTGCCCCTTGAAAAACTGGTATACACCTAGGAAATTTTTAAACTGGCTACGGAGAATAGAATTGCATCCAGATTACTTGTTTTTTATTGCCAAAATAGATTCAGAGAGAAAAGGGATGCAAAGTTAATGTCGATTTGTAGTATTCAAAATCTACTTTGAAGTTGATCATGTGTTTTATAGCTATATTGAACTTATGCTGACACAATCAAGCGAGGATGTTCCCAGTGTAAATTTGTGATAATATATGCACTGAGAGCTGCTGTTCATGACATTGTTAAGTCATAAAAACAAGACGGGTTGAAGTCATTAATGATTACTTAGCTCTAGAGAATCTCATCAAAATAAGTATACGAAGTAGAATAAGTGGACATTGAAAAATAATGACGTTGTCGGACGTCATGAAACTAAACGGCGACGGCGCCGGGTGATCATATAATGTCGTCTTTATTTTATAATAATTTGGGGAATAATGAACGTATCAAGCTAAAATTTTCAAAATTTCTTTATATTTTGTTGCTTTATGCTCCTTATAAATTTTGTAAGCTCATACACCATAGTATTAATTTTATAGCCTCAGTCCATGAACTTTTTGATAACCCCTCGTATTCATAATTCTTACAACGCTTGCTTGTATCAACGTTTCGGTTTTAGAAGGCCGATCACATTCATGTCAATGTTTTAAAGTAAACAAAATAGAAACATGCCTCAGATTGCATGTTCATTTACAAAACATCTTCAGCGGCAGAGGGCCTAGGTGGTCCCTAGACCATGCCTTACTATTTGTCATTTCAGAATGTTGGCAGCTCTGATAATATGATAAATCAAGATTATAAGGAAGCCGAATTCCAAGTCTCAGTTACTTGCTTATAAAATACTTTTACTGTATCATAATTCAAAATCAGTTTATCAAACTGTTGACTGTGTCAAAAATCTAATCAGACATTGCACCATTTCAGGGGCCAGACACCAGCCCAATCAGAAATGAACTTTTTAATGAAGGCCAAGTTTCTAGAGATGTACGGGGTGGACATGCATACTGTCATGGTGAGTGTTGAAGAAGGATATACAGTGAAACATGTTTTATCTAACATGCACTGGGAGACAAATTCTTTGTCGGAATAGACAGGATGTCGGATTGCATGGGTGTTGGATTAAACAGTTTTCACTGTATATACAGTTTATCAGGAGATTTATATCTGTGTTGATTTAAACAGAGAAATGACAATATAATAATGACGACAATGCTCATTATTTATTGAAAAATAATTTTTTCAAAGAAAATTATTTCACTGATGTAGTTTATGTGAAGAATACAAATATTATACACATGTTGAAACATTTTTAAAAACATTTTATTTTTATTTGAACGTAGTGATAATAAGATAACTCAATTTGAAATGTACATGTATTTTCTTTCCAGGGTCGAGACGGACAGGAGTACAAGTTAGGACTTACTCCCACGGGAATCCTGGTGTTTGAGAGTCAACAGAAAATTGGACTTTTCTTTTGGTATTACTGATGTGGAACTTAAATAGCAAATACATTTTATAGTTTATTGTACATTGTTACTCAATCATACAAGCAAATCGAAAGTGAAACAGAAATTTTTTTTTTGATGCGTTAAACTAAAATATACCTTGTTTTAGTTCTTGAAATTCTTAGAATCAATTTATAAAGATTTAAAATCATATTTTTATTTTGGTAAAAGTGAGATAGATACTAGACATATACTACATTAATAAATTGTATGTAAATTGAATACTTAAAAAAATTGCAAAATATATAATTTTTCTCAATTTTCCCCTTATAAATACTCTTGAATATTATAAAACTTGGGAGTTTTGTCAATCTCCACAGGCCTAAGATGACAAAGTTGGATTTCCACGGAAAGAAGCTTAAACTGGTGGTCGTGGAAGACGACGACGAGGGGCGGGAACAAGAACACACGTTCGTCTTCCGCCTGCACAGCGAGAAGGTAGCCAAACACCTGTGGAAGTGTGCGATAGAGCATCACGCCTTCTTCAGACTTAAGGGGCCCGTCAAGGGACCAAACGCCAGGCAGAACTTCTTCAGAATGGGATCAAGGTTTAGATACAGGTAAAAAAATTGGGAGAGGTGCAATTTCAGAGAGATAACTCAGATTCTGAATTGCTGTACTTGTAACATGTTTTGCAAGATTTTGTATAAGTATTACTATGAAATCACAAATTTTAACTTCCTTAGAATGGGATCAAGATTTAGATACAGGTAAAAGATGAGAGATAAAGTTTAATGGAGATAACTCTGTTTCTGAATTGCCATACTTGTAACATTTTTTGAAAGAATTTGTAGAAGTATTGCTATGAGATCACAAAATTTTGTAGGGAGGGTATATTTTTTTGTGCTTTTGTGGTATGAAGAAACCTATATAAAGTCAAGTATTTGATGAAGTGTATAAAAACTTGGTTACATAATTATAATCAAATCTCCCTTGAAAAAAACAAAACAAACTGTTTGAATTTTAACCCACAAAAATATGTGATTTTACAGTTTTAAAACAAGCTTTCATAATTCAAGTTTTATCTGTTATCTCTCGGTCTGTCCTCATTGTAAAATTTCGTATGTTTTTCTTTTGGAAAGATGTTTTCCATGCTCAAATAAACTTGATAAAGTGTAAAGCTAGGCACCTCATGGGAATTGTATGATTGATGCACCGTTTAATATCAAATGATGTGTGATGGATTTTTCTTAATCACATTAATATACTTCCTTTCAGTGGGAGGACAGAATATCAGACAGCCTCTGTAAGCCGTGCTCGACGGAGTGTGAAGTTCGAGAGGAAAGGAAGCCAGAGATACTCGAGGCGACCTACTTTTGAGAAACGAGAGCGGGAAGAGGCCATGAAACGGGAGGCAGAACGAAAGAGGAGAAGAGAGGCGGAAAAAGAAAGGTAATGAGAGGAGAGACTCCCAAACTGGCTTTTTTCCTCATATTTAATAAAATATTTTTACCGATTCAGGAGTTTTAAGCCCAGTTCAGTGTAAAAATTTTTTTTGAAAAAAAAGAGTTTTAACTACAGGCAGAAAAAATAAAAGTCTGAAACTTAAAGTATTTTCAAATAATTTTTATGTTTTTTAAAATAAATCAAGTGTGCCATGAAATAATTTGGTTAATTATTTTACCTTTAAGATATAGTACAAGAAAACTTGAAGGAGAAAGAAGTAAACCAAAATATACCTATTGACATTTTTCCAGTAATTTAACGATACTTTGATTTTAAAACTGAACTATTGTATAAGTATGTTATCATTCTACAGGCGGAGGGTTCAGGTGGAGACTAACAAAGTTCCCCCTCAGTCCCCCACTACCCCAGAGGCCACCCCCGTGACTCCACCCCCCAAATCTCCACAGATCAACGGAGCAGTGTCCCCCTCTGCTACAGGTACCATTGTTTTTGAATCTCTCAGATTGTAATAGAGACTTATCATGCATAGTTTAAGATTAATATCTACTGAATAATGAAAAAAGTGAAAAATAAATAATTGTATAATTGTTTGATTTTATTGAGACACAATTTTTCCACTAAGGTGTATGGATCTAAATTAAAATAACCTTCAGATTTTTTAAAATAAAGACTTTTGACTTCCTTTGTACAAAGCATGGCATTATGAACACGATTGATTTGTAAGGGAGGAGTAAATTTGGCTGTTAAAGTTTTCTTTTTTGCTAATAAATGAATATTATGCTCTGTATTAAGCAGGTGCTATGGATCGATTGGATGCCCTAATTAAAACAGAGAATGAAAAGAAAGCCTCCGCCACAGTGGATCCACCTCTGTCCCCTAAAGCAGCTGGATCCTCCAAAGCACGGGCACCACTCCCCCCTCCTCCCCCAGAACCAGAAATCAGCCTCAGAGGTCAGTAAGAACTATGTTTACATAATAAGTAAACTATATAAGAGGTACTCTATCTCTTCAACCACTTAAATCAGGCTTTATAACACTTTGTCAATTACTCTCTTTATTTATTTATTACCTTTGTACCCAAACGAAATAATTTTTCATGAACAAGTCCATTCAATTGTGTTTCAAGCTATCGATAAGCTTTTCTACGTCCTACAGTGCATTTTGATGTCATGTTATTTACCTCCCACTCAGAGTAGGGTGTACTGAAATTTATGCCCGATTTGCTAACCAATCAAAACTCCTGTTACAAGCAAGATAGGAAATAATGTCATGAACTGTCCAGATACTCCTTACTTTAATATAACATTTATCAGTAGATGTCCAATTTGAATTTTCAACAAAAAACGTCTGAAATTCATTTTCATTTTCATGCACTTGCATGTTTGATATATTTACATACTATGCTTCCCTTAAATTTCTTAATAATTTGAAAATTTCTGTAAAATGTGATAGTCAAACAAAACCTTGAATAGCATGTCCATACATTTCCTTGAGCCTCTATCCAGTCTTCAGTTCTTCTCATTATTGATAAAACTTCTTACTCTTGCATTCTGCTAGCACATGGAGGTAAGTTAATAGAGTTTCTTCCCCTGCATGGTTGTGACACCCCCCTCATTATTCACGCAGTTTTTTTTTTGATTAAACGACCGTCTTTTGACGGGGCATTTTATGGTCTTGGCTTTTTTCATAATCCACCTGACTGTTTTCTGTTACTTTTTCTTGTCCACTTTATCTTTCACTATGTAAGGCTAAAATACATTAGTAATTGGGGAATTAAGGGGGCTAAAGAGAGGGGGGTGGGATGGGAGATGTGCCCTTGCAGTATATTTCAATTTTTGTTTTCAGATTGTTTTAAAATTTTTCTGATTTTAAATATTTGTGTTTTTTGCATGAATGAAACTTCCAGAAGTTCAGTGTTATATTCCAACATTACCTGTTGTTTTGCTTAAGCTTGAAAATATTCCTTTCTTTAAAAACATATAGCCAGCAAATTTTAAAGCATTAAAGCAAGTTCATGTAAAATTAGGCTGTGAAAGTTAGAAAGATAAATACATTTTTTATTCAAGATGTATGCATTTTATTCATATATAAACACACCTCTAACTTAGATAATTGGAAATGTTGATGAAAATCTCTCTCTCTGAAAATGAAGTTGCTTTTGTAATGGTCACTTTGTTTTTCTCCTCCTCTTTAGAAGCTTCAGAGATAGCTCAGGCCAGAATAAAGGGTCTTGACGAGTCGGCGCCAAAACACAATACGGTACCACCCCGCCCCAAACCCAACGTTAACAGCTTTAAGAACAACCAGGTGAAGTTTGCTGGGGGAGCCGCCACCATTCCTCCCGACCAGATGAAGTGTAACATCTTCAAAGCCAAAATGGAGGAAGAATTGAAGAAAGGTGTCATATTTAAGAGTTTATAATATGTATTTACTTAATCTGTTTTCTGTTCTCCGGCATATACATTTAGGTCTTATAATATCTACATGTATCTGAAAACCTTTTTGTTTAAATTTGAATTTTCATAAAATTAACTTGAACTCTTTTTTGCTTAAATCTCATAATATTTATCTGAACATTTTGAACTTTTTTTTGTACACTTCTAAAAAAATAACACTTGAGGGAAATTTTTTTTTTTGGCTACTGTCTTTCATTTCAAAACTTTAAAAACACTTTCTTAGTTTGAAAATACTTATGCAGGTACTGCATACATGAAAATAAGCCATATTTTTCAAAAGTTAAGATTTTGATGCCAATAAAAAGATCAGTATAAATTTGAATGAAACATCTGAATATAATTGAGATATGTAACTATATGACTGATTTAGATATGATTCTATTATTGTAGCACCAGTGGTGGATGAAGTCAATGTAAAAGATGAGAGTTTTGTTGAGAGCGACAGCAGGAGGTGAGTGATGAGACAGAATTTATAGAGGAGACTTACCCCCAACCCCCACCCCTTCTTTGCAAATGAAAAACAAAACCTTATCAAACATCACCCCTTCCCAAAAGGGCAGCAACTTTTATTCAAGACCCCCCCCCCCCCCCCCCCTTATAAGAAAAACAATTTTTAAAAAATTAAACAAGTATCAGAACATTCACAAAATGCTGCAAAAATACAGTACGGGTATATGAAAGTAAGATGTTTATAAAAAAGATATAATTAATTTATTCAAATTAAGAAAAATTTTCACATTTTCACATATGTTTTCCCAAAAGAATATGACTGATACTATTTGATAAAAAAAATTATGGTGTGATGAAAAAGATTAAACATTTGTCAACTTCAGAATATCATTCAGCATATGACATTTATTATTTCTGTTGTTTTTTTTTTTTACAATTATGAGATTTTTGTCGTCATTGATCATTTTGATGTTCTGTGATGAAATTCTGCACGTTCCCTCTGTCCCGTATCTGATTTGTTGAATGTCTGAATGTTGAGCTTCCTCCTTGTTTATATAAATGGATAACCAGAAACAAAAAATGCATGTAGTAGCAAACTGTATAAATGGACAATTATAAATGCTAATTATTAATAAAATTTTATTTTGTTGCAACTTGAAAGAAAGAGAAGTGGAAATTTTAATCAAGTCTACCATAAAGTCATTTATTTTCAGAGGGTTCATTTTTTTTTGGTTGGAGGGGAAAAATACTGGTTCATGGGGGATTTGACTTTGGGCTGAAGAAATGAACATTAAATTATTACACAGAGGACATAAATTCTGTATCAGGGGTCTTTTTAACCAAGGAAAACAAGAAAAATTAACTCTGGCAAAAATTTCTGATCTCATGTGTAAACAGTAGAGAAAATATTAACATTTTATTTTTAAAATCATAATTAAGATACTCAGTAAGCAGTGCCATGTGTGTTTTTGCTTGTCCTTAGCTTTGTGTTGCCATTATAGTCAGCTAGTTTTACCAGTGCCAGTGTCACACACACACACTCTCTCTCTGTCACTACCTAACTTGGTTTACACACCCTTGCTTACAGTACTGAGAGCAGCAGTGAGGATGAACATTCCGAAGAAGAAGGCGATGATATTGACAAAGAGAAAGCGAAGCTTAAAGTTGACATTCCCCCTATTGATATTGTAGATGCCCCTCACAGGTACATTTTGTTTGTGAAGCACTTTTTGTTTGAAGCTCGTGCTTTTTTTTGTTGTGTTTTATCTAAAGTGCCTGGTAAAGTCAGATGATTGTTTTGCTTGGTACATCTTTTGATGTTTCTGAAAATAAATATGCAATGTTTTCATGGCCTAGTTATGTTTAGGAAAATTTTAATTCCGACTTTTTAACAAAAGATACAGGTATATGAGATGTACATAAAAATCAAAGAAAATTCTTTGCCAATTTTAAACAGTTAAAAAATCTAGAGAGTGCACTTTATTTTTTTAATTTTCTAAAAAAAAAAAAAATGAAAATAATGATAATTGAATTTAGCATTAGCAGTCACTGTTACGAGAAGGATTTCACCTCCTAAAATCATGTAAATAATTTAATTTTCATATACTTGTACTTTGTGTACCTGCAATGAATTTTTTTCCTGCATTGAAATAAACCTTTTTTTACTCTTACAATATAGCAACAAATATTTGGAATTTTAAAATTTATTTTATTAACTTTACTCAGAATATGTGTACAACTAGAGAATTTTTGCAGCATGCATTGATAGATATTGATAGATATTCATAGAACACATACCATGTGCTTGTCTCACACCTGTCTATGCTTTGTGCACATTAAAATAATGTAATAACATAGAAAATTACAGTCTATATTTATTTGGTCCACTTTTCTTGACAGTCCAAGAAGAAGACAATTTTCTAAGACAAGCTCTTCCTCAAGTTACAAAGGGTAAGCCATGATATATGTTTGTTTGAGTAAAGATCAACAAAAGAAGCTTAGTGAATAAAGCATGCAAAATACATTAACATACTGTAGATCGGCAAATAATCACGATGGTTTAAATTTTGCTATGTTCGCGATTTATCATTTTTTCGTGAAATTAAACCCATCGCGAATGCTATTATTAGTTTTTAAAAATGTTTAAATGCTTATACATATACAAAAATTTGAATTAATTTCTGTAGCATGAAATTAAAACCATCACAATTGGTACTTTTTGAGATATCGTGAAATTTTAACACCGTGGAGTTGAAACGACTTACAGTAAATGAAAGATGAGGCTTTATAACTAATAATAAATTTTTCAATTTTTGATTGTACATAGAACTGACAGACCCTCCCTCACCCATCAGTTGGACAATGAGGTCTTCGACGTAAACACCGCCCCTCCCAGAGTTCATTCCCCTACCCAGGTAAGCAGGGCACCCACCGTTTGTCATTTCTCAGAGAAAATTCTTCTAATGTTCTTGGGTTGTGATTTTTGACTTTAGTTGCGCTTCAGAACTGGTTGTGCAGAATTTTATTTTCTTCTCCTAAATGTTTCTTGCTTTTACTTAATTTTCATGCTTCAATGGATCGGGAAACTGACACAAAGTGATAATCTTGCTGTTAGAAATCTAAACTTTGTAACAAATTATTTTTGATTTATTTCAAATTTCTTCAAATGACTTCAATTTATACAATTTTTTTAGCTGCCTTAAATTTAGGATATATTTGATTTACAATAAATTTCAAACCTGTTTTTTGAAAAGACACAAATTTCAAGTCTTGTTGATCTTAGGGTATGTAGAGAGAACACATCATTAATTTAGGTAACACAATTATCCCCAGTAGATGCCCTGTTAACTGTAATTGAACCTTTAGAGACCAGTGCTCTTAAGATATGCTGTTCACTTTATAGGGTCCTTGAAATTTAATTTTAAGGAATAGGACATGCAGTAAGATCATTGTACAACTTAGATTTTCTCCATCTGCCATTTTCTAATGTAGAGCTGTCTTTTTCAACTCTTAAATGATTGGAGAAAAAAAAAACTTCTTTTTACTAATGGTGAAAATAGAAATATTTAGAATAACAAGATACATATAAAAAACTTTTCTTTTAAGTCATTTCTTGCATGAAAAAATGTACAAGTGCTTTTTGTACTGAATGTACAGTGCACATATTGTAAAAAATTCTTCAGTTGCATGCTGAAATAACCCAAACTCTTACAATTAAAAACATACAGTCAAGGGACATAATTATTCGCCACTTCAAAATGGCCGCCGAAATTTTACAAAGCGCACCTTGATATTTAGGAGCTGTTTAAAAATTAATAAATGCCCATCTTACCTCAATACTTTGTTAAATTGCCTTTCATCTTTAATACTTCATTTAGTCTACCGGGAATTGTCTTATACAGGGCCTCGATGTCGGATGTTGGAATATTTTCCCAGGCAGTCCGAATTTCCGCCATCAGCTGATCTTTTGTGTTAATGAATTCGGCACGGGTTTCCAGTGTTCTTTTCAATTTTAACCAAATGTTCTCGATGATATTTAGATCAGGGGACTGGGCAGGCCATGATGTTGTAATTATATTGTTATTGGCGATGTATTCTTTTACTAAATTAGCTCTATGAACGGGAGCATTGTCGTCCATAAATACATATGCGTTATCTGGAAAATGTCTGGCTAAAACGGGCCAAAGGTTGTTGTCTAATATTTCAATATATTTTCTTGCATTTATGTTACCTTCTACACTAGTTAAAGTTCCCATTCCTTTTATACAAACACAACCCCAGATCATGATACTCAGCTGTCGTCGAGATGGCGGACACACAAGCTGCGCACTGTACTTTTCCTCGTCTTTTCTCCAGATATAAACTTTCTTATTTTTTCCAATTACTATCTGGCTTTCATCACTAAACACCCATTTATTCCACTCACGATCAACAGTCCAATTTCTCCTCTCCTTGCACCATTTACAGCGAGCTTTTTTGTTGGCCTCACGAATAGCGACTTTTTTCTTGGCAACCCTTCGTTTGTACCCAAGCTCGTGAATTTTTCTTTTTATAGTCCTTGTACAAAATCTATGATCGTTTTCCTCATTTATTATACCTGTAATGTCCTCGTAAGTTCTTCGTCTGTTTTCTTTAACTACACGTGAAAGTTTGTTTTTGTCTCTGTCGGTAAACACTTTCTTCCTCCCTCTTCCTCGTCGATTTTCTACCTGTCCCGTTTCATCAAACTTTTTAACAATACTACGTATTGTTGACCTAGGGATTCCTAATATCCTCGCCAATTCTGATGTATTTCTGTTGTTTTTATATGCTTCTACAACCATATTTCTGACGGACATATCTAATTCTTTCCCCTTGCGACCCATGTTGTTTTCAGATATATTTTTCGACAAACAATATAGCAGACGACAAAAATATTGTGTACACGTCATCAATTTCAGTATTACAACACAAAGATAAAAATAGAATGGGAAAATCTTTTGTCTAAAAATAGCGCTCAGCCCTACTTTACGGAACATGCGAGAAAACGTGACGCGATTTAGGCGGAAGTGGCGAATAATTATGTCCCTTGACTGTATGTATCATTATACATGTATGAACATTATATGAAATTCTATCTCGTAAATACCAAATACTTAAAAAAATTCTGTTGTATTACTAAATTCAATATAACATAGAGAGGATAATTATAATTATAAAGCTCTTCTTTAAGTACATGCACATGTGTATTTCTTACAAATGATCTTTAGACATATAGCCTTTGTAAATTAAACAGTAAAAACAAGGTAGAAAGAAGCAAACCAGACAGAAATTTAAATATAAATCCAACAGAAGGAATATTTCAAGAGTCTCAAATTTAAAAAAAAGGAGAGAAAAGGAAGTCAAATAAATTTGTAAAGTCAGAAAGTTTGCAAAACCAGACAGGAACAACACAGTAATTTTTGTTTGCTTAAAATTGTGTTCTTGAAGCTGGTAAAACTAATTCATATACATATTTGATTTCTTAGAATCACACCCCCCAAGTTTCATTTCTCTATTTTACCATGTGGATTAAGCTATTAGAATCTTTGCTTCTTTTTGCCACACAGAGCTCTGAGGGTTCCACCTGTGCCTCACCTGTGGAGACCAAGCCACCCTCCCCCAGCTCACAGCCACAGGAAGAATTGTCTCACCCCCAGTCGCCTAAATCTCCCCCCGCCAATGCTTCTAAAATCCCACGCTTCAACACCGCTGCACCGCCCAGTCGCATCCCCCCTCCTAAGGTCATTCCCAGAACAACTCCCAACCCCGACTCCATTCCTGAAGCGGATTCTGTGATTGTTGAGGAAAGTAGTGGCGAACTACAAGAGAGTTCATCAAATTGCAGCACTGCGGAGAGACCCAAACCGGCACCCAGACCCAAAAGCAGAATCCCAAATCCCTATAACTCCACCCGTGATGAAAATAAAGTGGCTAGATCCACCAATCCGTTTTTGAAGTCACCTGATAGAGAAATTGCCCCCTCTCCTATCAATCCATTTGTGAAGCAAAAATCAATGGAGTCTGAGACACCTCCTTCCACAAATTCCACAGCTTCAAGTAAAGTGGAAAATGTGGAGGAAAATTCTGAAGCCTCCAAGAAAAACACAAAAAATATGGAATCCCAAGGGAAAGTCACCAACATGGAGGCCACTAAACCCTCTAACATTCCGCGCCCAGGCAGCAACATCCCCACTCCCTCCAGCAGAAAACCCGCAACCCAGTCTGCCTCAGTTCTCCAGGGGGGTGGGTCCAACATTCCCTCCCCAACCTCTTCCTCTATCCCTGTCCTAAGATCCACCTCTGCCCTGCCAGTGTCCACCGGCGGTGGAAGCACCACAGGGTCAGGAATCCCACTGCCCTCCAAAAAGGACCACCACCACCAACACCATCAAAATCCCGTGTCCTCTGTTGTAAGTCTTTGTATTTTTTTTTCTCTTGCTCTTTGTGAATCTCTGCAGGCCTGTACCTTTCAGTGATGGCGAAATGTTTTTTTTAAAAGTTGAATGAAATAAAGGTTAATCCAATCAAAAATTCAAACTAAATTTGCCAGAAGCCAGTGTTTTCATTTAGAATACTGAATACAGGGTTATTTTTGCCCCTGTGTAATTTTCGCCCTTTCACACTTGCAAACAATTTCACCCCGTTTTAAATTCGCCCAGTCATAGTTTTGTTTGAGAAATTATACTGTATTGTTTGAATTCGCCCCATTTTAAATTCTCCCAAATGAGGGTAGGGCAAAAATAAAACAAGGACAAAAATTTCCCTGTATGCAGTAGTATTTTTTTTTTATTGGGACAAGATACATATTTTGAACTGAGCTCATTGATTTGGATTACTATAATTCAAGTCAGATAACATCATATTCAAGTGTTTACAAAAGTTCTGCAGAGAATAATGCTCTTCATTTGTTGATAAAGAAAAAAAAATTGAAGCCGTCATTGAAAGGTGGTAAGGATATTGCAATATTGTAAAGTAGAAATTAGTGTAGTTTAGTAGGGCATGCTTTATGTAGAATTAATTGTAGTTAGATTAATTTGATGTGATGGATGGATGTTGATTAACATTTACAACCACTGCTATTTATTTTTCTTGAAAAAAAAATTCTCAAGAATTTTTGATTTTCACAGGTTTCAGGGTTTATTAAAAATGTGTTTATTGAGGTGTGTTTGTTGTTTGGCACTTTTTATAACTGCAATATCACAATGCACTTTAATTTTTTATTATTGTGCAAACACTTTCAGTTTACTTTTTAATTTTAGCGGTGTAGACCTGTTGTCATTACTGAAATATTTTAAATTGGTAAAGTATAGAAAATGTATTCAGTGAATTTAAAGAATATTTTTTTCTCTATGGATTCCATATTACATGTACCTCATTAACATGCTAAAAACAGTTCTATATAATGTAAAAATGTATCTTATTAGTTGGACTTGGTTTTCCAAAGATACATAGATAATTATTTACTGATTGATGCAAGGGAGAAATGCATGTTTTTCTTTTTCTCTCTCTCAGGTAATGGGAAAGAGATTTAAAAAAAAAATACTCAATATTAATTTTTGAGGATGTACAATGTACATGTAGTACCATATAAAAAAACTAATCATATACAAATATTTACATAGAATTTATAAATATGCAATGACCAAAAAAAAAGGCAGCTAGGTAAAGATTGAGAGAATTTACATAGCAATTGATAATGGCCGGGTAAATGAATTTTTTGTTTTTAGAATTAAATCTGCGAGAAGGTATTCACTGATTAGTAATTTTGTTCAATAATCATGAATATTTTTAATTATGTTATTCAGTTGTTTAAACAAAACTTTGATCTATTTGAATTATAGGACTGGTTTTCAATTTGATATTTGCTTCTCATGCCCTTAAAATTGAAATTAGTCTGCCAAATACTTTTTTCTAGTTTAAAATAATTGTGCAAAAATTTCCAAGATTTTCTTTAATTTACAAAGGGGAGAGATGTTTTTTTTTTCTCCAATATTGAGAATTTATATTGGAAAAAAAAATTTGGCAGTGAAAGTGCTTTTTATGATATATATTTGGATTACCAATAATAACATAAATTGAACTTTTTTCCAGGATTCCAATCCAGCTGCCACAAAAGGGTCAAAAAACAAATCTTCTTCAACTAGTCTGCCTGTCCCCAAGGCAACCAACAGAACTGCATCCAACCGGAATAAGTCGGATTCTACACATAACAGGTCTGCAGTGAATGGAAGTGATGAACTTTCACCTTGGCATGTGACTGCTCCCGAAAAGCCTCACAAAGTCGAGAAAATCAGCATCATCACGGAAATTTAACCTTTTTTATTGTTGTTGCAAAGTTATTTATTGTAGACTAATTGAGTTGTTCAAAGACAATAAGAAAAGGTTGTAATAGAAATGTCCTGTCATTTAAGGAATTTATTTTTTTCTATCTCATCATTCCATTGTATTTTCAGAATCATTAGTTCATAGATTACTGTATTACATGTATCTTTATGGCTGATAATTTTTTGAGAACAACAACTGAAAGTTGATCTTTTGAGCGATCTATTTCATATAATGGAATTTTTGTTTTTTCAATTGAACAAAATTAGTTTTAACAGTAAAACACATATTGATCATAATGTTTTTTTTTATTTCTCTCATTTTGTTTTTACCTGTTGTAAATTTTCTTTTTCATGTAACACGCTTTTGACTCACTAAGGGCATTTCAAGCTTTCTTTGCATATAGCATTATGAATCGGCTTTACTTTCATTTGTATTTGAGCATTTTTCCTTTTTATGCTTTACATATATCATTTTACATTTTCTATCAACAAAAAATAAGATTTTTAGGATATTTTACTCAGAATCATGTGTGAAGGGAAATAGCTCTCTCATTTGGAGGGGAAAAATTAAGACATTGAAGAAATGTCCCTCTCTCTATATAATCAAGTATCAAAAAGAAAAGGAAGACGATTTTCATATCATGAAGAAAATATCATGGAGATTGTTAATATTTTTTTTTGGTATGTTTTGTCAACCATCAGGTGTAATACACATGTGTTGTCAATTGTTAGAAGCTGATGGTATTTGCAAGTGCTTTAGTGTTTTTTTTTTTTTTGTATCAATATTGTACCCCATCATTTTATGTAAATAGTTGCATGTTTCATTGTTTAGACTTGCAAATATTTATAGTTTAATTTTAACACAAGTTTTCTGTTGAAAACACTTATGAGCAAGTTATTTTAACACATTGTTTTCTGGCACACCATTAGCAGAATTAATATTAAACATTTTTTTAGTTTTGTTAAGCAGGAATAAGGTTTTTACAACATTTTTTTGGTGGAAATTTTAAACTTTTTTTACCATATACACAGTTGCACATTTTGACTGGTTCATTTTATTGTAAACAGTGGAAGTTTGCACTTTTGGGTTGTTAATTTTTAATAATTTAATTTTTTAAAACTTGTTTTTATTTTACCATATCTGGGTTGTGCATTAACAAAATTTATAATCATTATTATAGTAAAATATAGGATTGTTTTAAGACCTATATACTAGAATTTTTATTTAAAAGCTTGTTTAATGACTTTTTTACATAGATGTTTTTTTTTATCCAAACTTTTGATAAAGAACTACAGAAGTCTAGTATGCATTGACTTTGAAGGTTGTGTAAATGTGATAGTAAATATCTATTTTAAAAAATTGTTTCTCTGCAGATTAAACCTTTCATATATACTTGAACAAAGCTGTTTTAAAACCATTGTTTGGAAATCGTTGTCATTAACAATTAAAAAAATTCAAAGCATTTTATGTTAAAAATTAAAAACCATTCCAATCATTAGAGGTACACATGTTTTAGTTCAGATCATTCCAGACAAACAGTTTTGTATTGTTATGTTATTATTTTACTGTCTTCGGTTTATTTGGGAAATGTATATTGCCATATGTAGGTGTTTTGATTCTAGTCACGAGATATTAGAAAGTCCACCATTAATCGGATAAGATATTCGGAGACTAGGAAAAAAAATCATGTTGAAGTTACAAGTAATATGCTGATGAAGGGATCTGAAAATTGTATAAAGTTATAGGGTTGTACAGAAAAGCGGATAGTAATTCTACATATGAACAATACTGTAAATCTTATTTCACGTGGTCATAAATATAGTATCACAATTTCTTTGCAATCTGTCAGTACAAAATTTCTTGACATAAATGAATCCCCTTGGGAAAATAGGACCCCTAACCTATATTAAATGAAAATACAATGCATGCATTATTTTATGAATTAAATTGGATAACACATCATTTTTTTTTTCTTAACTGTAGATAAGGAATTAAAATTTTAATTTGTGCCTAGGTTTTTTTGTTGAAATTTTGGTGGAAAAAAAAAATCATAACAATAGTGTAAAGATTATTCCTTTTCTCTCTCTCTCTCTCTCTCTCTCCAGCATGGAATATATTAATCAGATTTCATATTTTTTAAAAATTTTAACGAATATTCTACATTCTCAAGCTGGTGCCTTTAAGTATTTACTACTAGGTAACATATATCGATAAAATATTTATATCATAATATTTACCTCCTTATAAGATCTTTACTAAGTAACCTAAATCAATGAAATATTTGTACATCATAATTTTTTTTACCTGCTAATATGAACCTTCTAGGTAACATATATCAATGAAATATTTGTATTTCACAATTTTTATCTGCTAATATGAACTTTCTAGGTAATATATATATGATAAAATGTTTGTTTATTATAATTTTTATTTACCATCTTTTGTGACTAAAGAATGTGATTTTTTTTTCTGTATTGATTCTTAAACCAACATGTGCAATATATGTACAAATATTTTAACTGTTTAACAATTAGGATTTTTGGAAATAATTTGATTTTAGCCATACATAATGTTATAGACTGAAATAGATTTTCAGCAAACTGTGTATTAAGGTAATGTTATATTCGTTAGACTAATATCAGATTTATATGCATCAAAAAAATAGTTTATGATAATTATTTTGAAAATTATGATTTTTTTGAAACAGAAATAATTACTATTTATTTAACAGTTATTTGTGAAACATCCAATTATACAGTATAATCTCAAGATATCAAGACATTTCCTTCTTGCATTAAAGCATTCCATTATGCAGCATTTTTTAAATAGCCTTTTTAAGCTACAAATAAATATAACAGATAAAGTGAAATATATTACCAGTGTAATAAAATACAATCATAATACTTTAGTGCACATTTTAATCTTAGGCCTATATTATAATATAACGTGTACTACATACTTGTACATATTGCAGAAAATCCCATACTTATGTGTTAAACAGTTCTATTAATCCGTGGACTTAAAAATTACAGTATAACTTGATAACTGATCTATGTCATTAAGATTGTTAATATGTTATTAAATATATGTGACAGAATTTTTCTCTTTCTTTTTCTTTCTAATTCTTGAATTCCAATTAAGATTAACTAACACTGTTGAATGTTCAGAACAATTTCAGAAGTTCAGAGTTCATCTTTTCTATCATAAACTTATTTCTGTAGCAAAATATCTTTCACTTATAAGCATTATTTATGCTTCCCAGTTGATTCGATGCAAAAATGCATGCTCTTTGTTCCAACAGTTTCTAAAACAAGTCAAGCTACTGTCAAACAAGCTCATGAAACAATGATACTTTTATCAATGGTCTCGTTTGACGTCATCATTTCGTAAGATCTATGGTTGATACAATAGGCTAGCCTTGTCAACAAATGCAATCTATCAGAAAGTCGATAACTGATTGACGATTTTCATACTAATTGTGAGACCATTATTTATTTACACACTGAATTGAATAAGGATTTATCCTTTTGCACAATCATAACAAGGAGCACACGGCAGGTGTGACTGGTCATACAACAAGGGCTGTTTACTTCTTCATGGCACCTGATCTCCCACAAGATGTTTCTGGAGGTCTGTGTTTGCTCTGCTACATGTGTGCATTGTTTCAATGTTTTTGTCACCCGCTTTCGCGAAAGTGAGGGGACATTAAATCTCATTTGTATATTCATCTGTCAGTCTAGTTCTGTCCGTCCGTCACAAAAAAAAACTTGAATCTTAGTCATATCTTCTGAATGAAAAAGAGACAGAGTTTTAATATTACACAGCTATTTAACTGTGACAAGACCTTTCTAAATACACTCTGATATTTGACCCTTAGCTGCAGATCTGTAGCGTTATGGTTTTATATTTTTGTCTTTTACCATAACGTTACAGATCCCGTAATACAAAAAGGTGCAATTTACGACGCAATATTTTTTGCGCACTTTTGGGGAGAATTTCTCAACTTTCCAGAATTGGTCAATTAACTACCTTTCATTCCCTAATTCTAGGCAAATTATTTATTTAACTAATCTGTATATTTTATCCATTTACCTGCCCTGTATAGTCGCTCTACAAGTGATAAACTCGCCTGATTAAAATTACTGCAGTATATGTTAGATAGCTGAAAATTCACTCCAAGCGAGTTTATTGCCTGTAGAGACAACTATAATTGATTGGGAAGCGGCTAAAATATACATATTGGCTACAGAATGTGTCTAGAATTAGGGAGTGAAAGGAAGTTGATTGACCAATGCTAAAAAGTGGAGAAATTCTCCAGTGCGCCAAAAATAATGCGCCGTAAATTGCACCCTTTTTTACATTACGGATGTAGCGTTATGGTCAAAGACAAATATATATAAAACCATAACGCTACAGATCTGCAGCTATTTGACCCTATGACCTTGAAGTCAAACATTAATCTAAATGGCCATAAATTTCGAATGAGAAGAGATAAAGCTTTAACATGTAAAACCTGTGACAAGACCTTTCTAAATATTCTATGATTTTTTTGACCTGGTGACCTTGACCTTGAAGGTTGTCCTACTTTTCAAAAACTTTAACATTTGACATGACTTTCATATTAAGGTAAGACAAACACCCATGAATTCTATTTTAACTAAATTAGAAAAGTACTGGTGGAAAAACGAATGATATCACTATTATCATGTAAAACAATGAATGATCTTTGTAAAAAATATAATAAATTGTGGCATGTTTTCGTCATATTTTGTGAAAAAATCAGCGACATCCAATATATTGATCACTGGGAATGTTTACATTTTAGAATGACTTTATGCTGTCTAAATGTAAAATGACGCGTGTGTAACGGTGTTATCAAATGCAGTGTAACTTGTGTTCCATTAATAGTAGATGACTGATATTTGGACATATATAAGGAGTCTCAATTCTTTATGTACTACATTTGTATAATTAAAGGTCAAGGTCATATCAAGAGGTCAAAGGTAAAATATTGTGAAGTCATCTTTTGATGCCATTTAATTTTTTTCAGATACCAAAAAAATACCTTATTTTGATTCTGGGACCCATTTGAATCATTATGTTGATTTTTTTTTGTAAAAATTGAGTTACGTTTTCTCTTAAAAAATCTTATAGTGTAGCATTTTAACATGTGAATTTTCAATTCCAGCGCTATGTTGTGTTTTTACATTTTATTTTACTCAAATTTTTCAGTATCAATATAACTTACTGAATTTAATTTACAAAATGGTTGTCTTTATAAATCGCATCACACAAATGTGCAGTAGATCATTTGATAGTTTTGAAATAAGATTCATTCTCAGGTCGAATGTCTGATTTCACAATCTTCTTACAGGGGTCTGTTTGGCCGTATTTCAAACTATGTGGGCAAAAAAATGTGAGGTTGAATTTCTTTCAAACTATATATAAAGAGAGATTTTCTATCCTAGAACAAAATATCAGCTTCAGAAAAATTTAATTTGAGGAAAATTTTGGTCTATCTATTATGTACAACCTTAAAGACGTGTTTTATCTGTGCCAAGATCTTTCTAAAGACACAATGCATCTTTTACCTCGTGACCTTGAATTTGACATACATGTACTGTTCAAAAACTTAAACCTTGGTCATGACTTTTGAATGAATAGAGATAAGGCTTTTATATTAAACCTGTGTAATGCCTGTGACAAGATCTTTCTAAATACACTATGATTTTTTTGACCCGGTGACTTTGACCTTGAAGTTTGACCTACTTCGCTATTACTTTCAAATGAGATAAGGCTTTCAAATAAAACACGTGTATTATCTGTAACAAGACCTTTCTAAATACACTATGATTTTTGACCTCATGACCTTGAAGTTTGACCTACTTCTCAAAACCCTTACACTTAGACATAACTTTTGAATTAGGGCTTTCATTTAAACCTGTGGATCTGTGACAAGATCTTTCTAAATTCAAACACTATGATTTTTTTTCCTCGTGACCTTGAAGTTTGCCCTACTTTAAAAAAAATTAAACATTACTTAAAATTGGCCATAACTTTTGGATGAGAAGAGATAGGGTTTTCAAATAAAACATGTGTATTACCTGTGACAAGACCTTTCTAAATACACTGATGTTTGACCTCGTGACCTGAAAGTTTGACCTACTGTTCAAAACCTTTAACCTTTGTCATGACTTTTGAATGAGAAGACATAGTATTTTCAAATTAAGTACAGATGATACAAACAAAAAATAGATGCCTGGATTGGTACATATATTTGGGCCTATTTTTGTTGCAAATGATGCAAATAAGAAATTGTAAACCTTCTATGATGTTCAAAATTCTACTTTTCTGAACCCATCCTTATTAATCTATACAATTTTTTTTTCTCACTTTAAACCCCTTTATTGAAAAAACTTTGAATAATTAAAAACTACGCGAAACACCTAGTTCATTTTACTCATATAAACATGACGCAAGTTGTAATTTTCAATTTTTTGGACAAAAGTTTGTATCAACTGTCCTTAAATCTGTGTTTTGCTTGTGACAAGACCTTTGTTAATACACTATGATTTTTTTTATCTTCTGACCTTGAAGTTTGACCTACTATTCAAAATTGTTAATTCTTCCTGATAACTTTTGATTAGGAAGAGATAGGGCTTTCTTTTTGTATCACAAATCTACAATAGGTCTGTTATATCCACGACGGTGACGCCCAAATCTGTGGATCTTAACGAACTCTAAATGGCTATGGATATACTCAGTTTATTGGATAGGAAGCACTTCAATTTGTCGTAAAGGCCTTTATCTTTACTTTCGTAGCCCAAATTGTCGAATATCAGGTTCATCTTCATTGAACAGTATTGTTGATCAGTAATATGCTCATCTGTCTGATTGCTGACCCTTCTCACTTGATCTAGGTTTTGGGCCATGTTTTGTATCATATTGACATGTCTGTTAAACTCTGTGTTTTATTGGCTCCAGCAGATGCGACGTATTGGGAATGTTTTAGTTCTTTCACAAATTTCTGTATATCAAGGAGATGTTTTTCGTGGTCCTTTAACTTTGACTGAATCTGACTCGACAACAATGGACAATGCAGTAAGACGAGAATTTTCACAACAAAGGTTACAATATGTGTTTGTGGGGATGGCATTTCGTATGTCGATGTAGAAGTAGGTAGAGGTACTTGGTCAGAATCACCATGAAGTACTTTGTTTACCTCGTTTATGACCTCACTGGCTGATGGCGCCAAGGTGCCCTCATTGTCACTTACAACATCGGAGTTCACAGAGTTCGACAACTTTTTCCTTTTCTTACTCTTCTTTTTCCCCTTTTCGGTGTCTGAAGCCATGGTACAAGTGTAATATAAAGTTTTCTACAACCAATGAATACTTAAAACTAAAGAAACATAAATCAACAAAATTCTCAGCGCGGGGAAAAACACAACAGGTAATACACATGTCAAAAAATAAAAGCCCTCTTTTTATCAACAGAGAAGCAAATTTACATTTACAAATAAGCTCATTTGTTTGAAAGAACAACGTTTGCTAATTTGCCCTTTATTGCTGATTCTAATGGGCCAAGACACAATCGGATGTGAAATAACCATGGGGAAATTAACATAAAGAAAGTAGAAGATATGTTCCTAAATACAAAAAGCCCACATAAATTACAATCGATTAAACGAAAAAAAGATATGAATAACATATCATATAAAAAAAAAAACAACAAAGGCAAACCGCAGAAAAAGAACTGAGGGAAATGAATCTAACCTCGGAAGAGGTGGAGAGGACAACCAAGAACAGAGAGGAATAGAAATCCCTAGTCCTTGTCCTTTGTGACCCCGGTTGCAACAAGGACTAGTTAGGTAGGTAGGTAGTCTAGACCAAACTGTTTGATACACTTTTGCAAAATTTTACTTAACTTTAACCTTTGCTATAACTCTTGAACAGTTAAGGGTAGGGTTTTTTTTATTTAACTTGTGTATTCCTTCTACAGTGTTGTAACAGCACATTTTTATTAGGTACAATTAATTTTATCCTTTTTACCTATCGCTTGACCTATTAAAAATATATTAATTTTAACAAATAGACAAATAGCATTTAAATATTTGTAACACAACGTATATTCCATGTACAGTGTTGTAACAGCACCTTTTTATTAGTTACAATTAATTTTATTTTTTTTTTTTTACCTATAGCTTGACCTATTAAAAATATATTAATTTTAACAAATAGACATGTAAATTTTTGAAAACCAATAAAATTATTAAAATTTAGTTAGAAAAAAAAATTAATCATCATTATGTTATAGACGAATTCTTTGACTGTATTAAATATGCATGCATAACTATTAACTTCTGGGAGGTCAAATCACAAAGGTATAAAACGTTTGCAAAGTTGCAAATATAAGAGCACCAAAAGGATCAGATCAAGTTAGATATATTCTTAACTCAGCAAAGATAATTACGTTATCATGATTCTTCAGGTTTTTCTCATGGCCTTCTTTGCGTTTGAATGTAATGGTCGAGTCGTCAGACCGCACGAGAACTGTAGAGATAACGTCTGCTACTTTGAATTTAACGTCGATTACAAGTTCACAATGATGTGGTACAACTATACAGATATTAAGGACCCGGATTATAACCCTGTCGTCCTTAGAAACGGACTTCTCTCAAGACGAATCACAAATTCTTCCTGCTCGGATACTTTCATTCCGCTAACAAAAGAAGGTATGCATGAAAGTACTTCTTTTTGGCCTAAAATATAAGTAAAATTGCGGTCGAAATATTAAAATATATTTTGTTTAAATATTAGTTGTTTTTACCCTCATTTTAATGATTATTCTTTTCGACTGTATATTTATTTTCAAAAATTCTAAACAAGCTGATAATAGTTTACTCAGTAATTAAGACAAATAAAAACTCCAACTTAAGGCTATGATTAAAACAAAGATTCAGTGATTCCCAAAAGAAAGCATACTTGGTGAGAATTCCTTTAATTTTGAAAATAAGGCATAAAATCCAATGAAAGTTGCAAATCCTGACTTTTTATTATAGTTTTCTTGATTAATTGTTTCAATTATAAAAAAAAGTTAAAAAATAACATGATAATAATTTCAAACAATATGCAGAACGCCTTGCAATTGTTTGGAATTATATTTAAGAATAGAAAGAGTCAACCTTAGGTATGTTTTCTATCTTTGTTTAACTTCATTTATGTGTTTGTGCATAATTTTTGAGTATATTTTATAAGAAAAAGTGGTCAAATTGCATATTGTCTTCAAACGTATGAACTATATGTGTTGTGGTTATGTAAACTCAGCATATGCCTTCAAGGATCTATAAACACAATGCGATTTCTATGTTATTTCATCAACAATTGATTACTTGCTTTTAAAAAATGAAAATTAATTTCCAAATGAATTTTTATTTTTGTGAACTTCATTGCGAGTAATTACGCGGGACAGGTAATTCGTAAAAATGTTGTCCCGCTTATAAATAGCCAAATCTTTATCTCGCGAAAATTAGGTTTCGTGAAATCCTGGTGATTACAATAGTCTGTGTTAAATTGTGCATTAGCGGTTTCATGCAAAACAGTTGTTTTTGCCATGCATAAATAAATTTGATCCCTTTCTTTTAAACGAAGGAACGATATATAGTTTCCAAGATAGAATAAGAATATTTCATCAAAGATGATTTAATCAAATGGTACCTCCAAATAAATAACCTGAGTACCCTAGAAATAACCTACACCGACGAAATCCCTTTTAAAAAATAGAATTTGTAACATTAGTGAAACTTTTATCTTAGTGAAAGGATTTTTTGTGAAAAGAGCCACTGTATCGTAATGTTTTTTTCTTCATCTTATCCTTGCTTTGACCACTAATATTGTTACTATCTAAATTATTTTCTTCGATTCCAATTTCATATTGGCTTAAGGCATTCAATTAGAATTTCACTAACTCGTTGAATCATCTTTTTAAATCATATTGGGCTTGTATTGTACATTTTTTTTTTCATTTTCCCATCATTGTACCCTCCAGAGGATTTAACAAAGTAGCTTTTATACCTTGCTTGATGATCATTAAAAAGATATCAACCTGATTATAAATAAGCTTTTTTTCATTTCTAATGCAGTTCCGTAAATTATATTCAGTCTGGATTAAAAATGTACAAGATGTGGATAATTAAGTAAATGCGTTTAATAGAAAAAATATAAATAAAAAAATCTCTAAAGATGGCATAAGACACAAATGCCTGGTAATTCCAGATATGTGATCAGATGCCATTGGAAAGTAAGCACCCCCGGTTGACCCATCATACTTGTCCTGAGTCCAATAATTTGATCAAGAGTACACATTGAAGTCAAAGCTATTATAAAAACTAAAACCTAACATTTCGGGAAATAACGGAAAAACGTAGTGAATTCAGTGTAAATAATGGACTAACAATAAATCTGAAAAAGTCAGTCAGCGTTTGACTCAATGATAAATTGCATTTGCTGACAAGGTCATTGTATATACCATAGAACTTACGAAATGATGACTTTAAACGAGAGTGCTGATATTCTTGTTTCATCAACTTACCTGTCAACAATTTGCCTCGTTTTAGAAATTGTTCATACGTAGAGCATGCTCTTGTGTAGTGAATCAACTAAGAGATATATACACTCCATATACAGGAGATGAAGGTGTATTGCTGCATAAGTAATGGAAGTTGACGATAGAAAAATGACAGCCATCATGTTTATCATAGAGCTTGCCTGTTAGATTACTATTAACGTCCTTTTCTAGTGAAATATCAAAATAAGAAACAGATACACGTGTTAGACTCTTTGGTATCTTTCATGTCTTGCTCACCAGGATATATCGAAACAAGAATCGAAATTACTATTTTTAATTGACAATACGTCGTGGATAAATCTAAATGTCGAGTTGAAGGACACAACAAGTGTTTTCTTCTTTTCACGCATAAGATTTTGCACAAATTTTGCTTCATATGAATACAAAAATAGGTCTGCTAATAACGATGCGCAGTTGATACCATGGAAATTCCAATAGATTGTTGGAAGACCTGGTCTCCAAAAACCACATAGATATTGTCAATCAGAAACTCAAGTATATTTTTGATGTCAACTTCGGAGAACTTGTGTGTACAATCAGAATGTTTTTTTAACAAAATAATTTTGCAAATGACCAATGACAGGGTACCCGGTAAGTACATTTACGAGTTCCATTCTTATATTAAAAAAAAAGCTGTCAATGATATCAACAAGTCTGGTCTATTGAAAAGTTTTGTCGAAATGCAGCGCCGAAAAATTACAAAACTGCATAAAGAAATCATGTGAAAGAATAGGATAATAAAGTTTTGTTTATCTTTCAACATAGTAAATTGTAAATATTAAAAAGAAAATTCATTTACATTTATGGTCTGAAACTGAAATTTTGCATTGGGAGGTATCTTTCATGATGCTAGATTTCAGGAAGTTAACTGAAAAAAAGCCATCTTTTTAAAATGGAAAGCAGTCGAACAGGTGAGAAATACTTTTATCATCTTGCGCCTTAGTGTCATACAATGTACGGAAAATACAGAAGTTACATGAACTGCACTGTTTCTGTATGAAGGTAAAATGAACGGATACAAAGACGGTTGCATTTGACGAGAACGCATGAAAAAAAAAACATTTGGAAACTCTCATAATATATATTCCAAGAGCATATAAAAATCCTACCAATTATTATGTGGGAATTATGTTTAAAGTAATGAAATATGATCAAAATTAAGTTATAAATCATTTATAAGATATATTTTGTTGTCACGTTACACAATTTTACTTTATAAGAATGTGACCTTAATTTGTGCAAAATACCAGTTAAAACAGTTTAAAAAGTGCGTTGAGCTGTACACTGTATAAAGATATTACTAAAATTGACCTTCTAATTATATAAGCATCTCGG
This sequence comes from Saccostrea cuccullata, assembly GCF_032062105.1. Classification (NCBI taxonomy): domain Eukaryota; kingdom Metazoa; phylum Mollusca; class Bivalvia; order Ostreida; family Ostreidae; genus Saccostrea; species Saccostrea cuccullata. Next base: position 310,876 of record NW_026929220.1, on the reverse strand, counting down.
ATATCAAAAAATTGTAAAGAAAAATACAGCACTTTTCTTGGAATATAAGTATCATGAATTATTTGTAACACGTATGTTTTAATCACGCAACACCTCCCTGTTAACAATTGTAAGGCGATAAACTCAATTTTTGTAATTATTGATGTATAAAGTATTGTGTCCTTAGATTCATTAAATGATTTTTGTGCATCACGGATATAATTCTTAGAAAGTTTGAATAAAAGAAATCAATTATTGGTTGCCCTGGTTGAATTATGATAATAAAATTAATAATTTGTCGTTTGATCGAAATGCTTTTTTAAAGTATAGGCACCTGAATTTTATCTCAAATTAAATTCGAAAAAGTTTTGGTTAAATATATTCGGAAAAAAACTGCAGAGAATTCACGTTAACAAAGAAATGAATTTAAAGTATTTTGAACATCCTGGTTAATAGAAAATAAAATCTTAAAGCATACATATTGTTTGCTTATCTATAGTTTACCCTGCATCAATAAATTTACAAATGTTTATCAAATTTTTCACTCAATTATACCAAAGTATTTTTACTATGAATTTCTACTAATCAAGTTTTATTTTATCAAATTCAAACTTGTTGTGTAATCATATTCAACTAAACAAAAATGGAATTTGTATATTACTTTTCTTGGAATAAAAGTATTATGAATTATTTATAACACGTATGTTTAATTACGCAACACCTTCCTGTTAACAATTTTAGGGTGATGAACTTTCAATTTTTGTAATTATTGATGTATATTGTAATGAGTCCTGATTTTAGGTAACGATTTCTATGCATCAAAGATATAATGTTAATTAAAAAAAAAATGTTTTAATTTCGCATAAAATTAAAAAAATATATTTGTTTGCTTTGGTTGACATATCATAATAATATTCATAATATGGCGTTTGATCGAAAGGCGTAAGTCAAAACACAAATGAAAAACTCGAGGTACTGTGAGCACGACAACCAAGGAACGATTTATATTTTCCTTATATGAATAATTAAATGTAAACTAAAAAGGACTTTTTTTTTTTCATCTCATCATATATGCTATAAATAATACAAAAACTGATGTTATTAACCTTTGAGCAAAAATATGTTACCTCCAAATTAATTACCAACACCTTCCTGTTAACAATTGTAGACCTTTCAATTTTTGTAATTATTGAAATTGCAACATACAATGCATCACAGATATAATGTAAAATTTTAAAAAATCTCCTTTTATAAATATCTTAATAAAATATGGCGTTTGAAAAAACAACAACAAACTTTTCCTCACTTTCACCACTACATATGTATATTGTTACCATCTAAATTATTTCGAATTTCTTTCCTTGATTCCTTTTCCGTTTTGGCTGAACACATTCATTTGAGTTTCATCCACATGTTTGATAACTTTTTAAATCATATTCTATCCATTCTTATTGTACTCTTTTCTCATTTTCCCCATTCTTGTACCCACCTAAACAAGGTAGCTTACATACCTTACTTAATGATCATTTCAAAGATATGTATTCTAATAATAAACAGAACTTTTTTTTCCATTCCTTAAGCAGTTCCTTAAATTATACTCAGTCTGGATAAAAAATGTATTTATCAAGTCGACTTGAGAATATGTAAGAAAATATACACTGATGCATGTCATAGATACAATGCAATATGTTTGAATGTCGAATTAAATGGCACAGGAAGTATTTCCTTATGATTTTTTTTTGCTCTGGTTCAAAAAATTTACATTCTGTAATATTTCCCAAAGAAATAATTCCCTTTCATGACACAATAAAATAAATGAAAGCATACATGTTAAAATTTGCAGCATTCTCATTGGTATAAAGATGTTGGCAAGGTCAATAATTTATTTTCCCGTGGCTCACATTGGGGTCTTTTTGTAATGCAACTTGTTATAAGTCATGATTTTTGTCAGGGTGAAAATGATATTGCCTAAATCGACGATCTGAAACAAAGAAGTTGCTAAGTTTAATGAAGAAAAAGGAGTAATTCAAAAATCCATTGGACACTTATATGAATAATTAAATGAAAAATTTTAAAAAGGATAACTTATTTTTTTTTCGCTAGACATCATAAATGATACATACACTGTATAAAGATATTACTAAAATTGATTTTATTGGACTTATAAGCATTTAAAATAATTAAAATAATACTGAAATTGTAAAGAAAGATACAGCACTTTTCTTGGAATATACGTATCATGAATTATTTATATCACGTATGTTTAAATTACGCAACACTTCCTTGTCAAAACGTTTAGGGCGTTAAAATTTTAATTTTTGTAATTATTGATGTATTATGTAATGTTTCCCTCTGTTCAATAATGATTTCTATGCTTCACTAATTTAATTCTTAGAAAATATTAAAATTTGGCATTAAAAAAAATGTTTGCTTTGGTTGAATTCTGATAAAAATATTCATAATTTTTTGTTTGATTAAAAGATTAAAAAAACTATAGTCACATGAATTTTATCTCAAATTAATACCAGAAATTCTAATACGTTTTGCTTAAATATCTTCGAAAAAAGACTGCAGAAAATTCACGTTAACAAACAAAAGAATTTGAAGTATTTTGAACAAAACATGAATTGAGAAAAGGGAAAAAAATGAACTAGTTAGCTTATGTATGGTTTACCACTGCATCAATAAATTGATAAATGTTTATAAATTTTTTTACTTTATATTACATGTATTTGTAAATTGCATAACACATGTACCGTGTAATCACTAATTTTCGTGGGGCGGAATTTTGATGTTTTCGAGGCATGATAAGACCAAAGAATTTATGTTTACCACGGAATGTTAAACTACGCAACATTTCTTTGTCCGCGAAATCAAATCCCCACAGATCTATATTCCTGCCTTTAATCCTAGAAAATTTAATCCCACAAAAAATTCGTTCATCTGTGTTTAATTAACGATTGCAATGCATTAAATCTACAAAACATCTAGAGTACAGTTTCATAGTAAGAAATGAAAGTACACTGTAACTATAATAATTTGTTTTAGTGTAACACAAATGATAAACTCGAGGTAATGTGAGCACTGAGATTCAAAATGATACTGTCTCCCATTTAAGAATAATGGCGAAATAAGTGTTTGCCATAGGAAATTTGAAACATCATTAAAAAAAGGTATCAATCGGCATTAAATCATAAAGTTCTTTGAATATCTGAGTAAATTTTATTCATTGGAATTTTTTGTGAATAGGAAGTTGTGTCCCAATTTTATAAAAAGGATGGCAGTCTGTCCATGTTTTGTCATTGGAAATCCGCTTGAGGGATAAGGCAGGAGGTGGGCGATTGGATTGTACAGTGTATATATGTAATGAAGATACTTAAAAGAAATATTGATTCATATTCAAAAGTATGAGGGGAGGGGTGTACAGATATTAGATGAGCACCTAAAATACGCGCGTAACGAAAGTACGAAAAGAAGACGTGAAGAAGGGCGGACTCCTCATTAGAATTCATCAACCGCATTTCAAGTGGGGTTTATATGTAATAATCAGTTGAACATTTTCTTTTTTCGCAGATTTTAAAGAAAACGTTAGCCCTGGAGATGGTAATTACAGGTTGGCTCTAGCTTTCAACGGACAAATACCTGGACCTGATATTGTTGTTTACGAGGATCAAATTGTAAGTCTTTTACATATGTTTTTGTAGAGATGCAGAACCAATCAAGGTCCAAAACATTTTCTTTTAAATTGTATTTTCTTTTATTTTAAAGCAAAATGCGTTTTGACCTCCTAGAGTTTTGACATTGCAACCAGTTGCTGTGTGTCGTAATTTGATTGACATTTTATACCAATTATTAGCTAGTTGTTTAAATATCATTTTGACAAATTATTCCTTTTTTCCTGATCAATGCAGATGACCCATTGCGGGCATGGTCGGCCGTCAAGGGGTGCTTACTCCTTCCAGGCGACTGAATTTTCATTGAGCTTTCATTTTTGCCCTGTTCATTGTTTCATATTCTTTATTGAATTTATGAAATATATCATTATTTGAAATGTTAAAACATTTAAAAAATTAAAAATTAATTTAATAAAATTTTCAGCTTAAAGATTTGAGTCTTTTATATAGAGAAGTTATTTAATGAATATTATGACCTGATGAAACTTCAGCTCATATGGATTTCATCTATATTATAAGATATATATGTATGGTCTTAATTGTAATAATTAAAAATAAAATAACTTTTACTATAGTGAACTCAAAATAAGTATATTTGATTAATTTTCAACTTTTATTATAATACATGATTGATGTCCATGCATTATAGCCGTCTCGATAATGAGTTAATAGTTCGCGTCATCTTTTGTTTGCAATTCGTCAGATTGATTGATTGATTGTTTATTGTTTAACGTCCCTTTCGAGAATTTTTTACTCATATGGAGACGCCACCACTTGCTGGTGGAGAGCTGCAAATAATTTTGTACTATTCTCGGCACTTAGGGCCATTGAGTAGGGAGGGATCGTTTTCGTGCCAGCATCTACTACGACACGGGACCTCGGTTTATAGCTGTCTTATATCCGAAGGAACTCCTTACTTTGCGACTCTAGAGCAGACCCTCTTACCATTGCACGGCGCGGACGACCGTTAAAATTGAAATCAAAACACAATTAAGTTTCGCGACTGAGAAAACATTTTCTATCAAAATAAATGTTCGCGAATTAAAGTAGCTCGCTAAATTAGCGAATATTTATCGCATGTGAATAAAAGTTGATTTACAATATTTTATCTAGAGCCTATCTATATTTTAACTGAAAGTGAATTTGAATTCAGGTTTCTGTCCTCGTGCACAATCTTTTGGAAGTGGAGGGAGTTAGCATTCACTGGCATGGTATAAAACAAAGAGGAACGCCCTTCATGGATGGAGCCGATATGATATCCCAATGTCCCATTTTGCCAAAACAAACTTTTGAGTACAGGTATCATTGCTTACCTTCTCGAAAGTTAATCCTAATATAAAATTATCACATGTTTCAAACCAAAGTTCAATTAGATTGCTAAAAAAATACATGTATACAGCATGATACAATCACCTTAAATCGTACGATGTTCAATTAGTTTGAGGGTTATAATCGACAATGCTTTTTTTTAATATATACTCGTAGTTGAATCCCCCTCATAATCAAGACAAATATATTATTATTAATTTCAGTTAGGTATGAAGTTTTGCATTACGTCACAACCTATGATGACAGTTGCGCTCAAGGTAAATAGTACACGCCTCCTAACCGCAAGCTTTAGGACTGGAAGTTTCTTCTAATCCGTGATTGGTTGCTCGTGCAACAGACTATTTCCGTGTCAATGTTGATAATATGAGTTGACAAATCACACCACAGGGGCGTGAATTGTCTACGCTGGATGCATCTGTCGAAAAAGATCGTGATGTAATGCAGAACTACTCATTTACCTGAAATCAATAATAATTCAAATGTCGGAGGACACTTTAGTTAGTTCAAGAAAATGACGATGAACATAATATTCAATATATCTCTAACTAAATTAAAAAAAACAAAACAACACCTTATCATTGAATGTTAAATGTTATGATGAAGTTCAGCGTGGAATTGACTTCAAAAATACAATAGATTTTTGACCCCCCCTTAAAACATTGAATAAAGGGCCCCTATTATTTTAAATATTGAATATCATAAAAAAATGAAAGGAAGTATTTCAGAAAAAAAAAATACTACTTCGCAGGTAAAATTGGAACGTATGTTCAAAATATATTTTGAGTAACATATGTTAAACATACGTTAAACATATGTTGACCATAAGAATTTTCGACCATATGTTGAACATATGATTAAAAAATATATTGATCATAACTACGGTGCTTCTTTTTTATGGCAAACATACGTTACAGGCATTTGTTCAACGTATGTTCAACATGTTACACATACGTTGCAATTTTATACCTACATACAATGTGAAATGAATTAAATATTTCAGATTTGTTGCTTCACCTGTTGGAACACACTGGTATCACTCACATACAGGGAGTATGCGATCTGATGGGTTGGCAGGTGCTCTCATTGTGTTACCCAGGATAAGACCATCTATAGTAAGACTTACATATTTTTTTATACATATCTAAGTAAATAAAAAAATGTAAAAAAAAATATCAATTCATATAATCTATGAAGATCCTTTTAACTTACTAGAAACAAAATTTTCACATGACATTTTTCCAATACAACCATATATTTATCTAAGTGTACTCTTGAAACAACGCCGTAGTTTATTTGAAAATTTCATGTCATTAACGTTATTTTTTTTTTTTATTTTTTTTTCAATTTTTTTTAAAATTTATATTTCAAAAAGATTCTTCTATGAACACACATAATTAAACTGTATATCATTTAGTCAAATACATGTAAATGCTGACCGAATTAATACCTGGAAAAGTCACTGAATTGCAGAGCTCCTAACTCATTCATCTTTCAGTAGATAATCAGTCATCTTTCAGTAGAATTTCAGTCATTTTGCAGTTAACTTAATGCCGTAGTTTCATTTCGTGATATGTTTTATATTCAGAAAATTCCACGTCAGCCAATGCCAGATGTTGATGCCGAGTTTTCTGTTGTTCTCATGGATTGGGGCTCGGGGTCACAAACGGCCAAAGAATTGATTCAGGCCGATAGAGGGATATTTGGAATGTAAGAAACCTCCTTAATAACTATAGTTATCGGTTTCATTATCCTTCTGTTGGGTTTGAAAGTTTGCAGAATAAGACGTACGACTCCGTCACAATGATAATTTAAGCAATGTCATTAACAGTATGTCTGTAGTTTTTTGTGCCAATATATATTTCATGATCAAGGATATAAAATTAAACTGTGTAATTCTCCTAGTCACCCGATCCCATCTCTGCGTTTTTTAAAATCTTTCTTTGGTTGCTTTTCGATCTTTATTTTCACTTTTATCTTTATTAAAATTCAGGTTAGAGGAATATGACGGGACTTGTTTGCCGTTGCTCCGACACCCAGATGGTTCCGGAAAATTATTCCAACTTCGTACTGGCCTTGTGAATGGTCGTGGTATGTAAAAATAAAGTATGTTTAAGGCGGCAAATAGGTTTATAATATTTGCTTAGCACATTGTTCATTTTGCAACACATATGGACTGTTGAATAGAAAGGTCATACATCGTTTAATACTTTTATTTTCATGAAGACGATACTTTGTTTTTACGGAAAGATAATATATGCATACATGTGTCTCTAATTTATTTTCTCAAACTTTTTTTTAACAGGAAGACGATACATCCTTAATGATCCGAAAATGCCAGAGAAGCCTTATCTTCCATTAGAGACTTTTACTGTGACACAAAACAGATATTACCGTTTCAGAGTGATAAATGCTGGATTCGACGCCTCTTTTGAAATTTCAATAGATGATGTAAGTCTTCTTCGAATTAAATTTAACATTCATTTCATTTTGCAACGTTTTTATAAGTAATAACCAACTCTTGTAAAAAAAAAAGATCAAAACATGTGTATACTCAATTAAATTAATGTTTAAAAAATTAAGGTAATAAAAAAAAACTTTGAAAGGAATAATTCTTTATCCATAATTCAACATTCAAAAAATTATTATAATAATATTAAAAAATCTTCAACACGATTAAGAAAACATTGTCCAGATCGATGAAAAGTAGCTTTTTATCAGGTTAAGTACTCGGTGCATTAAATAGCATTTTGACGTTTTATTATTTACGTTAAATTTGACGTCGCTTTAAACGTTTTGTTGAAACCGCGATTCATCTCCCCATGTGTGTTGTACGTCGATACAAATAACTTTTGTCAAAAGCTTTCAAAATAACAACTTGGGTCATGTTTTAATGAATAAAATGAATACGTTTAACCGCATAGTTTAAGATTTTTTATTCAAAGTTGCACAAAAATGGAATTTGAAGTGAAATATATATATGTATAGAATATTAAGGATGGTTCAGAAGGATAGAATTTTGAACATCACAGAAGGTTTACAATTTCTTTATAAATATTCTACAAATTTAATATTTGCATCATTCGCATTGAAATTAGGTCAAAAAATATATATCAGTCCAGGCGTCCATTTTTTGTTTTTATCATCTGTCCTTAATTTTATTTTACCTTAAATTTTACAGCATATGCTTGACATCGTTGCTTTTGACGGAAGTGACGTGGCGCCATTCAGAACGGATTTTGTCACCTTATCAATAGGGGAAACCTGTGATTTCATAATATACACAGGGCGCCCCCTAGATAATTATTATATTAACTTTTTTACAACCACGACAATAAGAGGACCAGGGGCAGGGGTATGCTTTAATTTTTACATTTACATCAAAGCTATTTTTATAGTTTTATGATTATTTGTCTGAAATCTTTCAATATAACAACATTTCAATTTTTTTATGTTCCTTCAAAGATATGCCAACAAAACAAGACATTTTTTGTTCTTTTAAAAATAGAATACTGTTTCTTTATTAATTAACAAAAAAATATATGAAAATTTTAGAAATTTTATTTTGAATATGATACTGTTTCTTTATTAATTAACTAAAATACATTAAAATTTTAGTAATTATATTTTATTTTAATATCGTTATTTTAAAAACTTATCTAAGGCGGAGATAGTTAACCGGGCCCGTACCTATTGTGTTTTGAATTACCGCGGAGTGGACGAGAATCAGACACCATGCCAACGCCAGAGGGCGTGCACACAGAGTTCACCTTGCCTAGCAGTTAACCAAGTATACGGGTAAGCGTTAACATTCTGACACTGATAAAATTGTTGAATGTACATATTTACTCCATTCCAAATCTTTATGACGTAACGTCAGGAATTGCTACTAATAGGAAATAATATGCTTAATCCGTTTTCAGCTCACATTTGCAGTACAGTCTTGATAATAAACATGTAATTTTATTTGAAAATAAAGGATTTTTTCTCAACAATAATATTGTAACAAAAAGAAGTATTATTACAAGGTATGTACACATTGACAGACTACTATACATTCCGGAATAACGTCAATTTTCGTCTTGCCCCGCTGTAACAGAAGATACTTCAACAGAGTTTATTCTAGAAAAAAGTTGAAACATCTTCTCTGATATTTTACAGAATCGTTCTCTTACATCACATTTAGACAAAATATATTTGTTGACAACCTCTGTTGTCAACAAATCCCATCACTTCAATGGGATTACATGTAATTCTTTAAAAACATATTTAAACACTGCATATAAACAATTCATATTGACGTCGTTTTGACGTTACAACTTTGAGAAGCAATTCCTGACGTTGCATCCATACGTTTAGTGTCCGCCCGCTCCTTGGTTTTTGGACAGTCAGATCAGAAAAAATATTAGAACTGTGTTACTTGCAAAAATGCCTAAATGGTTAATTTCGACGCTGGATAAGCCGGTGATTAAGTTCAATTTCTACTGGTGAACTAACCACTGTTCAAATATCTGTTTTTCAATATTAATAAGTATCCGGTTAGCTAAACACTACAATCAACTGATTCAACCAGTGCTTAGTAACCACCCCACTGGCTTGCTCAAATTAAAGCACTAGTTAGCATTAACCTTTGGTGAAAAACCGCATAATTTATCCACTGATGTATTTTTTCATCCATACAAGCTAGTAATACTAGCAATACACAGTGGTTGGTAAAGTTTCTTATCCAGTGGATAATGATAGATAACTGCTATCCATTGGTTATCTAGAGTTAGCCAGTACAAAGAAGTTGATAAAGTATCCTATCCAATGGATCGTGATAACTAACTTCTATCCATTGGTTAGAGTTAGCCAGTACAAAGAGGTTATTTAAGTATCCTATCCAATGGATAGTGATAACTAACTTCTATCCAGTGGTTAGAGTCAGCCAGTACAAAGAGGTTGGTTATGTCTCCTATCCAGTGGATCATGATGGCTAACTTCTATCCAGTGGTTAGAGTTATAGCCCGTACACAGAGGTTGATTAAGGACAAACAATACAAACAAACTTATGTCAGTAAATTTAAAAATAACATTTTGGGTCATATATAAATTAATGAGTAAAATAAATACGTTTCACTGCGTAATTTTTAATTTTTTATTTAACGTTTCACAAAAATGGGCTTTGAAGTGAAAATATTTGTATAGATTAATAAGGATGGTTTCAAGGGCAAACTTTTGAACATCACAGAAGGTTTACAATTCCTTTATATTCTAGAAATTTATTATATGCATCATTTGCAATGAAATTAGGCCAAATATATATACCTATCCAGGCATCCATTTTTTGTTTGTATCATTTGTCCTTAAGTCGCTTGTTAGCCACTACACATGAATCGGTTAAGTTTCTTTTCCAGCGGATAACGATAGCTACATTGTAACTGCTATCCCATGGTCAGACTTAGCCCGAACACAGAGTTTAATGAAGTCTATAGTTGAGAATGATAGCTACTTAAGTATTAAAGTGTATTCTATCAATGAATGAATAGTTTAGTTTTTAAAAGATAAGTTACAGCTAAACAGAGAAAAAATCTTGGAATGAACTCAGACAAATTTAATTGTGTTCGTATTCTAGACTCTGATGGTTAAGGCAGTCCGATCTTCAGGTTTATAAAATTAGCAATTAAGTAATCAAAAATACTCATGAAAGTATCTCTGAATCCACAAAGTCATGTAAATTTATCCACAGTATTTCTTTAAAGTTAAAACTTAAAGCTAATCGTATTATATAGGGAAATCTTGTCAAATCTCCAATATTTTTGCAGAGGAAGCGAGTTGGAATATCAGCAATGCATTTTCTAATTGCAAATTGATCAACAAATATATTTTAGATTAAAAACGATAGGTATCCAGGCATTCAGAGAAATTGTCATGATTTTTATACTTATTTGGTATTTTTGTCTTCTATTTCCGTCATGTATTCTATAATACATAGTGTAAAAGGTTTTTTTTATCATTGCAAGACACCACAAATCACTTCTCATTTCATATCAGGCTAATAAGCATTGGTATCTAAGGCTGGATTCAAGAAAATCTTATTTATCTAAAACTTTTCTCCTTTTACAGGGTACAAATGAAAACTTTTATAAGACCTTTTCTAAGACTTCCAAACACCTTGAGTCTTATAAAGATGAATAAAATGAAAATTGTTGCATGAAAAAAAAAAAAAATCATTTTCAAGCTTAATTTTGATGCATTTTAAATTAAGAATTAATTTTTGGAGTTATCCATCCTGGCTGAGGATCGGATATCCTTAATATCCAAAAAAGAACACCATTTTTTAATATAACCTGGTTTGGGATGGAACACCCCCCCTCCCCCTGACAACAAGCTTAATCAACAGTATCCATCCAATCCTCTCATTTCTAGTCCTCAGAATTCATGGAAAATTCCAGATTAAATAATTTTACGTTTCACCTCAGTTACTCGATCTTACCACATCTAAATAAACAAACAACATGGCTCATAGGTCTATGTATCAGTTTTACCTCCCTTCGCTTCTAATCACTTTCTTCCGTTACTAATTTACTATGGTTGTATTATTGAGCGGCAAATTTAAACTAAATCAATAAAAAGTAACGAAATTTTACATGCACAGTTGTTTTATGAATTTTGAATTAAATTATAAAGAATAATTCTAATTCTTGGTCACATTATTCCATGATAACCTGGATTGGGGGATTTTTCCACCTAGCTATAGCTGACTATAAAGCGTAAACCGACTAAATCCAGATTGTACTCGAATATTTTGGCCACGAATTAGCGTCATACATAAAATAATGTGATGGAAATCATTCGACAAAATGTCTCAGAATTTATATGTTTCAGGTAAAAGATCAAAAATGTTTAATTTTATGTTCTATATTATTATATGCTTTCAGCCTATATCCATCACACGTAAACATAAGAAATGTGCCTATAGCAAGCTTAAAATCAACTGAATTGTCCTTAGCGAGGAATCCTGTTCCAATTGTCGGGCCTGGTGATGCTAGACAGTTGTTTTTCCTTAATTTTTATCTATTTGGTAAGTTTTTTTATTTGATATTTTGTCTATATTTAATTTTAGATTTAGTGTTAATTTTTGAATGAGGAGGAACATTGTTGTTTAACATGAAAATATACATAGAAAATCAACACATAATGCATATCCTTTGACAAGTTTCAAACCCACGTTTTCTCTGAATTATATGTTAATTTCTTTACATGCTTGTAAAAAAAAAATAGAAAATTTATTACGTTGAAAAAGTTTTAAGTGGGTGTATTAAAAGAAATACAGTACTTTACAGCTTTTCAAATAGATTTAAGGAAAGAAATAATTCTTGGACAATGGGTCAAAATGTCTGATAAGAATTATATATATCCTATGGGCCATTTAAGGCTCCAATTCAGAAAATGTTTATCTTTACTATGAATAGGGATAAGGTAAGGGTGTTCCTAAAATATGATTCTTAAAATTTGATCAGACATTCCGTTGCCATGGAAACCGTCGTCAAAAAACATATACCTTCAGACCTCAAAATCTGGCATCTATTGTCATTTAACCAATCTTTAATTTTTATACCAAATATACTGTCTTTAGGTAGTTATTATATGTATACTTTGGTATATGTGTCAAAGTGAGTGTTTTACCAAGGTGTTACAGTGTATGGTGCAGATAGAATTTTCAGCGTTTTCTTTTTTATATTTCAGGTGGAAGACCTCTAATTAATGGAATTTCATTCCGTAAACCTACCTCGGCACTTCAGGTAAAAACTAATTAGAATTTTATTTGATTAATAAAATATATCACTTTGTCCGGAATGGCATATTTTTAAGATATTATATTGTAGTAATATTTTAAGTAGTTTCAACTTAACTCTTTAAGTAACTGTGTTTGGAGTATAATGACAAATGTGATGATAATCTCTCTTTTTTCCCCTTTAATTCAAGTTAAAAAGGCATTCCAATTACAAAGTGAATACAATTCAAAACTATGAAAAACAGTGGTACAAAATGAATATTCATTACATTTATCAGCGTCTGTAAAAGGTACTTAAATATCATCCAAAGTATTATGTTATTTATCTTGTTTTATTTAAAACATTTTAAACCTATAACAATGCACATTGACTTTAAAATTAAATATTACTGTCAGGAATGTTTACAAAATGAATATTTTTCATATTTTGATAGTAAATGTTTAATGGTGAAATAATGGCATGTATTATAAATCTTATGAAACAGGCCTTCAAGTAAAATTATCGATTTAAAGATACTTAGTAATAAAACTTTAGATGCCTTATAATTACAATGCCGTGTTTAAAAATAAATCAGAATTTTGATGTGCTTCATCACTTGTAATTAAAGAGGTTTATCATAGGGTAGCTTGAACTTGTAATAGCTATTTATAAAATGAAGTTTTGACGTGTTCAGGTAAATGTTCTTGTGAAATAATATATTGACTGAGCTGATTTAATGCATGTTCAAAAACTAAGTGGGACTTTCATAATCGATTGATACAATATACTGAAAAAAGAAATAAAAAAATAAAACTCATTAATATGAAATACATTTGGGAATTTTAGAGTCAATGTTCTATCTATCGCTACTTGGATAGAATTTTACGATGTTGTTTGGTTATGCATTTTGGTAATCATTTTTGTCATGAATATTGATGTTTAAGATAAACACTCCATATATCTATCCTGGAGCATTTAGTTTAGAACAAATAAAAATATCAAAATTAGATTTCCCTATTCATATCGCTATTTGGACACGTAGATTTAAAGAAATATCGGTAAAGGATATACCTTGTTTTTTTTCCTTAAAAAAGATGTATTTCAAATGAATAAAAAAAAACTATAGAAGAAGGAACAGTTAAACTTTAACGTCACTGAATCTCAAATCTGAGAAAACAAATGATTTACTAAAAAAAAAAGAATTTCGGAAGTATATCGACAAAATTCAACTGACCACTACAATGCAAAGAATCACAATTATTGAAAAGAAGGATGTGGAAGGTTTTAATGAATTGCTGGGTCTACATGTAGCTTGAGATTACCATGAAAAATCCATATACTACTTTCAGAAGAGCAAATTTGCAATGTTACATATAAAACATTAAAAATGAATTACCGTATAAAAAGTTTTTCATTGCATTCAATTTTTAGCCGGGCTTATTGCTCAAAGAGCAATTGCCGGCTTATGTGATCCTGTTCAAAGGCAGGATGTTAACATAATAGTCGCCATTTTACAGTTACGTGCAAAAATATAGTTCTTACTCTCAACCGCTTTTGAGATAATACAAACGCTAAATAAAGCAACAAAAATAAAACGAAGTTTTATCTATATAAAATAAACATTTGTAGTAATGACTTTGAAAACTTCATAAGTCAAAGAACATAGTTCATTCGCGTAAGGATTTTTGATAATCAGTGTTACCGTAGTTCTCTACACATACGAGGTAAAGCAGGAGAGGGAACCAGACTGGCCTGATTGTTTACATTCAGCTGCGGTACCAGATTAATTCTGATTCTAACAAAATTGGACCGTGGTATTAGGATTGAAAAAATCACTGTCAGTGTCTTATCATTTATATTGATAGTTTTAAAATAATTTTTTCATCAGAATATAAACGTGATTCATGTAAGAAATCCATTCTACTCTGTAAATGAGCCCGGCACTCTGTACTTCTGAGTACTATGATTTAAAAGGTAATCCATCCAAATAATATACGTCTTTATTGTGTTATTAATTTAGAGTTTTATTGAGGGGTTATTGACGTGTTGAAGTGCCCACAAAATTAAACTGATTTTTGTGACTTCAACAGTTACACAGAATAGTGCATATCGTACATTTTATCTTAGTGCCAATTGAATTTCCTATTCTGAATAATGATAGGATAAGTGAGTTGTTTTCAGTGTGTTAAATACACGCAGGTACTTGAAATCAAATTTTAATTATCATTCATTATGTTCAATTTTGAAGGGATTGAAATTATGAAAATAGTTGCTAAGATTTGTATCTCTATTTTTGTATACCCCAAAAAGTAGCGGTAATGGCAATACACTACTTTATGAGAGAAATGGAAATTTAATGAATCACTTCAAGAAAAAAGAGTAATGGTAATAGTAATTTTATCTACAAATTATTGTAGTAATGGTAGTGTAATGCGTAACTTTACAACTTATTGCCATAATGAGTTATAGACCAGTAGAAGTCATGGGGCATTAATATGCAATAATTTACTGGAAAGAGTTGACCATAGTTGAAACATGTAGACTTGGCATTCTAGGAAAGTGTTTTTTAATTCTTACATTTTCCGTATGGAAATTGAATACTTCTTAACTCCAATAGTCGATGAAAAAGAAAAAGTATACCGATTGAAAACCCAATGATTTTGCCGGGAAAATGCCTCATATTTAGTTAGATATGAATTTGCGCAGATATATGGCTCATCAGTCCACAATAGCCACAAGATTTCGTACCTTATTTTGCATGACTGCAATGTAGATATCAATATATTTGCTGTTTGTCTTGTGGAATGATTCCGCTCGCAAAATTTGTGTAGAACCATCATTCAGTTTCCAAGTATTTAGGTTGTGAGTACTTGTGATGTTTATTACAAACAAGAAAGAAGATTATTGATAAACAAAAAAGTAATTAAAAAAGTTTTAGTTGAATTTTAGACATTCCCTGGCCTGGGTGCTATTACTCCTTGTGGTCCGGAAACGTGTACTTCTCGAGGCTGCAGATGCACACATATACTGAAATTCGAGCTGGGAAATATAATCGACATTGTCTTCTTCACATTCAGTAAGAAATTTTCTCTCCCTCTCTCTCTTTCTCATCTTCCAGGGAAACAAACAAGGTAATTTTTCATTACATTATTTCTTTTTTAAGGTGATGTCAAAGTTCATCACCCAATCCATTTGCATGGCCATCATTTTCATATCCTAAAAATTGGATATCCCGTGTATGACCCGGAAACCGGAAATGCTATTGCAAGAAACCCGGATATAAGATGTTTAAATCAGCTTTGTACAGAAGCAACATGGGCGGATCCATCTTGGAATACTGGAAATATTCCTGGTTTAAATCTAGTTGATCCTCCTTTGAAAGATACCATCATTGTTCCTGTGAATGGTTACGTCATCGTGAGGCTAAGGGCAGATAACCCAGGTACTCACTTTAATTTTCAAATTTTATATACCACGGTATTTAGATGTAATTATCAAGGTATTTAATATGATATGCTTAATATTATAGGAATGTCAACATCTATTTTTTCCTTAGTCGACTTTTCGATATTATTATAGGAAAGATGGTTAATATTCCAAAAATATCGGAATGAAATACATGAATATGACGAACAATATTCAAGCTCACGTGCAGATGCATTTCTCTCTTTTCTTTTAACTTATTTATGATTCACTCCCTCACAGGCTTAAGATAATTAACATGTGATACCCTGTCTATTTTTAACATTTATGATCAGTTCTATACTTTAATTCCGATTCATCAAACAAGCAGTAGCACTTACTACACAAAGCACTTTCAATCTCATTTCTTTATGATGAAACATATGGATATAACGAACAGTATTCAAGATCAAAATCCATAAAACAATACAAAACAGTAGCAGAGCAAACATGGACCTCCAAAATATCAGATATGGGATCAGTTGCCATGGAAGAGTGAGCATCATCTGTCGACCGGTCACACACACCGTGTGCTCCTTGTCTTGATCGGGAAATAACGGAAACAATCCGACGTCAATTCAGTGTGAAAATAAAGGACTAACAATTTGCATGAAAAACGTCAGTCAAATATGGCTCAATGATAAATTGTATTTGCTTGCAGGTCATTGTATCGACCATAGAGCTTACGAAATGATGACTTTAAATGAGATTGCTGATTTTCTTGTTTTATCAACCTTTTTGTCAATAATTTACCTCGTTTTAGAAATTATACATACGTACAATATTAAAATTCATTTAAAACTACACTGGCATTTGCCATATTTGCAACATACACCTACAAAGAGCTCTGTTCAGTTTATGCAGAAAACGACCCTGTGTGTACATATACCAATTTTTGATTAACACTTTGTAGTCCATTTTAAGCATCAATATAAAGTAGAGAGATAGTACTTTTATTTCCTATTAAAAATTTCTCCTTAAACTCTGGATCTTGAATCACAGGCTTTATGGAATTGCAAAACTGAATTTTAATGAAAGCGGGGATAGTTGAGTACTTTCAGAAAAGAAAAATAATATGAGCACACCCTCTGATCTAAAAAAATAAAACATGTCTTGTAATCATCAGAAAAAGTTCTATCATTTACTAGTTGCCTATTTTAGAGGTTGCGCTCTATATTAAATATTGAAAAATAGATTTAAAATTGGCTATTTTGTAGACTTTTTCTGAATATGAGAAAATTAACCATTTCTTGACGTCATAATGTATTTAATTGCCAGAAAATTACGCCATTTTTGTTAGACATGCAATCATGAAAGGTCTCATAAATAATATTCAATGCATTGTTAACTAAAATTAAGCAGTTTCAGTTTTTCAGAAATTTACCTTAAGCCACAATATATAATTCCTGGTCTAATTCTTTTTGAATGGAATTTAATCACGTTTTTTTTTTTCACTGGATATAGTATGATTAGTATCGTAGAATTCAGATTTAATGTTAGAGCTAGAAAAAGAGTAGTACAGTGTATGTATATGTATAAATGATAATGTGCATTACTATGGCTTTATATGAGGCCTATTTGTTTTCAGTTTATTTAGACTGTAGAATATTGATTATTGCATTCAAAAATATGACTCAGTTTTATTCAGATCACGCTTATTCAATTTAGATTTTCTTATTTACAAGCTTACAAGCTTCAATAATAGCTTGGTCTACGTCTAAAGAACAGAAAAATTGCATGCCAAACTAGTCCGTGATTTCATCTCAATCGGTACAGCGAGATCAAGGTGGCTTTAATTCTACATTCAAATAGTGTTATAATGACAAGATAAATTACACATTAATTTATTTTACGATATTTATGAGAAATACTACATGTAAGATTATATGAAAAAGAAAATTGGTGTTTATTTGCCGATATTCATATGTACAGTCTTACAGTGAAGTCATTTCTCGAAGATCTGCTTAGGCTGATGTACATGTACCTATGGGAGTCCTTAACCTATCTGCGTTTCAACAATGAACAAATATTTACCGAAATGTCAACATTTTCGGGGCACTTCTTTATAATCATGGTATAAGATGACATCCTAAAAAGAAAAGGGAATCCCGGTAGGGGACATGGTATTGCTAATGCAATACTCTCAGAATGTTTGTTCAAAAGTATAACTTCAAATCTCTTTATTGCACACAGATGGTCACAAACACCTAACGTGTGGATAGCGTATTTATATGAAATAAGGGGGTGGGTGGGATGGGGATGGGATGGGTGGGTTCAATGACAGTGTCAACACGGAAAATGCCTGAAATATATCTGTTGTTAAACAGATAAATAATGTTTGTTCAATTGTTGATTGCCTGACTATCAAAATATCCCTAGAATGCACAGCAACAGTGAGTAACGAGCATTTGAACATTCCTGAAAAAAAACCAAACAAAATATATAACTAGTATATGATATGAGATCCATGATCATTATTAAATCTAATAAATAGGCTTACAAGCAAAGTGTAGAAAAGTGCTGCATATAAATAGATTATAAATAGACTTTGAAAAAGCTTTTGACACAGTGTCATGGAAATTTATCGAAAAAACCTTAAAGTTTTTCAATTTTGGACAATCTTTTTGTAAATGGATAAAAACTTTTCAATGTAACTCAAACTCATGTGTGACTCAGGCTGGCTTTTTATCCAACTTTTTCAAATTAGGACGCGGTTGCCGACAGGGGGACCCAATTTCACCATATATATTTCTCCTCTGTGCGGAGATATTATCAGTAAAGATTAAACACAATAAAGACATCAAGGGAATTGAAATAGGAAATACTGAATTTTTAATGTCACAGTATGCTGATGACACAATGTTAATCTTAGATGGGTCAGAAAAGTCACTTCAGGCTTTAATGAAGGAAATAATTAAATTTTATAATATGTCAGGACTAAAGATAAATCGGTCAAAAATCCAAGTGGTATGGATAGGTAGTAAGAAATATTCTAATGATAGAGTTTGCCCTGATATGGAATTTATTTTAACAACCAATTTTAAACTTCTTGGAATTTATTATGATGTAGATCTTTCAAAGATTACTAGATTAAATTATGACAAAAAACGTGTTAAAATCAAATCAATTATAGATCAGTGGAATAAAAGAAACTTAACTCCGATTGGGAGGATAACTCTAATCAAATCACTTCTTGTATCTCAGCTTAACCATATATTTATATCCTTACCAACCCCGCAAATCAATTTTCTGAAAAACTTGAGCAATATTATTTTCAATTTTCTATGGAAATCAAATGTTGATAAAATTAAATGATTGATATAGGCAGTTACATAAAAGCTTTGAAATCAACATGGATAAGGAGAATTATTAATGACAAAAACTCCAAATGAAAAATTTTGCTTGAAAATATAATTGATACTAACAAACTAATAAATACAGGATCTGTATGTTTATCAAACTTTAAGAAGTGTTTACACTATCAATTTTGGAAGGATACTTTCAATGCTTTTCAGGAAATCCAAGATAAATCTGAAATTACAGACTGGATTGAATATGTTAATCAACCTTTATGGTTGAATAAAAGTTTTAAAATTGGAAAAAATCTGTCATTTATAAATTGTGGTATGAATATGGTATTACTCATGTGTTAGATCTCCTAGATGAATATAACGATTTTCTATCACTAGAGGATCTACAAAGTAACTTTAAAATTAAAATAAATTATGTAACTTACAATGGTATAAGACAGAAATAAATTATAAATATAAAACAGATTAAATCAATAATTCACAAAGCAATTTTCGCGGTAAGACTTTACTTTAAGACCAGAAATTTACTTACTTCTCTAACAATACACTGAGTGTAAGGTGATATCCGTAAACTATATTTAAAGGTCACAGTAAGTATCGAACATTAAATTAAAAGTCTACTTTAATTTTCTGTAAACATCCATGAAATAGTAAAGACGCGAGTACGGTAGCGTTTTCTCTTGGCGGATCTCAGCTACTGGCAATTTTTAATGAAACTGACAACAAGCAATCGTTTATTTATTCCATAAAATGTCATCACTGTCTTATCCAATCAAAACTTAATTTCAGTGGAATAAAATTAATAAGTTATGATAACCGATTTTAAAGTGAGACGTACAATTTATTTTCTTCATTGACTGATCTTAAAATTGACGGAAGCTTCTAGAACATCATATATATGGCATCGAACCCGATGTTAAAAAGAAAAACAAGGCGATAATAGCTAAATGAATATAAAAAAAAAGCTTTTGTGTGAATGGGCATTGAAATAATGGTAAATCATTGATAAAAGTATAAGCTGTGAATATATTAATGCATGTTTATCGAGGACTTTTACATATACATGCATGTAGTAGGTTTTTCTAATAATTTTGTAATAAATATGTATTTTCCTTTCTGAGAGCTTCGTGGCAACGAACCGAAGTACAATATAATTCGTAATTAATTTGCTTACATAAGAACTTAAAAGAGAAAATTAATGGATAGTGTATTGTTTAAATACAATCAAAGTCTTAAAGTTTTGTGCAGTAACCAATACATTTCAGTGTTTTTGTTCTCCTGAATAGTCTTTTTGTATCACATACCCAGTCTATTCATATGGCGTAGAAAGCTAATTTTCACACAGGTACTTGGGTCTTGGAATATAAATATGTACATGTATGTACATTAATAATATGTAAGAAAAGTATAGTACATTTTTTACATATCAATAAAGTACATAAAATTTATAAGCCCGGACCCAAGTACCAGCTGTGCATGTGAATTTACCCCTCCCCCCAAAAAATTATTAGTAAAATTGCGTATTTGCTGCATGCATTTATCCTTCATGGGAATGAAATAAGAAAACCTGAAGTACAATACCCATGAATGAGATAGTATAATAGGTTTCACAATAAATGTCAATCAATGAAATTGCTATTTTTCAAGTTTTACAAAAAGGGGTTGGGGTGAAGAAGTACGTATCTACAGGCTTATAGAAGGAAGAATTACTTTGTTCAAAATCTGGCATGAAATAGATGTACGTACATTTATTTCATGCGAGATTTTGAACAAAGAATTTCTTCCTTCTATAAGCCTGTAGACTGTAGAAACTACAATATATTTCATCTAGTGTACATGGAAAGTCACCAGTTGTGAAAAATTATTTTATCGACATTGTTTTGGGAAGGACTTTCCCCATTTTAAAGATGAGAATTCAATCTCGTTTTCACTCTCCTAATTCATTTACTAAAATTTCGAAGATTGTTTCATTATTCGATCGTAAATCCTGTTGATTTGGAAGGGAGAGGGAGGTAATTTAGAGGAAGTAAGGAGGAATGAAAGTTCAGTATGCTCTTCCAATTAAAAAAACCGATAAATGTAAAATCTGAACAAAGAATATACTCTTTCTTCCCCGTTTATCGCCTCCCATATTTGCTGCGTTAGGCTGATTTTACTTTGAAATCACTATTTTGTCGTGGGGGATTAATTTTCGTTGTTTTTAAGGTATGAAGAGACCCACGAATTTATGTCCACCACGAAATGCAATTTTTCACATATAATACACTGTACTACTGAAGAATTCTTCAACCACGAAATCAAATCCCCAAAATTAACCAATATTTTATTCCCAAACCACGAAAATTTGACCCTCGAAAATATGTGATTTTAAAGCTATATAATTTCATTACTAAGGTTTCTGGTTCATGCACTGCCATCTTACACATCACCAGGAGGAAGGAATGAGTTTGGTTGTACAGGAAGGTGATATTTCGGATATGCCTCCGGTCCCACCTAACTTTCCCACATGCAATAACTTCCGGTTCAATCCGGAACAATGGTTGACGTCACTGAATAAACAGGAAGCGAAACTTCTTGCAAAAGGTAATTGCATTACTTTTATGATTGATATGCATTTAAGACAGGGAATTTGAACGAAACTTTTATATGCTATTAACTACAAAATGGTGCTCATGACTCTTTCTGAGCACCTTTTGAAATTATTAAAAACATAACTTTAATATTTTAATAACAATAATAATAATAATAATTGTTAATTAAAAGTACCCCTTCATTATATCTAGCAAAACACCGAAATAATGTTTCTATAAATAAGTGTGATTCATTATATTAAATAAGACAGTCATTTGTATTATGCTTAATTTTTTTTTTCAAATTCCAACAGGAATTAAACCAAGCTACAGATCTGGGGCAGTAACACAGAGATCGAGCTTTAAAGATTCACCGCTTTGTAATATGTATCCAGATTTATGCAAAAGACCTGTGTACTAATCAAGAAAGATCTTCTGTGAAGGAGCAATGCATGTAGAAGAGCGTATTCATGTATGCGTGGATATGAAACCTCTCCACTAATCAAGATATTGAATGAATGAGCAAAATATGCAGAAGAGATATTGTTTTCTTTTCGTTTAATTAACTGGAGTTTATTCTTAGCTAAAGTAAACACTTTACATTTAGCATACACATACGTACCTATATGTACACATACATTCATATGCTTGTAGTTTTCCTTTCAAATAAAAAAAAAGATGCAGGTTACACGAATAAAAAGAATAATGTATTTAATAAAAATGTTTTAAAATAGTTTATACACGTAAAGAACATTTTAAAACAGTTTTGAAAGTCCATCTGGTGTTTTTATCATACGATTCTTTTGTCATGTTTATAGACAAGTTTAAGAAATAACTTTAGCAAATTACCAAACTTATAAAGAACATTTCAAGCAGCAATGTTTTAAGGATTTTTATAGAATAAATTGAAGCCCTATAATTTGCCAAATTATCATTTTATACAAAAGACAACACTCGTATATGATTACTCTGCGCAGCTAGTCGCCGTTGACTTTCAAAATTTACAACCAGATCATTTATCTCAATGTTCTTTCTACCGGAATGGTCGACCGCGTGGATTCTCAATGTCCAAAAACACAGGTGGAGAGAGGGTCCTTAAGTGGAAGGCTTAAAATCTGCCAAACGGATTTAACTAAAATTGATGCTTTCACTGTCACTGCACATGTACATTGTATATATATATATATAGTTACCTGTTAGTTGACCACGCTGGTTGGGAACCTTTTTTAAGACCTTTCGTCTGACCAGTCGATATATTGTACACTGTACATGCTAACCTTACCACCCCACGCCCATCCCAATGTGTAAAAATCTGGTCAGATGTCATTTTCAATCTGATCGGTTGTTCTTCTGAAAATTGATTTTGAAATATTAATCATTGAAGACCGGTTATATTTTGATAAATACTTTACATGTAGTTATAATTACCCCTGCATTATTTTAAAGGTAAATAAAAAAAAATCACGTATTCTGGCACGTATTTAATCAAATTATTCATGACGAAATATTCATTTTTGACAATATAATCTATACTTATATAAATATTTTTTAAAATCTTTACTAAAATATTTAAGAAATAATCTTAAACATTTCTATACACAAAGAAAAATTAAGACTTAATTATAGATTATATTATTATCGTATATGTATAAGTGGAAAGAACTACGAACTCTAACTCTTGATTCCCGCCTACATTTTGCACCCATTAAATTCAATATTAATGGCAATTGGCCATTAAATCATTTTAATTCCAGCGCTAGATAGTAAATTATCATTAATTTCAGCTCTTGAAAAAAGGGGGGTAGACGATATTTTCTAGTGAAATCGAACTTTCAAGAATCATCATATTTTGAAATAGTCTTAAATATGATAAAATGTATCTCATGTTTTTTGTTTTTTCTGTTTTACACAAATAAATAAAACATATATAAATTAATAAAATACAACTATTTAGTTGTAATTAGCTTTAAAATTGGTGAAAAATCAACATTTATTTTCGGTTTTTGTCTATAAACATATTTTCCCCCGTGAAACACAAAAAGCTTTGGCATAAATTTGTAAAGTGACAGTCCATATTACCTGTAAAAAGGAATTTTTGTGGGGGTGGGGGGAGGTGTTTTAAAAATATTTTCCGTTTTCCGTTAATTTCTATAGTGAAAAACACAAGTTTTACCAAAATTATAGAGTTATCTCTCTTTGGTATCCCAAATTTTTATAACGTTTTTGTATTTTGTTTGACGCTTGTCACGTTATATAAAAAAATCATTAAAAATCACAAATTGTAATGGTTTCAATATATTTTTAAAACAAACACTCAGAAAGTAATAAATAGATATTGCAAATAATCAAAATTTGAATATATTATTAGAGCTAAGATATTGACTTTTTCTATTTACAAATAACATTAACAAGAGGCCCAGGGGAAACAACTTTTCCTGAGCAATTGGTTGGAAAAATCACACATGAAATCAGAACTGACAAGTTTGCTGAAAGATTATTAATCTTTTGTTTTAAAAACTCCTTTTCTTGTTATAAACAAGCTTGAATTTACACTATCTGAGGTCAAATCCAAAGGTAGTTTCATCTTTCCAGTTGTAAAAGGTTCTTGAGAAGAAGATTTATCCCTATATATTCCTATTTAAAACTTTTTGGCCATTTTAGCCCCACCTTTGGGGGTCAATGATTTGAACAAGCTTGAATCTACACTACTGAGGATGATTCCACATTAGTTTCATCTTTCCTGTCTCAATGGATCTTGAGAAGAAGATTTTTCCTATATATTTTCCTGTATATTCCTACGTTAAACTTTGATCAGCCAACTTGGCCCCACCCTACAAGAAAAGGTACATATTTGTCTAAAAATTTGAATGTAACTAAATAGAAGCAGTTTTCCACAATGATTTAATCTTTTTTTCCAGTGGTTTTTTGTCTTATATTTTTCTTAAAGATTTTTTTTATATTATATGTTAAACTTTGATAAATAGCCATTTTGGCCCCACCCTTTCCCAACAGGGGGTCATGATTTGAACAAACATGAATCTACACTACCTAAAGATGATTCCACATGAGTTTCATCTTTCCTGGTCCAGTGGTTCTTGAGAAGAAATTTTAAAAAGATTTTTCCTGTACATTCATATGTTAAACTTTATTTGGGAATTTTGGCCCCACCCTACCCCTGGGGGTCATGATTTGAACAAACTTGAATCTACACTACCTGAGGATGATTCCATATGAGTTTCATTTTTCCTGGTCCAGTGGTTCTTGAGAAGAAATTTTTAAAAGATTTTTCCTGTACATTCATATGTTAAACTTTATATGGGAATAAAATCAAACACCCTACCAAATGGGGGTTAATAAATATATCAAAGGTGATAAAATTTCTAATTTCTACACTACCTGAGGATTGTTAAAATTTTCCATATGAGTTTCATTTTTCCTGGTCCAGTGGTTCTTGAGAAAAAGATTTTTAAATATTTTTCTATATATTTCTTATTTAAAATTTTTATGGTACATTTATATACATCGCAACGTGTTCCTGAGGTTCCATGATTTGCTAACAAGCTTGAATACATACACAACCTGAGCATGATTCCAATGAGTTTCATCTTTCCTGGCCTAGTGGTTCAAAGTGAGAAAAGATTTTTTAAAAACCAAATTTTTTTCTAAATTCAAAAGCAACTTTCCTTGACAAAAAATTTTTGAGACAAATAATCCCCTTTACCCAAGGAACTTTGTAGCAAGTTTCGGTTGAATTGGCCCAGTGGTTTGTTGATGACAATGTGAAAAGTTTACAACATGACTTTCAACGCCAAAAAAACGCCAAGGATGCCAACATACAACGACAACGAAAGACATGGAAAATTTTGCCATTTGAAAAGCTCAAATTGTATTTGGAACTCAGGTGAGCTACATTTTGCCCTATTTTCGTAAAGAAACAACTTTTCCAAGTTCAGATTGAACCGAATGGGTAAAAATTAACTGAATGAAAATCATTGAACTTTAGACCAAAGACAAAAATTAAAAATCATTTTGTTTCATAAAAACTCCTTTTCTTTGTTATAAATGCATGCATTAAAATTTCACCTAATTACTACTCGAAGGTCAAATCACATAGGTAAGAAATTTGCAACATAGCAATTGTAAAAGGACGGAAAAGATTGGATCAAGGGAGATATATTCCCAACTCAACGAAGATCATTCAATCAGCATGATTCTGAAAATTTTTCTCTTGGTCATCTTTGCGGGTGAATGTACTTGTCGAGTCGTGAGACTGCACGAGAACTGTAGAGATAACGTCTGCTACTTTGAATTTAACGTCGATTACAAGTTCACTATGATGTGGTACAACTATACAGATATTAAGGACCCGGATTATAACCCTGTCGTCCTTAGAAATGGACTCCTGCAGAGACGGATCACAAATATTTCCTGTTCGGATACTTTCATTCCCCTTACAAGAAAAGGTACATATTTTTTTCTTTTTGTCTAAAATGTAAGTGAGAGTGTAAATATCGTTTAAATACAAGCAGTTTTCCCTTCAATATTAGTAAGTGTTTTTTTTTCTATTTAGTTTTTTGATTGTCTTATATTTATGTCTTAAAATCCTGTATATTTTCTATTATAGTTTCAAAGCTAGTCTATTAAGAGTAAATAGACAGCAAAAACAAAGATAGATTCGATATTTCCCAACAGGAAGCAATCTTGGTGTGAATTTGCCCTGAAGCATTAATGACATAACATCCAAGTGACAGCTAATAGCATGCCTTCTAATTATAGTTTACTAATTTAATTGTTTTAAATTTTAAAACTATTAAATATTTTTTTAACAATATGCAGTACTCGTTGCAATTCTACATTATACGAATATTTAAAGTATATTTACCAATCAGAAAGATTGTAAAGAGAAACCTTGTAACTTTGCTTAACTTTATTTATATATATTTAAGCATACAATTTGAATGTACGAGTATAATTTATTTTTTTTAATGGTCATAATGCAGATACTTTCATACGATTCTGATATACATTTGTGTTCGATCAAACCTATTAAATTTTCAAAATGCTTACTTCAGGAAAAAATCAATTCGAACACGATATATTTCAACATTTGGATTAATATATCAAAGGAGATGACATTTCTAATTTAAGGCCTTTTCCTCTTGTTGCAAAAGTTTAAAAATTATGATATTTTTTGTGGCAAATTATTTATTTCACTGTGCTGATTTTTATTTAACTTGCCATATGTCATGTCCAGATTATAGAAAATATTGACGATCTTAAACCAAGATAAGTAGGTAGGTCTAAAAAAATTCGATCCATTTACAAATAATTAGATGTAAACTTGAGGGGAAAAAAGATAGCCTTAAAATCTTCAGCTTGTAATCATAATGTTATTTACCTTATAAGCATTTAGGATATTGAGAACTAGAGAGAAATATGTTCATTTAATTATTTGTTTCATATATAACTAGTGCATTAACTTCCAGTGTACATGCGAACTCCCTTTTAGTTATGGGTAAGTTTCATTTAATAAGCAAACTCTATGTATTTGAGACTTTAACCACGTCTCCAAAGTGTACAGGTTCATTCAAATTTTAGCATTGCAGGATTATATAGGAAAATATCATCTTGCTACACAATTTATATATTTTATATAGCAAATTTTATTAAAGTATTTACAAAAGTATTTTAAAAAATACTCATTCAAGTGTTTTTTTTGAACTATTTGCTATATAACATGCACGTAATACATATATTGTACATATATGTAAGATGTTCATTACATACTATCGTATGTTAAAACCAAGGTAGTTATAGCTAAAAGTTTCAGCCAAAAATTAACGAATTGCCCTGTTTTTATGGAATGCTTCAAAATATGACAGACACAAAGGCTTTATATGAAAACATAATAAAAATAAAGGTGATATTCTCAAATTTCTATGTTTAAAATTTCAAGAGCGTATGTTTTTTACTTTTTCTTAAATACCTTTTTTATTACCCCCTTCTTTAAGAGCTTCAGCCTATCATAAAGTCAAAACACACGTGTATGCATATGCATGGTGACCATACCTTCTTGTAGTAGTCCATTATATCTATCTATGTTCCAGTTCCCATCCTGTTTGGTTGAATTGCAAAATCCAAAAAGAGTTATATAAAATTGTAAATATTTTTTGCAGCAAACGTGCATATATGATAATTGCCATATATCATTTTATATCCTAATGCATTATGTTCAAAATTTCAAAGGGTTTCGAAAAACAAGAAAGATATTGCTTTAGTTTCAGCCAATCAGAGCGAAGTGCACGTGCATGCGCGTGAGATCTTGCTATTTTGACCATGTCATATTGTCCATGCTACTAATATATCCTCATATTATAAGTTTCAAAGTATTTCATCAAAAATTAAAAAAGTTACGCCTATATCAATTAAATCGGTCATTTCACGTGTTGCACGTGCACGCTCTTGCAAGCACGTGCGCGCAAAATGACCTTCTTAAAATCTTAACATGCTTGCAATCTAAAAAGGTTTTACCTTATAATGCATTTACAAGATCATTCCCGGACAAAAAAGTTCCAGAAGAGAAGAAGAAGAAGAAGAAGAAGAAAAAAAAAATAATAATAAGAAACAGAGTAATTATTTCCCCAACTTCGTTTAAATTACACACTTCCCTGACCAATATCTTATGGCAATGGACAATGTTTTGTAATAAATGATGTTATATGTTGTTTTGTTTCCTTTTTTTAATCAATACATTATTTCTATGCTTAACAAATATAATTTTGAAATCATCTATCGGATAAGATTTTTAAAAAAATTATTAATATATGTTTTAGGTTTAATAACGATTAACAATTTCCATATACATGTATGCCTTTCTTTCTCAGTTTGTTCATTTGAAAATATGAAATGCATTTAAAATGGTCACTTGGACACTTGAAATTTAACTTCCACTAAAACCAGAAATTCTAATACCTGGCAAAATGTATTTTAGATGAAGTGAAACTAATGTTAACAAACACAGTCACGTAAGCAAAAAGCTACACGCAATTTCTTTCAATTAAACGGCAGTTCTATTTGTATACTAGAATCACATATTTTTTAAGACTTTAAGGCTGAAAATCTTGAGAAATTTCAATATGTAGTGAAATGAAATCGATTTCTATAAAAGTCTATTTAAATATTAAGTCATCGGTTTAGGATTTACTGTGGATGAAATTGGTATTCCTGTGTTATAGAAAAAAGAGAGTTTTCATGATTTGCTGTAGGAAACATCCGGTATCTCCCTGTACGAAAAAACGTCTCCAATGGGACTTTAAATGTGTAATAAAGATACTTTAAAAGATTCATTGATTATTTTAGTGGTAGAGGGAAAGTTGTGGTGAGAGATGGGCGGACACATTATTCCTATACATCCGCTGCATTTCAAACAGGAGTCATTATAATCAATCAAATATAATTTTTTCGTATACCAGTGCGTAATAACCGTTTTATTAAATGATCAGGAAGTTTACAACACTTTTGAAACTTTAGTTATTGTCTCCATGAAATATAAACACTTATAATATAATACGTAGTGTAACAAACATTATATTTATATTTCAACAACTTAACAACTAGTTAAAAATAGAAAACAATATTATTAAACAATTAATACTCAACATTTACCAGAAAAGTAGTTTAATCTTTTCAGTATTGGCGTCTGCCAAGTTTACATTCACAACGACACATGTTTTGAAACACGCAATTTGATTGGTCGATAAAAAAACTGTAAGCAAATCTATGGTTGGTCAAGAGGAAAAACCCGAATAATCATCGCGGAAGTTCAAATGAGGTGAACTCACTCTGAGGTTCATCTCAGGAAAAGGCGTCTAGACAAAGTAGGGAGCAGTAAAATTCCTGATCATTTAAGGACAGATAATACAAACAAACTTTTGTCAAAAAATTTGAAAATAAAAACTTGAGTCATGTTTTAATGAGTAAAATGAATAAGTTTAACCGCGTTGTTTTTTTGAATTTCTTTTCAAATTCTCACAAAAATTGGATTTGATGTGAAAAATATTTGTATAGATTAATAAGGATGGTTTCAGAGAGGTAGAATTTTAAACATCATAGAAGGTTTACAATTTCTATATATTCTAGAAATTTATTTTTTTACATCATTTTCAATGAAAGAAGACCAAGAAATATATACCTATCTAGGCATCCAGTTTTTGTTTATATCATCTGTCCTTTATAATTTTTTGCAGACCAGTGCGTAATAACCAGTTGAATTTATTTTTTTACGCAGAGTTCAAAGAAAACGTTAGCCCTGGAGACGGTAATTACAAGTTGGCTCTAGCTTTCAACGGACAAATACCTGGACCTAATATTGTTGTTTACGAGGATCAAATTGTAAGTGCATGATATACATGTATGTTTATAGGGGAAATAAAAATCTAAATCTGTTGTCATAATTTTCTTTTATTTAAAACATTTAAAATAGTGAAGATGACGAATAGATGTGTTTTTATAAGTATGATTGATTTGTTTACATCTGCTATTATAATACAATTTAATATTGTTCTATTTGTAGTGCTTGTATTTAAAACCTCAACAGTATTATTCATCTACAGTTGACATGTGATCAATTTTATGACTCAAACTTAATTTGAATTCAGGTTTCTATCCTCGTGCACAACCTTTTGGAGGTGGAGGGAGTGACAATTCACTGGCATGGAATTACACAAAGAGGAACGCCTTTTATGGATGGAGTTGACATGATATCACAATGTCCTATTTTGCCAAAACAAACTTTCGAGTACAGGTACCCTTGTTTTCCTTTTCGATAATTAATGGTAGCATACAATTAACATACAAAACGTTTGTTTGAACCAAAATTGATGCAGATTTCACAAGAATGAATATTCACAATGATATCCTCTTAAAGCGGAGGACGTTCAATTCATTTTAGGTTATCACTAACAATATTAAAGCTTTGTTTTTGGACCCATATCATCACCAAGGTAGATATATAAATCCAAATTTGGGAAAATACTTTAATTAAGTTCACATAAATGATACTAAACATAAATGTTCAAACTATCTCTATCCAAATAATAAAAATAAACATCTCAATACTCTTATCATTCTTGAATATTACATTTTATAATGAAATCTAAAATAGAATTGATTCAGAACATACAAATCCTTTTAAACTCCCTTTAAAAATATTGAATAATTGGTCTCTGCAATGTATTAAATATTGAATATTAAAAAAAAATGAATAATTCTTTAAGAAAAATACTAATCAAAATTGAGGGAATAGACAAACATACGATGTGGAATTAATTAAATATTACAGATTTGTTGCTTCACCTGTTGGAACCCACTGGTATCACTCACATACAGGGAGTATGCGGTCTGATGGGTTGGCAGGTGCTCTCATTGTGTTACCCAGGATAAGACCATCTATAGTAAGATTTACATATTTTTACATAAAAAGGATACAACTTATCAATTTAAATAGTTTATAAAGCTCCTTCTAACTTTCTAAGAGCATATTTTTAATCAAAAAACAAATTTCCATTTCAAGAACACATCTAGGAGAACCATTGAAACAATGCCCTAGTTAATTTGAAAATTTCATCTCAGTTACTTATTTTAAGTATTTTTGATTTATCAATTCAGTGAAAACATATATCACAGGATAAACCTCCACTATTTAGTCTACTGAACGGACACCAAAATGTCTGGAAAAGTCACTGAAAGGCGGGGCCCTGTAATTCAGTTATCTTTCAGTAGAGATTATATCATCTTTCAGTAGAGATTCAGTAATCTTTCAGTCAACTTAATGGCATAGTTTGATGTGTTTAGAGAATCCCACGCGAACCAGTGCCTGATGTTGATGCCGAGTTCTCTGTTGTTCTAATGGATTGGAGGACACAGACTGCAAAAGAACAGATACAGGCCGACAGAGGGGAATTTGGCTTGTAAGAAACCTTGCTTATAACTATAATGATCTTTTTTTCATTCTGGTTTTAAAATGTGCACTAACATGTGCATGATAAGACACTACCATAACACAGTGATAATTTAAGCGATTATATTAATAGTGGTTGGATTCTAAAACATATATTTGGATAAAAATATTTATCTCAAATTTTAATTATCAAGGACTATGCAAATGCAGATGCGATTTTCAATGCAGTAAACACAACTTTGCCTTGCGTTGCTAAAACCATTAATTCCAAAGAATTATTATTACGATATAAGATGGCGTTTAGATATTAAATATTTACATATTTATATGTCCACTGATTTCCCGTTATTTCCCGATCATGACAAGGAGCACACCAGACTTGACTTGTCAACAGGGGATATCCTCATTCCTCAATGATACCTAACCCAAACTCTGATGTTTTAAATGTCCGTCTTGAATTGTATTGACTTTAAACTTGAAAACTGTTTTCTATCTCCATAAGATTAAAAAAAACTGTGGAAATGTATTGAAAAATTTGTTTCATTACGGCGGGTTTGACCAGTCAATATGGGGATATAATCGGTCAGCAGGGGATGCCCACTATTCCAAGGCGCCTGATCCCACCTCTCATGTTTTGGAGGTCCGTGTTTGGTCTGCTCCTATTTTGTATTGTTTTGTGGACTTTTGAACTGGAATCTGGTTGTTATCTCCACATGTATCATTATTCCTTCCGGTCACCTGATTCTATGTCTACAACTTCCGGAGTACGATGAGCTTTCTTTTTTTTTTTAACATTGAATACATTGATTGCAGTTTTTATGAGGTCGATTCCTGTTCGTAATTTTGGCTTTTCCTTTATTAAAATTCAGTTTGGAGGAATATGACGGGACTTGTCTGCCACTTGTTCGACATCCAGATGGTTCCGGAAAATTATTTCAACTCCGAACTGGCCTTGTGAATGGCCGCGGTTTGTAAAATTAAGGATATCAAAGACAGCTCAAAGTTTTATATTATTGGTTCAGTGAGTTGATTTTACAACACCATGGACTTTTGAATGGAAAGTTTTGTACTCAAGAAAAAGCTTGTTTACTCTTGCGTAAGAAAAGGGGAAAATATGTAATGAAAATGCATGAACAATTTTTAAATTCTAATTTGGTGCTTACTTTTATAGGAAGGGGATAAAATTGTTTATTACTTGAACTAACGGGAAAACGACATTAAAAATATTTCTTTATGGAAAGACAATTTATGTACATATATATCAAAAACTACTTTCACAAAAAGTAATTTTTGTTTTATAGGAAGACAATACATCCTTAATTTGTTTTACAGGAAGACAATACATCCTTAATTTTTGTTTTACAGGACGACGATACATCCTTAATGATCCAGACATGCCAGAGAAGCCTTACCTTCCATTAGAGACGTTTACTGTGACACAAAACAGATATTACCTTTTCAGAGTGATAAATGCTGGATTCGAAGCGTCTTTTGAAATTTCAGTAGACGATGTAAGTCATCTCCAAATCATATTTTAATTAACATTTAACAATTATTCAATTTTGCAACGTTTTAACGAGTTACATTCATAACTAGAAAAGGTTATCGCAACACGTGTACTCAATTTAAACTATATTCACAGAATAATGTATTAAGAGAGGGGACATCTTTGAATGTTCTTGTACAGTTCTCAAGAGGTACTGTTTAAAAATCAGATATCAGTTAAATATTTGGAAGAAGCATAATTTTTTGGACAATAAACTAGAACTTCAATGCATACAATGGATTAAAAATATACTCCTTTAGTTTCAATATAGATATGTCGACATATTTAGATAATAATGAAAATAATCATACAGTATAACAATTTATCTTTCATTGTACATTGTCTCTTAATTAATTTCACCTGCCTTGAAAGGATTTTTTCTTTATCCTTAAAAAAGTATACTTATATACAAATTTGTAAGCACGATGTTTGATTATGATTTTGTGCAATGTAGTTTCATAGAATTAAAGTGAAAAACGTTGACTTGCGATAGAATCACTTTAAAAAGTCTCTTTTAATTAACATATATATATTTATTTATTCCATGATTACAATAGTTTGACTTTATAAAAGCATTGATGAAAGAAACATAAAAACGATGGAAATCTGACTTTCATTTGGTTAAATATTAGGTGTATGTATAAATATGCAAGTTAATTGCTGCTAAAGGAAATGTACAAACCTTTGAAATACCCAATAAGAGCACAATGCAACAATTATTCTGGCTTTCTATGGAAAAAAAAATTGTTAGAAATTGTAGAATCGAGGATTTAATCCTTTCTTCCCTGTAAATTTACAGCATTTGCTTGTCATCGTAGCAGTTGACGGAAGTGACGTAGAACCATTCAGAACGGATATTGTCACCCTATCAATAGGAGAAAGCTGTGATTTCATAATATTTACAGGGCGCCCCCGAGACAATTATTATATAAACTTTTTTACAACCCCGACGTTAAGGGAGACAGGGGTATGTTTAACTTTTAACACTTACAACAAACAGTTATTTTAAAGTTTTATGATAATTTGTCTACATTCTTTCAATTTCTCTTTATTTTATAATCAAAATTAATAATTTCTTGTAACTATCCTTCAAATCATATAGAAACAAAACAAGAGTGTTAAATATTTGAATCTATTTTCTTTCATAATGTAATGTCTCAAAAATAAATAAAAAATATCATGAAATTTTAAAAATATTTTATTCCTCACTGCTATTTTTAAAACTCCTCTTAGGAGGAGATTGTAAACCGAAAACGTACCTATGGTGTCTTGAATTACCGGGGGGTAAATGAGTATCTGACACCATTTCAACGACAGAGGTCGTGCACACAGAATTCACCTTGCCTAGCAGTTAATCAAGTATACGGGTAAGCGTTAACTTTCTAACACTTATAACATTACTAATTGTACAGGTTTAGTCCAATTCAGGTTCTTCGTCGTTTAGAGCTCACCTGCTCTTTGGTTTTTGAAACCCAGATCAAAAAAAAAAAAAAATCAGAACTTGATTGTTGAAAACATTGGTTAAATGTTATTGGAAAAGACCCTAAAGTTCGATCTCAACTGGCCAACAAACCACTGCTCAAAATATATAAAATTAGCATCTGGTAAACTAACTACAAGTCAAATGATTCTAACAATGCTTGGTATCCCACAACGCATTACTCGACTGGGTTGCTCAAAACCCTGCAAAGCGCTAATCGCTGGTTAAATCAGAGGTTAACATTTAACCATTGGCTTGACAGAATTGAATTTATCCACTGATTTTTGTTATACAGTGGTGAAAATTAGCCAGTACATGGAGATTGACCGTCTCTTACATGTTTCTATTGGATGATGATTTCTACCTACAGTGATTATTTTTATCAATATATTATCAAGTTTGTATATACTGTATATAAATTAAGTTTTTTAAAACTTGGCTGGGCGCTGAATCAAGAAAAAACCTTTTGAATAACCTTACATTAGCTTAACGTAAGCAAAGTGTGCCAAAACTTATATGATTCAATTATGAGCTTGAGGAAATATTGAATATATCTATCAACATGTTTCTAGTCAATACCCAGCGAACGTAAACATAAGAAATGTACCCATAACAAGCCTTAAATCAACTGAATGGTCCTTAACGAAAAATCCTGTTCCTATTGTTGGACCTGGTGATGTAAAACAGCTGTTTTTCCTTAATTTATTTCTATTAGGTAAGTATTCATTTTATTTTTTGTCGATATTTAATTTAATTTTTTGTGTTTATACTTGAACGAATAGAAAAAAAATGTTGCTTTAATAAATTCTTATGTTCTTGCTGACGTATATTTAGACAGCTACATGTAACGCAAAATGCATTCTTTGAAAATTTTTAATACATCGATTTTTACGGATCCGTTTATTGAAAATTAACCATGCACTAAATGTGATGGCAATGTGATATAAAGTAAATACATGTAACATACAAGGGTTGTCCGTAAAGTTAGTGGACAACATTGATAATTACTTACAAACATTTATAAAATATATTATTTATCACTGAGTCAAATGCTGACTGACGTTTTTCATACTAATTGTTAGTCCATTATTTATACACTGAAATGACGACGGTTTTTTCCGTTATTTCCTGATCACGACAAGGAGCACACTGCGGGTGTGACCGGTCAGCAGGGGATGCTTACTCCTCCATGTTTCCTGATCCCACCTCTGATATTTCGGAGGTCCGTGTTTGCTCTGCTCTTATTTTGTATTGTGTTATGGACTTTGAGATTGAATACTGTTCGTTATCTCCATATCCTCCACGAAACTACTATTTTCATTAAATTCATGTTCCATTTTATTAATCTGCAAGTTTACAACATAAACAAAGCACAAATAGTTGTATTTTTATCAGATACAAGAAAAGACACACACTCATACCCGGAGCACTAACACGAATATTCTTGACGTTACCCGACGTCAAAAGCTTAATACTAGTACATTAACTTTTATCAACAAAGTCACCGTTTAACTCAATGCATTTCTTATGTCGCTTTAACCAGTCATAAAAATGTACACAAAATGTTCAGGTTTCATGCGCAAAATAATATTTGACAATGCTTGTCTAATATCGTACAATCATCCAACCTCTGTCCGCGAGAAAACGTTACAAAATTCATTTTTTACGGCACTGCAATCTCGGAATTATGGTTTTCCTTCACGCATGTCATCATGTACACTGTTCCTTCCGTCTGAAAATATTATATGCCACTTACATACTAATGAGTGACTTATTTTACTATGTTTTCTTGATTGTTTACAGAATGTATTGGTCTCTGTAGGTGTTTTCCCGATGTCTACGCAGAATTTTATCACTGCTCACTGCTCTACCTATTCCGAAAACGTCTCTTTTTTTTGAAGAATTCCGATCCGTCTTAATATGTTCTAACTTTGATTGCTCAGCCATTTTACAACGTTCAAATTTTGAAGGTTTGAGGTGATAAATTCTGCCAACCTCATAATATAAAAGTCATTCAGATATCTACATAATTTTATAAAATACATGAACAAATGAAATTTATAAAGTGATAAATAATTTTTTGATTAAAATTTCGCGGTACTCCAGGTCTCCATTCCAAGTCTTATTCTGAAGCCATAATTCTAATTAAACATTTGAAATTGTATAAAATTTCACATTTTCAATTCACGTTTACTAAAAGAATTAGAAATTTGCTAAAAATGAATATCAATGACACAACTTTTATTAAAGTTTAGCGTGTCCACGAACTTTACGTACAACCCTCGTGGAATGTACAAAATGTCTGATTGATTTATTAATGTTTGAGTTGTTAGTTGTGCATAAATAATTTTCTAGCAGATTGTTTTCTCGTAAATTTTAGGTACGGCACATGTCATCAATGGTGTTTTATTCATAAACAATTTTCTAGCATATTTAATTTTGTATATTATAGATACCGTACCTGTTATCAATAGTGTTATATTTTAGGTATATAATAGGTACAGTACCTGTTATCAATGGTGTTTTATTCCGTAAACCTACCTCAACACTTCAGGTAAAACATTTAAGAAGTGTAAATAATAAATAAATGATATTTGCACCATATTTACCCATCATCATGTGAATTCCAATCATTTTTAAAATATCTCCTTGATGTAACGTCATAATAGGTTTTGTATGAGTGTGACGTCATCAAATAAATTGAATCCTATTTAAAACGAAATATATACATTTGTGGTATCTTTCCACTATATAAACAGACAGAGAGAAAATATCTTCAATTCTGTATGAAGTTTGTCGGAGGTCAAAGGTCAATACATGACCGAATCACACGGCGCAATAATATCTACCGTTACTTGTGAATATAAAAAATGACTTGCTTTTCGTGTATAAAGATGAACAAAATAAGCAAGTGAAATAATCATTTTGTTTACAATGTGAGCAAAGACTTCATACATTTTTTGCGATCGATTTAACCTGTGTACATAGGTGAATATACCGATAGAATCTAGCCTTTGTTTACACGTTCACTTTTGTCAACTGCACAGTCTGTAACTTTTTAGTTTATCCTTTTTTTGTTAGACCTTAAGTTAAATCTTCATGATATAGGCTAAAACTATATTTTTTTCATTAAATTCTACTCACGATAAATGTGTAAATCTATTGGAAAAGATCAAAGCATTGCAATCGCGCCACGAACAGCTTAGAAACACCTCGATCGGCGCTGTCGTGCTTCATTGTAAACTGTCGCCAGTGTCTCCGTGTTAACATCATAAATATGCCTTTACTTACATGTACTGAAATCGTAGATTAAATGTTTTTGATCAAATTTAATACTTGATTGCAAATTAACTGCTTCGGACAAATGTCTCCATCCATCGGATCCATCCATCCCTTTCAGGCGACTGAAATTTCTCCAACTTTTTATCATCAATTCTCGGACGTGATTCCTGTGTCTTTTCAGCATAATGATCATTTTTCACAAATAAAAATATTCCCAGGCAAAATCTATTCACTATTACTGATCACAAGTAGTCTTTAAGGTCAAGATCTAGTAAATTACTTTAGACTAGCTTTTTGGTGCTAGATCCATTATGACGTCATAATTAATTTCAATTTTCTTTTTACCATTCTTTACGGCTTTAGCAGAATTATGTAGAAAATGTGGTATTTTCATGACATTCAATTTGAAAGCATATGAAAAGTAAACCGGATACCTATATTGAATTTGATATTGGATTAAAGAAGAGGCCATGAACATACTAATTAAAATTTTCTGTGAGACTGCAGGCAATCTGGATACATTTCCTTTGTCGAATATGAAAATTAAAGAAACTCCCATATTCATGACTGGTTTTCTTAATTTTTCATTGAAAATGACAGTTTAAAATACAGTTTTTCATCTTGTTTACCTACAAATTATGCCCCAAAACACCATATTTGACAAAGCTAAAGTTGTAAAGCATCAATAAAGGAATTTATTTCTCAAATGTTATAAATCTGTAGGCACCTTTCATTTACTAGATCTTGATCTTAACAAAATATTCCCTTCGAAATAGAATTCTTAGCCTGACGAATTCAAAGCGTAACCGCCTTTCAAGCCGATATACACCTTGCGTACTTTTGACAGAAATCCACGGCGACCGGTCAGTGCAATATTTATATAGGAATATATTTAATTGTCTATCTCAAATGTATATATAAGTAATAAATAACAAGTTTATAAACTTCAGTTGGAATTGAAGTGGGTCTGTACGTGATCAAATCTTCTGAGAAGGCTTCGGCCTTCACGGGATTTGATCACGTGACCGACCCACTTCAATTCCCATTGAAGTTTATAAACTTGTTATGTATTTCTTTAATAAAATACTGATTGTGATGTATAAAACAAGGTATAAAAAAAACATCCCCCCATAATTTATGGTTAGATAAAAAGGTTTTGGGATGAAAAAACCCCAAGCAAACAACTTGTTTGACAAAAAAGTACAACATTTATTTGTAACACATATGCAGTACAGGTAAGGTGCGCAATGGAAATATGGTCAATTTTTGTGATTAAAAAATGTATTCATAATCAGGATGAAAATTATTTTAGTACATAATTCATATCGGATAATTTTAATTATGGTAAATAATTACATATTGATGACGATTAGATTTTATATTCAGACAGTCACGTGATTTTAGCACATTTACTTGCATTTTTGACCTCACTTTAAATTTCACTCGTACCAGGGCATAGCAAAGTTAAAATTCTAAGTTTAGTTTATAAATATTTTCAGCATGGATTGTAATTTCTGAAAGTGATGCGATCCTATCTAGATTCTGCAATTTCATTGTTAAAATCATATTTGTATGAGGAAATGAAATATTTTTTGCTGGTCAAATTTGATGTGATCAAATTATTTTCAAGATTTCATCAAGATCACAGCACGTTTCTGATAACTTGATACTTCTAGAGTTTATTTGTAAAAGCTTACTATGACCCATTGAGTGCATGCCCTTGCACTAGATCGATTTATTAAGACCTTTACAGTACCCTCCGATGTACTTGCAAACAAATATAAGGCAGTATCATTAAATAGAAAATATATGGAAAATATACTAATAAAATTGTTAAGAAGACATTGAATCCAAGTTAATGGCTTATAAAATATCTGTAAATAATATTTTAGTTAATCATAGAATACATTTTTCGTTGAGAAAATATTAATTGATTTGCATCTCTCTGCCTACAAACTGCGTCTAGTTTTACGAAATGATGTCACATTGATAATTGAATTGCGATCATTGACTTGTTTATATATTTTTTTTATATGGGATTAACTAAGAAAAAAAAAACAGCTTGATGTAGTTAGTTTTTATGTAGTTTGATGGTTTAATACGGGTTAAAATAGCAAATCACATCATTTTGAGGTATTTTTAAGAATTGCAGGTTTTGTATGATGTAATGGTCAAGTTTTCCCATACAAATTAGGCTTTGTCCCCTTTTTGTTGCTTGAACTTTGCTACGTACATGGAATACATATTTTAGATATTATAGTAAGAATTTTTTATGTACAATGTAATTTATTCTTAACTCCAATAAATGAATTTCTTTGAAGTAGTTTTAAAGTATTGGAAGCTACAAATTCATTATTTTTTTCAATAAATGAATAAAAAACCATAATATATAAGGCCTCACAGTTTTACAGTTGATTTAAAGTTGGGTAGGGTTTTTATCCAACAAGATTATGTGTGTATTGTTTTCCGAACCTTGTTGGCGGGAGGGGATAAAACACACAACGAGTTGGATAATAGTCATATCCAGCTACAATTCAAATGGATTCTATTTATCCTATGCTTTATTCACCACAATCACTTTTACCTTGTTTTTATACAGGACTTCATTCCATTTTACTTAATCACTCAATTACACAAAACCCATCGTAACGTCATAAACGTGGAATACAAAAAAAAAATCCAATGAGTCATACCCACAAGATAAAGGGACAGACATTAAATTTTTTGCAATTACACAGTTACGCACAATTTAAAATTATTATTAAAATTAAAAATCAACGTTTTTTCTCTACTAAAAGAAAAAGCCAGAGTTTAGCAAAAATCAATCAATTGCATGAAGTAAATACATGCGTATTTTTTTTTTCAATTAACACAAATAAACCCGCTTTAGGTACTTAAATATTGTCCAATGTTTAATGTATGTTTATTTATTTTACTGTTTAACATATTCATTTTACAATATGCAATCAGTTAACGAGCGAACAGATCATAACTTATCAAAATCTGTATTCGAAGATATATAACCAAAAATAAAATTAACTAGAAATGGTTTTTATTTTCACAAAATTCAACTAATCGTTACCACTACAATGCATAGATAAATTCGATCAAAATATTGAAAAGAAGCATGTAAGAGGTTTAAATGAATTGAAAAAAAATTGTCGGTCAATTCTACTTCTCGGGCCTTTCCAACTAGCGGGAACATCTTTTCGACCTCTGACAGAAAGTCCCAAGATGATGCAATTGTGATGTCAGTAACATTGGTTAGGTGCAGCAAACTACAGGACCTTACAAAAAAGAGTTTTAATGTCGTAAAATGTACTGAATATTCCTGAATAAAATGTTAAATCAAACACCAAAAAGGCAGAGAGATACGTATAAATTTTCGTTAGTAACATTCGATACTTAAAAACGTTAGTGCAGTTTTGATAATACTTTTGGATGAACCTCCTATATTGCCAAAATGATTTATATAGGCAATGATTATTTTTATGGGACATGAATATGTAATAATTAT
The DNA here is from genome assembly GCF_032062105.1 of Saccostrea cuccullata. Taxonomy (NCBI): domain Eukaryota; kingdom Metazoa; phylum Mollusca; class Bivalvia; order Ostreida; family Ostreidae; genus Saccostrea; species Saccostrea cuccullata. The sequence continues at coordinate 269,014 of NW_026929220.1, read as the reverse complement.
TGAGAAGAAAAAAGTAGGCTTTAAGTAATTAGGAATCAAAAATAGCATGAACATTCCAGGAACATCTGATTTTATTTTAGACTTTCCTTAGGAGATGAAATTATTAACAAAGGTCTGAATTCACTGGCAGCAAGGTAGAGCATTTAAGCTTTTAAATATAAATACAATTTAATTATTAGATTGTCAATGAAAAAAAAAACAGCATAGAAATTTCAACCAGAAGAATGCCAGAAAAAATGCCTTATATTTAGTCCAGTCCAATATAAATTTTTATGTGAATATATGCTGAACAAATTTCTAATAGGCTAATATGTCCTGATTGCCACAAAAAATGTACCAAATTTTGCTATGATCCTTAATTTAGATATATTTGCTGTCTTGAGGGGATATTTTTGCTGGCCAGTGTATGTATAGGAACATGATACAGTTTTTGAGTACTAGTGATGTTTAACACAAACAAGAATAAAGTTTCTGAATAAGCTTTAAGAATGGTTTTGTTTAATTCAATTCTAGACATTCCCTGGCCTGGGTGCTATTACTCCTTGTGGCCCGGACACGTGTACTTCTGAAGACTGCAGATGTACATACATCCTGAAATTCGAGCTTGGAAATATAATCGAAATTGTTTTATTCTCATTCAGTAAGGAACCACTTCTCTCTCTCTCTCTCTCTCTCTCCATTCACCCATGGGAGCAAACAAGTAAATTTTCATGTTTCTTTTTTTTTTCAAGGTAATATCAAAGTAGGTCACCCAGTCCATTTACATGGCCATCATTTTCATGTCTTAAAAATCGGATACCCTCCGTATGACCCAGAAACCGGAAATGCTACTGCAAGAAACCCGGATATAAGATGTTTAAATCAGCTTTGTACAGAAGCAACATGGGCGGATCCATCTTGGAATACTGGAAATATTCCTGGTTTAAATCTAGTTGATCCTCCACTTAAAGATTCCGTAACCGTTCCGGCCAATGGTTACGTCGTTATTAGACTACTCGCCGATAATCCTGGTAAACTCACTCTTATTTATATAACTTGTTCCCTAATTGAATATACTAACTCTCCAATGATCCTTGTAAACTCATTTTTATGTCTATAGCTTGTTCCCTAATTGAATATACTGACTTGCCCATAATCCTAGTATACTAACTTAAAGACATCGAAATGTTGTCTTAGTTTAACTTACATACGATACATTTATGACTCTTTTATTATGGTACTTTTTAGGCCAAGAGTTTATGTTTTGGTTTGGGAAAGGTAGTGAGGCTATAATTGGATTGACAAAGAAAATGCCATTTACTTCTCAATTTATGAAAAATTCATGATTTAAAAAAATGAGAAAAAGGATATGATGCAACTTCCTCTTCGTTTATCCCCACCTTCCCAAAATTCGCTGCATTAGACTAATTTAAATAAATATATATCACAGGTTTTTGGTTGATGCATTGCCATTTAACACATCATCAAGCTGATGGAATGATTTTGGTTGCACAGGAAGGTGACATTTCGGACATGCCTCCAGTCCCGCCTAACTTTCCTACGTGCAGTAATTTCCGCTTCAATCCGGAACAATGGTTGACGTCACTGAATCGACAGGAAGCGAAACTTCGTGCAAAAGGTGATTGTTTAAATTTTGTGTTTTATATACATGTAAGAAATGGAATTATAACGAAACAACAATTAAAAAAATAAGGAACCTTCCAGTACACCTTTTAGAATTTAAAAATAATCTTGCAGGTTATATATATATATATATATATATATATATATATATATATATATATATATATATATATATATATATATATATATATATATATATATACAGTAAAACTCGGTTATAACGAAGTCACTAGGACCAAAGAAATTACTCCGCTATATCCGTAATTCGTTATATCCGTATAAGGAATTAGTTAAATTCATATAGCTAGGGATCCAAGATAACTTCGCTATATCCGTAAATTCGCAATATCCGTGTTCGTACTAAACGAGTTTTGCTGTATATATATATATATATATATATTGTTAATTAAAAATGTCCCTGATTATATCTATTGAAACACCTACATATGTTTTTGTCAATAAATATGATTCATTATATCAAATAAAACAGCTTTTTTTTTTACTGAAACACGTGAATTATTTTGAAAGAATTACAGAATTTTTTTTGTGTTTAATTTTAAAACAGGAATTAAACAAAGCTACAGATCTGGAACAGTAATACAGAGATCGGGGAACCCTTCAACGCTTTGTAATGTGTATCCATGGACATGCAAAAAGCCTTTTTACTAATCAAGAAAGATATTCCACGAAGGTGCAAATAAATGCATGCAGAAGAAATATTTAAACTTAAGTTTATTTTAAGTTAACACTTTACATTGAGCAACCGAAGTAGTTCCTTGTATTCATTTTTTAGATGCAAAAAATGGAGGTAGAATTTTTATTAATTAAAAAATCAATTTAGAAAATGTTTTGAAATCTATAAAACAGTTTTAGATTATTTTCAAAATGTTTCTTTTTTTTAAATTTTCTTTTTCTCAAGCAATTCTTTTTCATGTTAATTTAAACGTTAAAGAAATACAAGTACCTTTATCAAATCGATAGAGGATACATTTTAAGACTGCTGTCCTAAAATGGCAATTCTTAAAATGGCATTTAGTTATTATGCGCCCGTTTTCAAAGATTCGGAGGTTATTAGTTTTTGTCTTGTCCGTCCGTACGTATGTCTGTCTGTCTAACTGTCAGTATTTTTGACTGGTTGTCCGAAAAAACTTAAACATTGCCCATTTTTGTGGGTGTGGCCATGGCTTTCATATTTAGATATGCATTCTTTTAATCTTGACCTTGGAATATAATATATTTTTACGAAAAATAATAAGATCATAACCTTGGTCTACCTTTTGATTAGTTTGTTCCGGGGCTTTTAAATATCACAAGTCACAAGTGACAAGATCTTTTGAATGGTATAAATATATTTAGATAAAAATTGATTAAATTGAAACGTATTATTATTATCATGGATTTCGTAAAACTAAGGTTTGTTGTGAAAAATGTGCCTTAACACTTTTCTTTTTTCCCGTCAATTTCAAAAGTAGCATTTGAACAGAGAAGTGTTGATAGTACGTCTTGAAAACAGACAACGCTTAAATTGTAGTAACTTTCTTTTCACATGGATTATAGCATTATAGATATGCCGTGATATTTAGACACATGCCTTTTTGACTAAATATAAATCTAATCGGTTTCGGATCCAAAAGAAAGTGGCTAAATGTAACTAACAATAAACAAAAAAAGTAACTTTTCAAAAAGAGAAAAAAAACCCGTTTAAGGCTTTGCCAATGGTCAAGATGAACAAAAATTTATTTTCACGATAATTTCGCATAAATATAAATATATCATTGATTAACAGATAGAAAACAAACATTTAAAACAGTATATTTGAGAAAAATATATATAAAAAATTGCATATTTTAAAGAAATGCACCTGTTTAATGTGTTTAATGTACTTTAAGTGAAAAACCATCATTGTAGAAATAATATATATTAATGTGTTTATTAATGAAAGGCAAGTTGGACGTGTATGATCTCTGAAAGGCTGTTATTGAAAGCATCATATGTGATATTTTACTAGAAAAAGACCTTAATGGTAATCTAGCAACCAAGCTTTATAAAAACGTTATGACTTCAACTCTTTTATCTTCAGCTTCCGTTGCTTTTGCAGCAACATATCTTCATCAGCTGCATAAAGGGTTTATATATCTCGGTTGATTCGATGCGCAAGAGCACGCTCTACGTATGAACAATTTCTAAAACGAAGTAAATTATTGACAAACAAGTTCTTTGGTCGATACAATGACCTTGTCATCAAATACAATTTATCATTGAGTTAAATAATGACTGACGTTTTTCATACTGATTGTTAGGCCATCATTTATACCCTGAATTGACGACGGATGTTTACGTTATTTCCCGATCATGACGGAGAGAACACACGGCGGGTGTGACCGGTCAGCAGGGCATCCTCACTCCTCCATGGCACCGGATCCCACATCTGATGTCTTAGAGGACCGTGTTTGCTCTACTTTTATTTTGTATTGTTTTATGGACTTTGATATTGAATACTGCTCGTTATCTCCATATCCTTCATGTATAAAGACAATGCACCTATAAAATCAAATGCGCAATTTACAATGTACTTTCGGTCTCAAGTATTAAAATTCGAACAAAATAAACAGGGAAACAACTTTCCAGAGGCTATCGAAGTCTAACTTGCCCTTCCTTGATAAACACATTTTGTTTTTGCAATATTTTCACTAAAAGAATGGATAAACTTAATATCCATTCTCTGTAAGCATTTAAACTCTTATATAGGGAGTGTGGCACGCATGGTCTTGGATTTTTATGAAACTTGGCATACATTCCTATATTGATGTATGTACCTAAAATTCATAATAAAATGGTTGCTATGGTCCATGGTTACCATGGCAACCAACATACAATTTTCATGGCCTAAAAATCGCTAAATTTTGATGAAAAATGACCCTTTTTGACTTATCAAAAGTCTTTAATGGAACAAGCTATCAACATGACTTTACCTTTTTGCCAAAATACATCATTTTACAGTGCTTTAGAAAATTTTTAGTATTTCAGTAACTTTTTTCTCATAGAAAAAAATATCCCTCATTTATAGGTAGGATTTTTCTTGTGGAAAATTGTAGATTTTAGGCTCTTTTGAAAAGCCTGGTATAAATTTTTGCGGATAGTTTGGAAAAAATGAATACATTGGTTTGAAAGTTCATATATAGTTCTAATATGCACTACAAAGAACTACTTGGTATTCATATTTAGTTTTCTTGTTACCATGGTTACAAACTTATGCTTTTTTTCAAAATCCTAGAAAAGCACAATACGTAGATACAATCAGGATCCATGTAATTGCCCCAGTATTTTAAAATGGATTAAATCAAATTTAGATATATGGTAAACAATAGCAAAAACAAAGCGAAAAAATCAATTTTCATGACTAAGAGTCAAAGGTCAAGGTCAAAATGGCCGATTTTGATAGATATTTAAGAAAACTAAACAACATTTTTTCTGTGTCATAACTAATATTTGTGTTTTAAACAACAAATGAAGAAACGTTAACAAAGTTACAGTTCTGGTCAACAATAACTAGCATCATATGAATGTGTGCCCATATGGACAGAAGGTCAAAGTTCAATAAGGTCACAGTGGTATATAAAGAACTATGCACGCTAACTCTCAATTCCCGCCTACATTTTGCTACCATTTTATTCAATATTAATGGCAATTTAGCCATAAAATCTTTATTAAATATAAAAAACAGTTAAATGGTATTTGATTCATTATTTTAATACCAGTGCTAAATAAAACATTATCCCTTATTCCAACTCTTGAAATAAGGGGGTGGGGTGGGGGGTGGGGGGAGGAGTCGATGATATATTTCATTGAAATCGGACTTTCAAGCATCACCATATTTTGAAAAAATCTTGGATGTAATTAAATGTTACGCAGATTTTTTCTCATGTTTTAATTTACACAAATAAGTAAAACATACTAGTATATATATTAATAAAATACACAGTTTTAGCTGTTAATCACTTTGAAACTGGGAGAAAATAGGAATTTATTTTCTTTTTTTTTTTGTCTATAAAAGTAACCCCCCCCCCTCTGTCTGTTTTAACATTTTATTATCTTGGGATATCTTAAGAAGCCTATGATCTTTTTCAATTTGAGTTTATACCACAAATTGCTTTGGCTTAAAATGACCCCTGTTTATTTCTAGGTCAAAAGGTAAAGGTAGAAAAAGACATTGTTTGTATGTAAACCTCTCATTTCCAAGTGATATCTCAAAAAGCGTTTAGGTTAGCTTATTTTTTGTTCATAACGCTCTATGGTCCCGCCCGCCCCACTTTAAGTGTCCCATCCCCTACCTAACCACCCTCCGACACCCCCCCCCTCTTAATCTACAGAAATTCTTATCTCCTTAAGCAGGGGACACATATTCTTTGAATTAGCTTGTTAATAATGCATTTATACTCGGTTATTCGGAATACTGGTATTGTAAATGTTGTATCCTGACCTCGATCCCGTATATTGAATGTATTTTATTAAAAACTGGTTTTACATTCTCCCTTTAGCTTGATGCATAAAATGTGAAAATCAATAAAACCTGAAAACTGTACTTATATAATATATAAGTACAGTTTTCAGGTTTTATTGATATAAAGGTAGGCATTTAAGAATATTGGACGACTATACACTTTCCATATTGAGTGCAAGACTTCTTGTATGTAGAGAATTAATTGCGCTACAAGCATGTAAAGACACTCATGATCATCTGCTGATTTAGTAAACTAATCCCTTGCTTCTAAATGTACATTTTTTAAACCATATTTAACAATCGGAACTTTTCAAGTGACAGTCAAAATGTGTTTTCCAGTGACTTTTTTTCAGAGAAGTTGATGGAAAAATCTAATTTACTTTGAAATATCATTCTTTAAAAAATGAGATTTTAGCGATGTTGATGGTAAATATTTCAACACAAATATGCCTGGATCTACGCAAAAGATCTGATTTTCCCAAAGTTTAATCAATAATAATCTGTTGTAAACATATGCTGGACCTGTTCGAATAATCTGCTATTGTGCTTTAATTAATTGGTTTTTTTTTTGGGGGGGGGGTCAGAAAATTATTTTCATTATTTATAAAATACTGCTAGACAGATTTAATATTGTACTGCTATAAGTTTAATCATAATGTATCTTAGTCCAGAGAAATGATAAACCGTTAACTTTTAATTTGATTCACAGACAATTTGTATTTCTATGCAACTACCCCAATCATCAAAAGTATATTTTTGACTGGTTAACAAAACATTTTATACTTGTTTATCCTGTTTAAAAACTACATAATATGACTGCGTTTACTATGGGTTAGGGGACGACCTTTGATCCAGAAGGTGGGGATTAAGTTAGGTTTATTTTCATGGCAGGACATATCATTTATTTCCAAGATGTTTTTTAGGGAAAATTATTAATTTTCTTCTTCACAGAAAATAGTCTTAAGAGCAAAGAAAAAAAAACAATAACAATATATAAAATGTCCAAACTCTTTTTCATGTAGGAAGGGGGGGGGGGGGGGGGGGGGGGCTATAGGTAACAATTTTCTAACCCATATATAATATGTATTATACCATGGGTTTCAAAAAATATTGCTGAATTTGAAATAACGACCTGTGGATGGGAATTGTAGCTATTATTCAGTATATTTTTTTTTCCTTTCAGCCAAGGACATATTCAGTTTTTTAAAAATTATTAGTCTCTATAATAACATTCAGTTTAAAAATTCATTTGCTTTCTAACGCCGTATTCATTGCAGTCCTCCAGTATATCACTCTGACTGATCGTAAGACACAGTAATTCTTAAAAAAAAAAAAAAAATTCATAATACAAGTAATTCTGATATTTCAAGTTTATCTTGAATCCCGTTTTGAAACTCCTTAGACCTTGAGACTAATGCTTATGTACAGAGCTGATTTCCTGAACTATGTAGTCTAGCTTGTACATTTCACCATTTTTCACATATCAAAATTATTCTTTTGCATGTAAGATATAAACAGAGGCTAAAATTTGTATGCAAATTAAATAAACAGGAAAAACAGTTGATTTTACTTGAATTCCTGGATATACAGAGCTGTATGCTGACAATATGTAAACAACTTCCAGTCATTTTTGTATAATGATTTTTTTTATCTTTCTCACTGAAGAGCTCACAATTATCAAAGGGAGATAATTCAATTTCAAAGTTATTGTCTGCTATTTTAATCAAAGAATTCTGGTATTTATAGAGAGAATACCAACAAGGTTTTAACATGCCTTTTAAAGTTAGATGTTATATTTCTTATTTCTGTGAGTAACATGAATTGAAGTAGCCGCATTTCTTTAAAAAACTTTTCCAAATATTGCATTTTTTCACAAAAAATCAACTTTAGACACCGTTTCCATGGTAACTACTCAACATTCATATGATCTAACTATATTTTTTGAAGTAGTTTATGAGGTGGTACTTTCCAGCCAAATTTGAAAAAAATCTGTGACTATGCGTGCCACAAAAGTTTAAGTGGTTACAGAGAATGGGTATTAAGTGTATTTAAAAAAAAAATATTTATGTTTTTTTAAAAAGATATTTTCTAGATACATATTTTTATTTAAGTATTTTCTTAACAAGTGATACTTTTTTCTGTTAATCAATAAAATATTTATAAAATGTAAAAGTTTTAAATCTATAAGCCACATTGATTTGGAGGTATAGTAAAAATAAATTTTGGGCCATGTTGACCTTTGGCGAAACTTTAATGTTAACACTTGTCACTTTCTGAAACTGTGTACAAACTTTAGGAACTTGTGTACCATGGGGAGGCGCATAGTAAAACCAAGGTTTAGTCCTGACCAAAATGTGTTCTTTTAGTATATTATATCGGTAACTTAAGGTATAAAACCTCCGTTCACTCATAAAAAATATTGCTTAAGCCTTAATGATTTTTCAAAAGCAATGTATTTTATAAGTAAAGTACAAACGATTGTAGCATAGTTTGCGGGGCATATATGAACAAAAAAGATACTTCAACTTGTCAAATTTAATAGTATACATTTACGTAATTTAGAGTTATCTCTCTTATCAGAGTATCGATGAACCTTAATCCTACTTTTTATTTTTAGATTTTTAGACTCTGACATAGACCAGACTAAGGTGATGCAAGCTGGTCGTAGGCATTTTGAAGAAACGGTATCGAGTGTGTAAAAACTGAAATTTACCTTTAATTTAATTTGTCAGTAAGATTTTTAACTAGACATGAAACACTGCGTACTTGAATATACAGTGCACTTTACACTACAGACATAAATTCACTTATCTGACAGTTATTGGATCATCCTTAATATCAGAAGATTTTGGCAAATCAGCCCTTCTTCTTTTTCCTTTTATGAGCAATTAATTAAAAACTAGCTTTCAATTAATCAGCAATCATAAATAGTTCAATGAGAAATTCAAACTAGTGCTAATTGTAACGGGGACCGTTACAGATGTTCCCCAAACGCTCCCCAACTCCCTTTTGGTGCCATATTCCCTGTAAGCTTCATTAAATAAGACAAACTCGTTGTTTTTGAGACTTTAACAACGTTTACCCAGAAGTGTACCAAGTTCATTCAAATTTTGGCATTGCGTGCGTGCGCATGTGCATGCATGTGCTTAATGTCTACATGATCTATATATTTAAATATACTAAATATGAAAGTAGTTAATCCAAAAATATTTTTAAAAAATACGCTCATTCAAGTGTATTTTTAATTTTGCTCATTTCACGTGCACACACGTGCATGTGACCATCCCTTCTTATAGAAGTCCATTACATCTATCGTTGTTCTAAATCCCACCCCGTTTGGTTGAAAACCAAGGGAGTTATAGCTGTTTAAAGTTTCAACCAATCAGATTGCAGCGCACGTACACGCATGTGTATGCATGTGCATGGTGACCATACCTTCTTGTAGGAGTCTATTATATCTATCTATGTTCCAAACCCCATCCTGTTTCGTTGAAAACCAAGGGAGTTATAGCTATTTGAAGTTTAAGCCAATCAGATTGCAGAGCACGTGCATGCACGTGTTTTCATGATAATTGCTATATATCACGTTGTAGGATATCATAATGCATGGCTATGTTTAAAATTTCAAAGGATTTCGTCAAAAAACAAGAAAGATATTGAGACTTTAGTGTCAGCCAATCAGAGCGAAGCGCACGTGCATGCGCGTGAGATCTTGCAAATTTGACCATGTCGTCATGTCTATACTACTAATATATCCTCACATTATGAGTTTCAAAGCATTTCATCAAAAAAAAGAAAAGTTGCGGCTCTATCTATTATATTGGTCATTTCACGTGTTGCACGTGCGCGCTCTTGCAAGCACGTGCGCGCAAAATGACCTTGATTCCGCAAATCTACATAACATGTCTACTGACCCTAAAAAGGTTTTAACTACATCGGACGAACAGTTTACAAGATCATTCCCGGACAAAAAAGTACCCAGGAAGAAGAAGAAAAATAATAATAATAATAAGAAACAGAGTAAAAACAATATGTTCCCCAACTTCGTTTGGGGAACATAATAAGGAAATCATCAATTCAATTGATTGAAGATGATATTGATAAATTAACACACTAAGAAATCCCCTTTTCATCTCAATTATCATAATAATTATGAATCAGATTTCACAAAGTAACCACCAGGTAATATGATGATTAATCAATTAATACATGAGCTTAACACTGGTTTTAAAGGATATGGAGATAACGAACGGTATTCAATATAAAAGTCCAAAAAACAATAAAAAAGTAGGAGCAGAGCAAACACGGACCTCCAAAACACCAGAGGTGGGATCAGGTGCCATGGAAGAGTAAACATCCCCTGCTGACCGGTCACACCCGCCTTGTGCTCCTTGTCAGGATCGGAAAAATCCGTCGTCAATTCAGTGTTTAAATAATAGAATAACAATAACTATATAAAAAAAAGTCAGCTAGCATTTGATTCAATGATCAATTGTACTTGCTGAAAAGGTCATTGTATCGACCATATTATGAAATGATGACATAAAACGAGTTTGCTGATGTTCTTGTTTCATCAACTTGTTTTTCAATTACTTACCTCGTATTAGAAAGTTTTTATACGTAGGAATCTCAATATGATAAATTCTGAATGCTGATTACCTCTTTTAATACTAATTGTTAGTTCATTTATTTCTCGATCGTGACAAGGAGCAAAAGGCGGCTCTGACCAGTCAGCAGAGGATGCTCACTTCTCTATCGCATCTGATCCCATTTCTTATGTTTTGGAGGTCCGTGTTTACTCTGCTCTCAGTTTGTATTTTATTTTTGACTTTTGGTCTTTATTATTGTTCGTTATCTATATATATATTTCATACACATTCTAACAGCAGTGCAATCAATTTTTTGAGAGCATTCCAAACTGATGGACTTTCAATTTACCTATAAGAATTCGTGTTTGATAAATCAGTGATTAATAATTAATTGTATAAATTTGTAAAAAGGAACAGCCATTTCACATTCTGAGTTGCTTTGATTAATATGCAAAATGATGCAGTGCTAAGAGATACGAGGGGAATTTCAAAAGTTCTGGCAACTGTTTAATAAAAGATTAACCGTTTTACAAAAATTATTGAGTTTGACATCATTGGAAAGATCAGAAAAATATTCACATATTGTGACGTCACTTTATAATTTTTATGACGTAATAACTCCGAAAATGACGTCAGAATATAGAATGTTTAGCATACTGAAAAGTCGCGTTTTCATCCAGATGAGCCGATCGTAAAAGCTCTGTCAAAGGCTTATTTGAAAAAATATTTCAAAGAAAATTTTAATTTGCAAAGAGGTATAGTAGGACTATGATACTGTTTATCAGCAATTCCATTATTCATTGTATGGTTTGTTTACGAGCACGGTTTATGTCCGGTTATGCTATCATAGACATTCATTTAAGATTTTTATTTACATGATACGGCTGGATTTTCGGTCTTTTATATAGCTCTTCATTGTTTGAAATAAAACATGTTCTGTATTAACTGAAGTATATTAATGCAGTTTTCATCAAATATATTTTGAATAACAGGACTCTTACCGTTTTCGAATAAAATGTACTAAATTTTGTCCCCGACTTAATTCTGTGGGTATATTTTCAAATAAATTCAACTTTGGCGCCCCAAAACTCACTACTGCTTTCGACTTTTGACTCCAAAAAATGAATATAAGTCACTCAGACATGTAAAATCTTATTTATTTTCCATGCATTAAAATTTGCGAATATGTGGAGGTACGGTGGGGTTACAACTGCACTGCCGCCATTTTGGATTTTACGACAAAATATGGGGCACACTAAACTTAACTTCTCTTGAGCCCTCATTGATCCCAAGAATCTGGTTAAAACACCTGACGAATTTATGCCATCTAATTTTGTAACACGATCGCCTATTTTTCTTTGATTGTCAACTTTGTCTTTTTCTCACATTTAGATCTCTATTACGCAAAAGTTTGAGCGAGATTCGAAAAAACCATGCTAAGTTTGACACTCACTAAAACCATATCAAAATAAGAAAATCTCCAAAATAAAATACCATATGATAGATTGTAATCTATGTAAACATTCCACCAACTGGCATTTGCGTCCGTTAACTTGCGAACGAGTAATGAGCAAAAGTTGTCTTGAAAATTTTAATTTTATCAAATTGTGTCTTTTGTTACGTCATTTTTATGGTCAGTATGCTAAACTTTCTTTATTCTGACGTCATTCTCGGAGTTATTACGTCATAAAAATTATAAAGTGACGTCACAATATGTGTATATTTTTCTGATCTTTCCAATGATGTCAAACTCAATAATTTCCATAAAACAGTTAATCTTTTATTAAACAGTTGCCAGAACTTTTGAAATGCCCCTCGTATTTCCCTCTTGTGGTTTAAATGAATACTAGAGATAAAAATTGAATTGAATTAATTAATTCAAGTTTGAAGATATTGACGTAACAAAATAGAATGACCAACTTTCCGAACAAAAGGTTTATACATGAGTATTATTTCCTTTTAAAAAATAGAAAGGAATCTCAATATGGTAAATTTACTTTTCAAAATATCTTTCATTAATTTTTGAGGTCACATTGACAAGTGCATTGCAATCGACGTATCGTTTATATATTGTTGTGTGATTTAACAAACAACAAAACTGCATGTAATAGTAAGTTTTTATGTAGTCTAGAGCTATCCAGCAGTTTAGAATAATAAATAAGTTCATTTTGTGGTACTGTGAAGACCTTATATTTTGTGTGACGTCATAAAAATCATTTTCCGTGGAAATTTGGCCCCGCCTCCTTACTGTAACTTTAACTGTGCTGCGTTGTTTTTGTCCTGTCTGATTGTTTGTCTGTTTGTCTGTCAGTTGTCAACTTTAACCTAGCCCATAACTATTGTGCTGTCAAGGGTAAGTGTATACCACTTCAGTGTACGACCCACTCCAGAATTGTGTTACCATCGGATGCAAAGTGTTTCACTGTTTAACCTATTTTTGTTGTTAACGTTGAATATAATTAATCTCTAAAATATCAAGAAATTTAATTGAAATATGGAGATAACGAACAATATTCAAGCTCAAGGTCATTAAAAATACAAAGAAAACGGGGGGGGGGGGGGGGATAAGCAAATCCACATAATGACATATAAAAAGTCAATAGGATACTGCTCAAATTTCGCTCTTTGTTAAATTTTTATCATATGCATACAGAATTGAAAGAGAAACCTGAATATTGTAAAAACAAAATCGATTCTGATTAACATAGAAAATTACATCACGCTCGATTTTCAAAAAACTGAAATACATTGGATTCTTTAATTATATTTTTTCAAATGGTGTGCGTCATTAAATATTTTTTTGGAAACAATTAATGAAAGGAACAGAGTGCAAAAATGTGGTATATAGACCTACTTTATCTAAAACAATTAGGTCCAAATACGTTTGCTAGATATGGAGAATTGTGAGCTATATAAAAGTATGTTTAACTGTATGGTCCAGTGGTTAGTAAGGATCTCTTTCAAGGGAGATATCTGGAGGAAAGAGTTCAAATCATGCCCTAAAATTTTATTATTTTTTAAATTTAATTTCATTTATCTTTTTAATTAAGTTGTTAAACAAAAGAAAATTTACTGAAAAATATATGTATGTAATTATGAAATTAAAATAAATTTTAAAACACGTTTATTCTCGTTTCTATTTTTTTTTATTACAAGTGCTGAATTCTAGATCATCACTATTGTTATACATGTATATAATGTAAACAATTTTATATCTCAACATTAATTACGAGTTAACACTCAGTATGCATATCAAAGAATAGATGTCCCTACCACTTTTAGACATTCTGTGCAAGATAATGAAAATCAACTGGTCAGCTTGGTTAGTTTATAAACACCATTTTGACGACTACTGTAAACATGCAAGTGCCCAGATAAATTCAAGCATTCGAGATACTTTTATTTCCAATAAACCCTCTTGCATAGCTGCAAAATGGGTATGGGCACTAGGCTCTTCTTATACTCCAAGATCCTTTCGATAAGGTAAAAAAACATAGATTTTGGGATTAGGTGCCATGGGGTAGTGGGCATCCCCTGCGTACTGCTCACACCCGCCGTGTGCTCCTTGTCATGACAGGAAAATTACGGAAGTAATCGTTGACAATGCATAAAAATTTCATAATAATTGAAATAAAAAAAGTGCAACCATCTTCATTACTTTTTACAAGTATTTGTCACGTAAAGTCCCATTGTTATTAAACTTTGAAAAAAATATATATCATTAAATAAGCATGGCTGATCTTGTAATCTTTAAAAAAAAAAACGTTGTTTGTTTCATCTGTCCTGACGATTGGTTACTTTTCTAAAAACTGTATATATTAAATCCTTTTTAGTTTTTTTTTGTTTGAAAGAACAATTAAATCACCTAGTTTATTTCTACATCTGAAATTAAATGGGCTTATTCTGTAAATAGAAACCTCTTTTTAATGTGTCCTCAACTTAACATAGGACGTGATTGGATTGTATACTTCAGTATATAGCTGATGTCATCTATATATAAATGAACAATTATCTTAAAGTTAATTAGACCCTATTGAGGATGACCTAGAGTAGGGTCTCATTAAATTAAAAAAAATATCTGCCAGGTGTGCACTTCTGCAAGAGGTCAATTAAAGACTCAGTAGAAAAAAGAAGCAGGATGGTTCTGCGGCTACTTTTCCTTGCCCTTTTCCTTTTTGAGTGCCATTGTCGTGTCGTGAGGCCACATCAGAACTGTGTAAATAATGTCTGTTACTTTGATTTTAATGTTGACTACAAGTTTACCATGATGTGGTACAATTACACAAACCATCTGGACCCCCAGTTTTATCCAGTTGTTATGAAAGATGGAATACTTCAGAGGCGGATCACGAGCAATAAATGTGGAGATACCTTTATTCCATTAACCATAGAAGGTATAAAATTTTTTCCAAAACTATTTTAAGAATATTAAAAATGGAGTGATCATTATTTTTCTCTGCGACGACATAGTTTATAAATACATTCTTATACCAGTTCAATTTTACTACAATATTCCTCAAAATATTGAAAAGGGGGCATAAGATATAGGTCCTTTATTTTTAATCGCCGATCACTATATTTTACAATAGGTCTCTAAATACCTTAATAACTCGCTTAAATTAGGTACTCTAACTCATAAGTATATGGAACGTTGATTCACTATGAAACTGTACTTTACAGCTTAAATATTTCTGCTGTGATATAAATCCTTACTGTCTTTAAATTCTAAGTCAGTGAGGTAAAATGTGCAAAATATAATGTGATGATTAAACTAAGATTTTTCTTAAGGTCAAACGATACATTCCTCAAAAAATTATTTTTCATCTTTATACTGCGTGCAAAATATTCACAATCTTACCCTATGATTTCTAAACAGGTTTCTAATTGTCATTAGAGAAATAGAAACACTTAAAATGTTATGTTGTCAAATCAAGTTTTTTCCAAACGGATTTATAAGAAACACAATTCTCTTGTATTTTGTACAAAATCTTGTTTTTCTTGAACTTGTTAAAAATGAATATTTAAATCACATAATTTTGAAAAATTTATATACTATCGTCTTTTTTTAAATAAAAGAAAAAAAGTTGCATATAGAAATAATAGAAAATAAAATATGACAATTTGAAAACAAAAGTTTAAAAAAAAAAATACGAAGCTTGAGTACAGAAAAAAAAATGATTTGATATAGTAAATGGTTGTGATTAACAGCATGTATAATGAAATACTTTTTATTTACTATAGATAAGATTTGATAATTTAATGTTCAAATTTAATTTATTAAAAAAGATTGGTTCGTATATTTATTCCAGGAAAACTCTTATAAAAGACGTAAACTAATAATTTACTTAATAGTATTTTTGACAAAGGTGTCCCATGTGTATTAAGTATGTCATTTTCAAATCAAATTATTTAGGATATGCCATAAAATTGGGGACAGTTAGATCTCATTTCACTATCCTACATTAAAATTTTAATTTACACGTCATATTTAGACTAATAATAAAAAAATATAATAAAAATTACATGCAGTTTTTATTCTAAGAAAGAAAGTTCTAATTAAAATGATATTAAACTTCAATTTGATTATGAAGAATAATATTAATAATTGATTGCCGGTTTACTTTCAGATAAAAATGTCCTATTAAGTTTACCTTTAAACACAATTCAATTATATATGCTATCATAATTAATTCGTTTGTAAAAATACTTATTTCTCAGCTCTTTTTGATTCGTGCTTTGATCTTATGGCAGTAAAAATTACCACTGGCATAAACATATGTTGTCTACAGCTAAGTGCATTTTCCAATGTTAACTCAACAAGACTTATAACAACGCAAAAGACACAGAATGCTATAATTCATTATAAGGAAAAACGAAGAGGAAATCAAAACCGTGGTCCTGTCAATTAACAACCAAAAATAAATCAAACACGAAACTTAATTATATATTTAGTTCACTGAAACTGAAGTATCTATAATTACATTAATTGCGGTCATATATCATTTTTGGGCTATCAACATCAGTGTAAACGTAAAAAATCGAGTTTTCTTTGCGAGGATCAGGTAATTTACACAAAAGGTGACGAAAGATCAACTAGAGTAAAATTATTTTTAACAGTTGTACACTCATTATATTTGTGATTGTTTAATTTTTTAAATCACAGGAAACATTTTCCTTGTTTTAAGCAAGGTGTGCCTGATAAGTAAAGAATAAATGTGATGATTAAAAAGTAAAAATATATTTGTTTTTAATAGAAAATACTCAGCAAGTTTTAAAACACATCTATACGAATATTTCCTCATCAGCGAAAAGAACACTATGATAGCACATTTACCTTTTGTATAATTCTTGCTAAAACCTATTTGTTTGCAAATATTTATCCATTCCAAGACTGTTCGAAGCGTTTTATAGCAAAATAGTTAATAATAAGATACATTTCGTTTACAATGCTTTTAAATATTAAACATAAAATATAATCTTTAATATTTTTAGCTTTGTCAGCGGGATGATCTTATTAAAGGTTACTTAAACATAGAAACTAGAGCTCATAATGACAACGAACTTTTGTTGAACTTAAATAATGACATTTATGCCTTTATTATTAATTACATAGTTATTGAAATTGATAAAAAAAAAAAAAATTCAGATATCAGAAGAAAATCATTATTTTAATCTTTAAAATGTAAATGGAGGTTTCAATTGTTAGAGAAAAACAATCCTGTTTCATTTTTACAGGAATGAAAAATCTGTTTAATTACTTGACAAAAAATTGTTTTTCAAAGTTTATTTTTAATAACCGAATTTTTCATTGTGCCATCAGGCCACAGTCGGTGGACGCTTGTCTAATTTGCAAATAGCTATGCACAATTAATTTTTATTTCGATAATTCATTGTCATGAATGAAAAACAGTTTTTTTTAAAGAACCACAATATGTGTTAGGAATACTTACACTGCTTTTAACGTATTAAGATTATCAACCTCAAAAAGAACTAATTGTGTGTTTGTCCTGCTAAAGAAAAACAGTTTAAAAATCCTTTCTTTTTCAATTAGTTGACCTTTTTCTTTTTAATTTTGTGTCCCTCCTTTAGCAACCGGAATAAATAATATTTTTAAACGTTAACACAACGTATAAAATACAGTTTTGATCGCAAGTAATGTGAAATTATGGTATGTTTCAAAATCTAATGAGTAAAAATAGAATAATCACTGTTATTGAACAGAATTTTTATCAAACTATAACTTACAAATCAACTAATACAACGATTGCATATACATGAACAATATCCAAATAGTTTGAATGTACTGCTTATTTATTTGTTTTTGTAGCAGTGGATTGCTGTAGGGTACCATTGGTTAACAGTGTAAATATCTTTTGTCAAAATGCAGTTAATTTATGGCTATTTTCAGAGAGGTAGCTGATGGATGGATTTTGTAAAAAGATGTAAGAGAAAATTAAAAATTGTCTGTGTGGATTTCAATAAGAGGATTTATCTGCAATAGATTCAACTGAATTTGGTCCTTACCGTTTTGACTAAATTAAAAAAAACACAGACGTCTGCAGACGTCTGGTAGTTTGGGTGACTTAACTTTGTACTCTTTCCTGGCGTTTTTCAGGTATCAACATTCTCGTTTAAAGTCATCATTTCGCAAGTTCTATGGTCGATACGATATCCTTTTCAGCAAATTCAATTTGTCATTAAGTCAAATGCTTACTGACGTTTTTCATACTAATTGATAGACCATTATTTATACACTATATTTTCGATGGATTTTCCCGCTATTTCCCGATTATGACAAGGTGTGTGACTGGGCGGCAGGAAATTTGCATTTTTTTTAATAATGGCGCCTTAAAAACCAGAGCCCGTCTCATACAGGCGTTAGCACGATAAAAATATCATAATGCTCAATGACCCTGATTGCCGGCTAAAGGTCATAATTTGAAGCCTTCCACCGGTATATTTTAACGTCTCTAAATGACTGAAAATTCTAGAAGGGAACGTAAAGAAATATGTAATTAATCAATCATCGTCATGGCACCTGATCTCCTTTTGATGTTTTAGGGGTCCGCATTTGCTTTGCTCTAAATTTGTATAAATAAAATGGACTTTTGAGCTTGAATACTCTGCCTTTTCTCGTAATATTTCATTTCATTTCATTTTGCGTCCTTAATTTCATTGTAAAAACGATAAAAACGATTGGTGACAACCTAGCAGACTTACCCTACTTTAAGGACATTATCTAAGGGTCAAATCAGGAACTTCATGTACGACATACATTTTTTTTGGTAACCATGCCACAATCATAAATAAAGGTCAAAGTACTTTTTGGCACTCATTATGGTTCAGAAATAAACATGATTAAAATGCATACCTTATGAAGGTTAATATCTATTTACAAGAGACAGGAACTACAACACTTAACTAACTTTTTTTGCGTAGGAGGTTTATCGTACAAAAATAATGCGTTCTATTTCAAAATGCTTCAAAACACTGTGAAAGCATTTTTTTTTTATTTACATGTAAAAAATACTTTCTTTAATAGCAACCTTTATTAGCAGTACTGGTGAACATTGCATTGATGACCAGTACTAATGAACATTTCATATGTAAAACGTTTTCCAAGGTAAAAAAAAATCAATTGAGACATTAAGGCACGCTAGTCCACGGCATCTTCGATGTCAAAGCTACGCCTTTAATTCTCTATTCTAATAAAAATTTAAAATATCCTTTAACTTCATCATGCCGTAGGCAACGTTACGAATACTGAATAAGGAAACTACGTCCAAAATTTCCCCATGGTGTCAACAACCACATAAATAATAAATTTTGGAATCTTTCAGCCCCACAATATGCCAACAAGAATGTGATGGGACTTTTTAATAATGTAACTAGAAATAGGACGTAGACATTAACATTGATCATTCAGTGGACAGATATATAGGGCATGATTCTTTCCATTGACTTTAATATTAAACATAATTCATTAAGTGTGATTTTCGGCACATTTGACTTAAAGATTTCCTCGCTTCCTTGAAATGCCTAAATTGAATTTTTTAAGAAGATAGGGCAAATTCTATCTTAGATTCCTCAACTGCACAGTACAAGCTATGATAAGGAAAATCATATCACAGTGTTTAATACTTTTAACATTCCAGTCAGCCAAAGAATTTTTTCCCTCCCTAGCTACCTATTCTGGGTGCTTTTATGTAACAAGCATCCTTACAAAGAAAGATACATTGTTTTGTTGAATATATTCTTTACAAAGCAATTATTTTTTTTCCTCATGAAAATGCAATTGTAGTTAGGGTACTGTGCGTTTGCTGCAGCATATATTCTGTGGTGGATATCAAAATGTTGATATTCAAAAACTTAATAAAAGAATTTAAGAAATATTTAATATCACATCAACGGCATGAAAACGTAATATATTATTTTATTTCATAGAAGACTTTTTGATCTACTGTAGATCACTAAATTTTCGCTACACTTTATTTTCGCGAGATAGTTATTGACTCTTGATTAGCGAGACAAAATTTTCTCGAATTGTGGTTTTTGCTCTATATAATAATTAGGTTTCCTTTTAAACAAGAGAATTAAATTTTCGCGAGCACACTGTCTCGCGTAATTACGCAAAAATAAAGTTCTCGCGAATAAAATGTGATTTACAGCATGTTTAAAGAAAAAACCAGCACTGTAGTATGTCAAGAACAGTATGAAAGCTCTGTTAAATACAGTAGAATCCTTGTTTCTAATTTAAGCATAGCACCCGTTTAAAGGCATGTACAGTATCCTGTGTACTTTTCACAAATTTGTATTGTTGGGGGAATTCTCTGAATCGATTATTGTTTGTTAGATTCATCTTGTTCATTTCAACGTTCTACCGAGCAAATACATGTATTTATGCCATCGGAGAAAAAGCTCTTCAGTGCCTCTACATTTATCTTTCTTTCTCTCAAATAATAATTAAGAAATAAATTTAATTTTTGAATATTAGCGCGTTAGCGCTTCATGATAAATATGCCGGCGTAAAGCTATGTAGTTCATATACCTCATGAATCTTCAAAAAATTAAATTCATTTTTTATATACATTATTTTTCTGATGACTTGCCATAAATTTACGCCGTTTAACTGTCATTTTTAAAACAAAAAAGTGTGCACTATATTTTTTGACTTTCTGACGTCAAGAGCGGTATTATAACGTAACAATATAGATATTTATGCTTATTCGTGGTACATACCTAATGTCGTTCATGAGAAAATATACTGCATTTTATTTTGTAAAGAATCATATGGGAAATTTATTGAAAAGGTAAATATTAACTACTGTAAATGGAAAACTTTACATACATTAAACATGTGCTACATTATATCTTAGAAGAGGTGCACATTTATAAAGATCTTTTAGAATAAAGAAAATCAATATTTTTTGAAAGACAATTAATTGCATCTCAGCATACTTTCTCCCTCCCATACAACCATTTTCACATAGAATTAAATACTAAGCTTTTTTATATATCATATATCATTGCATCATCAATAAAAAAAAAAAAACAAACAAAAAAAAAAAAAAAAAAAAAAAAAAAAAAAAAAAAAAAGACGGAAATTTTAATTTCTTGTGATTGGACACTAATAAAATGCCTTTATTAAGAATCACTTACTCTGATTTTTTTTAAAGTCATATAAATAAAAATAGGAAAATACTAATTTTAAACAATTTTTCTTCCTTCTAGAATTCAAACAGAATGTCAGTCCAGGAGATGGTAGCTACAGAATGGTTTACGCTATTAATGGACAGATCCCTGGACCTGATATCGTTGTTTTCGAGGACCAAATTGTAAGTAACAAAAATGCTAAAAAGCATCGCCATAGAACGTTTAATTACACCGAGTGTAAAGTTCTAAAGCTTTCTCGTCAGCATAAATAAACAAAACCCTGAAAACTAATGAATTATTATGATATAAAAAATATTTTATTTCATACACCATTAACCTATAGGTGCTAATTATTTGAAATTTTAAATAATTAAATAATTATTTGTTATCGGTTTCAATTTCACACTAGAGAAAATTAAATTTAATATCTATAGGTCTCAGTTCGTGTACACAATCATCTGAAAGTTGAAGGTGTGACTATCCATTGGCACGGCATGGTCCACAGAGGAACACCATTCATGGACGGAGTCGATATGATAACTCAGTGTCCAATCTTACCAGGACAAACATTTGAATACAGGTTCGCGTGGTTTTGAGGCGTTTATTTTAAGTCATTCCCTATAAAACCTTCAAAGAAAGTTATTTGTAACAAGCACGGATGTAAAAGAAATCAGAGAATTATTACAATTTTAATCAAAGTCAAAATAAACCTAAAGGTAAATTGAGCAGAATATTTTTATTTTGAAAAATGGACTGTTAAAATATATTATGTAAGTTGTCCTATGGAACGGTATAAAATCAGAAGCAGAGCAAATTCGAACTGAAGTCAAAAGTTGAATTAGGTGCCAAGTATGAGTAAACAATCCCTGTTGACCGGTAATTGTTGATTATACAGAGCTATTTTTGTATTTATATGAAACAGAATTTATCCAAAAACTTAAACATGAGACCGGTCGCGATCGGCAGGGAATGCTCACTTCTCCATGGCAACTGATCCCACCCCTGATGTTTCAGAGGTCCGTGTTTGCTCTGCTCCTATTTTGTATTGTTTAATGGACTTCTGAACTGAGTTTATTTCATACAATATTTTTGATTTACAGATTTGTTGCGACCCCTGTAGGCACACACTGGTATCATGCCCATACCAACAGTATGAGGAATGATGGTTTAGCAGGTGCTCTGATTGTATTGCCCAAAATTAGACCATCTATAGTAAGTAAATGTAGAATTGACTAAATAAAGGGAAGTCTAAAGTATCATGAATATTTCTAAAAAATCAAATTGGACTACCTTAATTTTCTTTCTAATTGTAAGAGTGTATAGAGAGTAAATTTCGAATATACAACAAAATGCTCTCATAATAAAGTGACAGGGGCGGATGGTTGTATTTGTTATGAGTGTAATTTGTATGCCCCTATTGTTTTATTTAAAAAATCTCAATGGCTGCAAAATACAATTTTGAGTATGAACCATCTGATGATAACCTGCAAGTAATTTATGAAGCTAGTCGTTTAAAGTCAAAAACTTAAAGGCTTGATTTGATATTATTCTTTTGTATGATATGTGAAGCATATCTGATGAGTCCTTAAATATATATAAGAAACCAAAGTCTTTCATTTCTTAATCATATAAAGATCTTAACTGAGAGCTAAATGATAAATTAAAAAATATGGACTTGTCGCGATCATCATAAAAGCAATCTTATATACATGTATTACATCACAACTACACATGTATATAAAAAGATACAATGCTATCAGTACCGTCTCTAAAAGAGAAAGAAATTAAATGAAAATTTGATAATTCATTAATTTCTATGTTTAATATTTCTACTTAGTCACTAAAATTAACTTACCACTCGAAACTTAACAAAAAATTTATTACAGCTAATAAGAAGCTATCAATGTAATCAAAACCCTTAAGTTTGCTATTATATTGATACTGAATTTTTATTGTCATTACAGACATTTCCACATGATCCACTTCCAGCGGTAGATGCAGAATTTTCAGTACTTGTGCAAGACTGGACGAAAAAGAGTACATTAGAAAAGTTTCTTCCAAAAGGGGGACTGGGGCTGTAAGACATATGACAGTTAATCTCAAGTATCATTCTAAGCAAATAATATTATTGAAGTAACATCAAAATTAAAAGGCAAATCATTCTTTATTTTCATAGATAAATTTGTATACGTTTACGCTTGATAAGATGTAACTACTGTTATCTATTATTAAAATTAATCATAAATTTTCTTCAGAAAAAATGTTCTATATTCTTAGAAGAATCCTGTTTACAATAATCCTTGGAAATTAGACTTTATATCATAGCTCGAAATCATAAAATAAATTTTGCAGGCTTACTGCAAAGTATGCTACAATCATTTACAATTAAAATAATAATTCTTAATTCTTAATAATTTTACAGTCATGCCGAGAATAGGCATATCATTTATTCAAATCAAATCTCAGAAAAGATATTGAGATATCAGAGGTATCTATTACTGATAAGATCTGAAAATGAAAATGATGGTAAATGCAAGAAAAGGAGTGACAAGAAACACTGTTTTAGCCTTTACTCCAAAATGTTTGTCACTGTAATGAATTCCAACTCTATGTATTCTTGTGTAACGAACAAAAAGCAAACACAGACAGTCACATGTATCAAGTATTTCAATTTTCAAATAGAAAAGAAGAAAAAACTTACATAAAATAAACTCCTATCAGATTCTTCAATTCCTATGTACAACATATCACACTAAGTTTAGAATTTAATACACACGTAAAGTTCCTTTCCTATATAAGAAACCATTTTTTATGATTATGTTTGTAATTTTAAGATTGGATGAATACGACGGAGTATGTCTGCCACAAGTTGTACGACCAGACGGGTCTTCCAGTCGATTCCAATTACACGTGGGTCTCGTAAATGGTCTTGGTATGTATGTGTGTGAAATGGATCAATATCATTGTAAAAACACCCTAATAAATTTAATAAATAATAATAATATTCTGTATTTAGAGATATTTTACACACAGGCTAAAAAAGAAAATTTTATCAAAAATCTGTTTTTTAAAATTACCAAAGTGGACAAATTGTATTTACCGGTAGATGTACAAACATTAATGAACAATCATATTTTATTGTTTTAGGAAGACGATACATTAACAACGATCCGAATTTTCCAGAAAAGCCTTATATTCCATTGGAGACCTTCACTGTAACACAGAATCGTTATTACCGTTTCAGAGTAACTAATGTGGGCATTGGCTCTGCATTTGAAATTTCCATTGATGATGTAAGCATTATCCTTAATAATTTTAATCGTCCTCACCGAAAACAAAACTTTCCAAGATTTCATTCTTCCTCACCGAAAACAAAACCCATATAACAATGAATAAATCTTGACATCCAAATTATCTTTTGGAAAAAAATAGTGATGATTATCAACTTTTACAAAATATTTATGTATTTGTAATACGAGTTGTGATTGGTTCAAAGCCTTCAGTGAATAACTGAGAACGATGATCTGCTGCATACCTTTAAGTCAATTTTTAAATGTTGACATTTTGGAACCTGTTTTTTTAAAACATATCTATTCACATATTTATAAAAATTTTAATTAATGTTAAAGTTTGTGAAAATAGAGAAAACTGTAGAGGGAAAAACTTATTTATTAATGTCACTGTAGAAAAAAGGAAAATACCTTCAAGGTTTTAAAACATCCCCCGTAAAACAAACATTCATTTGTTCTAACCATAATGAAATCTTATTTCACAAACCCATATAACATTTTTTGTTGTTTGAAAGGAAGCATATATTTATGAAAAACATCAAAAGTTTTCAATTCCAAAAAGTAATTTAAAATGAGATTACAAATAAATAAGATGTGTTTGAGAACTATGCCCCAGATGGTAACACAATTTTGGAGTGGGACTGAAATTGTATAAATTTGTAAGATGTTTATGGGTTTGAAATGTAGGTCAAAGATCGCAGTGAGGTCACATGGTCAATTTCTTTGAATATATTGAAAAGTCTTGTCATTCATGTCAAATATTAAATTCATACCCTTGACAGCGCAGTAGTTAATTGACCATACAAAGTGACAACAATAGACAGACATTCAAACAAACAAACAGACACACGGGACAGAAACAATATACCTCCGGGATCTTTCGATCTAAGGGCATAAAAGTTATACATGTTAAGATTAACCAAAATTAAACAAATCTTTTAAGGATCATATTTCCCATTTCATGTGTATCTAAATAATCTGGTGATGCCAAAATGTTTTATTAAAATGAATGACATTTACCACAATCCTTATAAAAAAGACTTATGTAAGATTTTTGACATTGTTTTTAAAATGAATATCAATTTATAATCAATTCTTCTTTTTATTCAAATAAGGCTGAATGACCAAATTGTCATTTATATTATAAAATGGGCTTAAAATGT
Organism: Saccostrea cuccullata; assembly: GCF_032062105.1. Classification (NCBI taxonomy): domain Eukaryota; kingdom Metazoa; phylum Mollusca; class Bivalvia; order Ostreida; family Ostreidae; genus Saccostrea; species Saccostrea cuccullata. The sequence continues at coordinate 243,195 of NW_026929220.1, read as the reverse complement.
AGGCGGGATTCGAGAGTTAGTGCTCTTTGCTCTTTTCATGTTCCATTCAACTGGGAGAAGCCAAGCATTGATATCTTGACTTCATGATACATTGTAAAATAAATTCAAATTTATTTAATTCTAGAACTTTACAGAATCTTAAAATTCCAATGTGTGATTAATTTATGTTATGTATGCTCTTCTTTAACAAGAAATCCGATTTGAAACTTATATAAATAAGAAAGGGATTATATCTTTAACTAAATGCAATAAAACATACTCAAAGGCAATGTTATATTATTTATCCTTTTTCATGTCCTAGATAAATCGACTTGAAAGAAAAAGCACTTAAAATTACATGTAGGGCGAATACTTTAAAATTATTCTAGGCTTAGATATTAATAAACAACTTTCAACTTATCTGAAAGAACTTGAAATAACTGAAAAAGGCAGAATTACCTGGAATATACTCCTATTGATATAATAATAAATATTATTTATTTGCTTTAATTTGCAGCATAAACTCATGATTGTTGCTTTCGACGGAAATGACGTAGTTCCATTCAAAGCAGATGTCGTCACCATATCACCTGCTGAAAGAGTTGATTTCATTGTATTTGCTAGACGCCCTCTAAATAACTACTACATCAACTTTTTAACTGCCGCTACGAAATGTTCAACAGGGGTATATTTATTTAATGAATCTTAAATACATTGCATGCCTTGTTCTTTTTAAAAAAAAAAAATGTTCTAATTTTTAACTATCTTTATTTTAAAATCATAAATTAGAAATATGGAAACAAGAATTTGCATTTAATCAAGACATATAATTTATTTTGTGTTTTGATATTTATTCCAAAAAACTTTTTAAATTCGAGAAGAGAAAAAATGCAGTAAAATGTATGTTTTTGTAAAGCATGGATTTTGTCATTTTTTACTTCAAATCACAAGAATTGATTTTGAATAGTTCTGAATTATCTCCATTATAGGAAGAAATGACTCGCAGACAAGGTACCCATGCAGTTTTAAATTATGCTGGAGTGGACAAATATATTCCTCCTATGATACGTCCTAGGCAATGCACAAATTTTATGCCGTGTGTTGTTGTTAATCAAGTTTATGGGTAAAATGTTTTTTTTTCTTCTTCTTACATTGATAAACAACAGTTGATTATACATGTATATCAGAAATGTGATTCACGTAAAAAAAGACTCACCGTCCGACAAAAGGAGAATTTCTCTCTCTAGCATCTGATCCAGCCTCTCAAATTTCAGGGATCTGTGCTTATTGCCCTATTCACAGACTTGTATTCTTTTTTAGATGTTTTTAGATGACTACTCTTTATAGTAACATCTTTTTTTTCAATTTCTGTTTTTTTTTCAAAGAACCTTAAATTATAATGACTTTCTAAAACGTTTTGAATTGATTTGAGCAAGATAAGTCGAATTTTTGCTCCCTTACCCTCGGTGCCAGTCTGAAAATTTTAAATTAGGCTTAATGCAAAATCAGTGGAAGCATTTTCCCCCGTTTATTACAACTCTGTCATGACAAATCTTAGTTTAAGAAGATGTACAAGTGTGAAGAGATGAAAATATCAAGTGGCAAAAGTACAATGTAATTGACAAAAAGGATTAGATGACTTATATGTATATTTTTCTTTCAGAGTCTATCCAGTAAACCAACACACAGTTAATGTACCTATAACGAGTCTACAGCCTACTCCTCTGGTCCTGTCAAAGAATCCAGTCCCTCGTGTCACACCAGGGGTCACAAAACAGTTGTTTTTCCTTAATTTCCTTCTTAAGGGTAAGTTTACAATAAATTAAAAGTTGACGTAAATGGCCTTTATTTTCTTATACAATGTAAACCAATTGGCCACATATTATTACTCATGAAAAAAATATGTTTAAAATATCAAGAATTCCTTAAGTGTTTTGCAATGTATTTAGACATTTACAAGCCAATAAGAGTGGAACAGTGAAAACGTATCTCTATATTATCCGTATATTGTGTATTCCGGCATCGTGTCTAATACCATGTAAATTTCTAGCCCCCTTTTAATAACGCCTTTGTTTAAAATGTTGTCTAATGCCGCTTATTTCTTTGGAAACACTGGTAACAGGATCAGAAAGGTTTCACTTTAGATGATTTCTCTTCGTACAAATGGTTAGTTTTCACTTTAGATCATTGCTCTTCGTACAAATGGTTAATTTCTTGAAGATCAATATGTGTTGTATTCATTTTGAATGTAAACATTTTGTCCTCTTTTTCAGAGGGAAGACCAGTTATTAATGGTATTAGATTCCACATGCCATCAGCCGCATTACAGGTAACCTTGTGGAAATAAAAAACTTTTTACTTATTGGGTTGATTGATAAATTGTATGTTGTTTTAAGTCCCATTCGAGAACTTTTCATTCATGTATAGACACCATTTATCCTGCAACCACCCCTTGCATTGACCCAATAAAGGTAACCTAATGAACCAAAGCTTTATCCGGTCACTGCCCTAATAAAGCCTCGTGCATGTATTCCGATGTTCTAAAAGCATTGTGACGTCATGCATATTGCAATGTTTACGCCATGGCGTCATAGTTACAACTGCAGAGATGTGCCTAAATCTGTCGGAAATAGCTTATTTTGGACGTTCAAATGTTCGAAATATGTTGCAGGATAAACAAAATACATGATAACTGTCTTGAAATATAAGCGATATTTGGGCTCGGGTCGAAAATGTAAGAGGGCTCGGCAAGCCTCGCCCTCTATCACGTTTTGCTTACCCTCGCCCAAATATCGCTTATATTTCAAGACAGTAACCATGTATTTTATATTTACTGGTGAAGGGCATCAAATTTGATCTTTCCTCGGTACGCAGGGCCCTAGAGCATTTAAACATTTGGAAAATTATAACAATTAATTATAGCAAATATCAAAGCAATATAGTGATAGTAGCCATCATTGTAATAAATTATCGCCATATAATCCTCATTTCAGACTTATCCAGGTCCAGATGCTATAGTTCCTTGTGGTCCAGAAACTTGTACTGCTAACGACTGTCAATGCACACACATGCTAAAACTTGGATTGGGAAATATAATCGATTTTGTCTTTTTTTCCTTTAGTAAGGAAATTTACAATTTAATTAATTGTTTTATTTATATAAGGAACTGTCATATTTCATTACTAGTATATAGGTAAATATACCTCTTTGTAAATTTCCAGGTGATATAAAAGCTGCCCACCCTGTACATTTACATGGGCATCACTTTCATGTCCTAAAAATCGGATACCCGCCATATGATTTCATGACCGGAAATACCACCTCACGAAATCCAGATATTACGTGTTTGGACGAGCATTGTACAAGAGCAACATGGACGAATCCTACATGGAATACAGGGAATATTCCTGGTGTTAATCTTGTAAATCCTATCGTTAGAGACACAGTGGTTATTCCTGCCAATGGTTACGTCATAGTAAGACTTAAGGCTGATAACCCAGGTAAATATATTTCCATCTAAATGAACCATTTTATATCATAGACGGATCTAAGATTATGATAGAAGATAAAAACATTCCATAGCAGCTGTTCATAAATCATTTTAATGCTTTGGGTGTCAGTGTTCTAGGGCAAGCTACATGTAAATGTTTTCGGTTCTTGGGGACATTACTTTCGGTAACTTGCATATGCAGACGATTCTACAGAAACATACAAAAATGTTGTCAAAATAGTTGTTCGTATAGATAAAATTCATGGTAAAGGGTTACCTGAGAAAACTATGATCATTGATCCCCAGAGAATTCTGGTGATAAGATAGTGTACGTCATGAAACCTATACGCTAACCTGTATATTATATTTGTTTACACATAAATTTGTTTTAGGTTTTTGGTTTATGCACTGCCATTACGGACACCATCAAACTCAAGGCATGAACTTGGTTATGCAGGAGGGAGAGGTCAAGGATATGCCACAACTCCCTCCCAATTTTCCTACATGTAATAATTTCCAGGTTCATCCGGAACAGTGGTTATTGTCCCTGAAGAGAGAAGAGGCGAAGCGGAAAGCATTGGGTTGCGACTATTAAATCAGGGAATTAAGAAAAACCTCATGTATACACGTTTTTGTTTAAACGTATTTTAAATACATTGAAAATTGGAATTTTCATGCATTTGTAATTGCCTCGGAGGTGGTCTAATATAATAAAACAAAACTTACAGTATATGATTGTTTGTTCATGAGAAAACGTTTCTTCGTTAAAATATATATCAATATGATTTATAACTAAGATGAGTGTAAAACATATGCTTGGAAATAGAGGATATTTGTTTTTTTCTGATAAAACTCAAAAATGAAGAAAAATTGGTTTCATAGTATACCGTTTAACACGGGAGTTCAACATTACAGTTTAATTGGAAAGATTTTCAACTCATTACAATTTCTATTCTTCGAAAAGACGCGCCCATTACACATCATTACCGCTATATTTTACAAATAATACTTTTGACGAATTTACAACTCATTACTGCTACATATTAGAGTCTGCCAGCAATAACACGGTATTGAATTTTTATCTTACTTTTGAATATGCAGGCCATGAAGCAGCTAGTCATTTCTAGTCTACTGTTACCATTTAGTTTATATCTTCCATCTTGTTCATGCCTGATGTAGAAAAATATAAAGTCGTATATTAAAATCTGCAATCTGTTCCCTCCAGGCCAAAAGAGAATAAAAACATGAGATATATCCACAAAGAATTCTCAGTTTTAAAAATTTTAAGTGCTTTCATTAAATAAAATATGAATAATAAATAAATAAGATTTTAGATAACAACTCTGTCCAATATTCTATTTTCCCATATCTGTGGATTGCAAAAGGAGTAGGGGAAACAAGACTAATGCATGTACTTAGTATATAATGTACATGTACCATATCAATCTGTAGTGCTGTCAATGACCTTGATGTATTTAATCCAAACAAAAAGGACCAATGCAGGATAGCAAGAGGAAAGATCTATATGACTGGTAATCTTTTTGTTTTATCAAAAGCTTATAAATTCCTGTACTGTTCGATTATTGTTATTAGGATTCATAAATCTAGTAGTAATGTTTCGTTTAAACTCAACTGAAGCTTTTTTGATTAAGTCACTGTTCGTGAGCAGGTCCGCCCAAATACACAGTTGTCCGTGGACTCTTACTTATTAGTCGATGCACGGAATTATACATGTCTACAGAGTAAGGAGGAACCATTTTTAGACAACCCATTGCTATGTGTTGTTATGGAATGAAAATTTGTTTTGTTTTTTATCTCAGTCTTTTTATAAATTCCTTAATCTTCAAATTTTCTTTTCATCAACTTATTGTTTAGTTTTATAAATAGATGTTCCTTTTTTAATGTTAAAATTAAAAAAAAAGAGAAAACGCAGCACATTTAAGGTTACAGTAAGGAGGCGGGGCCTTAATTTGTACGGAAAATGTTTACTATGACGTCACACATAATATAAGGTTTTCAAAATACCACAAAATGAAATTATTTGCTATTTCAAACAGCTGGATTGCCGTTTACTACATACATACTTACCATTACATGCAGTTTTGTCGCTTGTTAAATCCCACACAACAGTATATAAACGATGCATCGATCTCAATGCACTTTTCAGTATGACGTCATCTCGCAAAAATAACGCAGTTTGTACACAGTGAAAGGCTGATCAAGTCACATTCTGTTCAATGAAAAATGTCTTTTCTTCTCAAATAAAATATTATTTGCAGTTAAAGAAAAAGCCGTTAACTTGAATGCGATGTCTGTTTTAGTATTTTATTTATAAACTGTCCGTACATTCTCCAGACAAGTGATATGTTCGTATGTTTGCATGCAGATTGATTGAAAATGTAATGGAAGGGCCCTGATAAATCGATTTACTGCAAGGGCATACCCTCAATGTACATGTATCTTGTCAAGTTTTTACACATAAACCCGAGAAGCATTAAGATATTGAAAAGTGCTGCGAACCTCATGAAATATTGCAAATAAATTAATTATAGCTTTATTTAATGTAGTTGATCAGCAAAATATTCAACCTGCTGTATAAAAAATTAAATTTTAGGAATTAAAAAAGGGAATCTATATAGATTCGCAGCACTTTTCGCAAACTACATATAGTGTTGAAAAAGGTTATAAATTAATTTAAGATTTATAACTTGGTTATGCCCTTGCAATATTGGAATTTAACCTATCTCTAAACTGCAAGTATAATTGCTAAAATCTTGTGACGTCGACATCACGTGACAAGTCTAAATAAAAAATGTAAATGTCCCCAACATGTAGATTTAAACCACGTTACATTTTTTTTATATCAGTGAAGTCCCAAAAAGAATCGCCCATGCTAATAAAGTATGTACTTTTTCCTCTTAAAAAGTCGCCGATATTTCCATTTGTAACCTTAACCATATGTTAACTGCTGCAAATGCACCTTCTTGCAAAAATCCCTTTCTCTGTTTATATAAATATAATACATGTATTACCTGCCATATCATTTTCAGAATTAAAACGTTAACTTACACTAGTACTATTCTATTTTTTATATACCCGTCGTACAATACACGTCTGGATTTAAAACATTGTGCCAGGATTTGTTTCTCCTCATCTTTTTCCCGTTGTATACGTCTCTTACATATTTGCATAAATCACATTGCGCATCAAAAACGGTTTTTCGGAATGGTTGAGGAAGAAATTTGTCCTTTTCTTTTAAGTAACGTATGTATTCTGTTTCATTAGAACCTATTCTGATTAATTCCTTGGCTAAAAGACTGACAGAAGGGAAATCCTGACTGTTAATGTAAGTTCCAGTAGGGAGATACTGACTAGCGTCCTTAGGTCCATTTATAACTGGAATTAGGTGAGCACGGTTCAAATAAAGTGAAAACAATTTCTCTGTGGTGTAACCTTTACATAACGAATTCTCAAAAGATAGAAAGAACTTGTAATTTCTTTCAAACATGGCCTGGCATCCATTCAAGTTATCGTATTGTTTGCCACATTTTTTAGTTCCACATTTGCCATATGTATCCACTTTTAAATATTTGCTTAGCTCTGCAACCAGTTTTTCTCTTCTTGACGGGGTTGGACAGTGGCCTGAAACCCATACTGCGTCTATGGTTTTATCACTGAGTATTCCGGTGTAGTTTTTGATGACAGGATCATTCACTTTTAGCAGCTTACCATACAGTGGTACATAAATATCCGATTCCTCCATATACGACATGGATAAATCAAAATGTTTCATCCATTCTTTTTTTGGCTTCACCGTGTTATACGGGCTTTCTGCTGTATCAAATACCCAAATTTGTCCTTTTTCTTTCTTGATCACTCTTTTAGGAATACGTTTTTGACTGAATATCACTATATCTGCATTAGAAATATTAGTTTCCAAGAAACAGTTCGGTACTGAACATTTTGAACTGTCGTAATACCGTAAATGATCTACAAAGTACTCCTCTGCTTGAAACCAATGTGTGCGATATATCCTTGGAAGTGAGTTATTGTACACTTTATTGGTCATATTTATATTTGCATCGTTGAATGATGAGTCATAGGTAACAATTTCAGACAAGTCAGTCCCAAGAAAACGTTCTCGTTTTGGAATTAAACACAGGATAATAACAAAAGATGTTATTGTTATACAACACAGAGATATGAAAACGTCATGCCTTTCAAACATCTCTCAATACTCTGAAATAAATTAAGAAAAAAAATCTAAGTTAAGCACAATGAAAAAAAACACTAAACACATGTTCAACGAAATTTTCTTAAAGATTGAAAAAAAAGCATAAAAGTTCTTAACTGCAACCTAGAGTATTTTGAGTTTTTAGTTTATATTTCATTTTAAAACTACGGTTTGTATATCTTCAAATTAACAATTTTGCATTCAGGGTACATAAAAGTGATATTAAAATGATTTTGAAAAAAAATTCAACCTTTCAAATTTATCGACCGATGTGATTGATATGCAATTTTATGTCAAAATCCCCATCCCCATTTCCGAATTATTAAAAGCCAAATTTGTCTGAGTAACATGAAAAGGTTTTAATCAGACATTATTAAAACGGTAAGCAATGTTACAACGAACTTTGAAAGATTAAATACTTTGATTTTTTTCCAAGCTGCGTAAAATTTGGAACCAAATTAACGCACTTCAATTTCAAAGTGCTTTGTTTAACAACTTGTCAATATTCGTGCAAATTCTAGTATGAAATATAAGAAACTGAACCAAGTTGGATAACTTTTGGTAATGAGATCCCTTAAGAATCATATATGTTGAGGTTTCAAGGATATTTCAGGGTTTGATTATTTGCAAGTTCTCGTAAATGCTTTAAAAGAGAAATTTATTTTAAAGAAATTGTGGAATAACGATTTTTAAAAAAAAATAAAAGCACGATTCTCGTTCCTTTCTATGCAGTTTTTAATAAGCTCGGCAGATGAAATTGGGAAAAAAAAATGACTTATAGCATTGCTTTTTCGTAGGAAAAATGTAGCGATTATTATATTTCCACTGAAGGTACTTTAAAATTATTACACTCTGCATAATATTATGACTTTTTATTTAAAAAAAAATTCAAATTTTTTTTTATTTTACTTTTTTTTTTTGCTAAAAGCTATTTGTTTAAAATTAAAAGATATGGGAAAAAATATTCATGCATTTTATTTTTATATAATTCTGTTTTTTGTTTTATTTTAATTGGATTTATATTGTATCAACGTTTGCTAGTTTTAACTTAAGTGTAGTCAGTTGGCTGTTGTTGCTTAAATGTTCTTTGATATGATGGTGTTTGATTTTTTCAGGAATGCTTATATCAATTGTTTCTTCTATTACACGTTAATTCATATTTATTGAGAGAAAGGATATCAATGTCATGCAACTGATGGAAAGACGTGTGATAAGGTGGGAAAGAAATGAGTTGGACTGGGGGTCTTTCTACCTGTCTTCTCTTCATTCTCGATGAGGGTACATCAATAAAACATATGGAGATAACAAACAGTATTCAAGATCGAAGGTCCATAAAACAGTACAAAATAGGAGAAGAGCAAATACAAACCTCCGAAACATCAGAGGTGGGATCAGGTGCCATGGAGGAGTGAGCATCCCCTGCCGACCGGTCACACCTGCCGTGTGCTCCTTGTCATGATCGGGAAATAAGGGAAAAATCCGTCGTCAATTCAGTGTATAAATAATGGACTAACAATAAGTATGAAAAACGTCAGTCAACATTTGACTCAATGATAAATTGTATTTGCTGACAAGGTCATTGTATCGACCATAGAACTTACAAAATGATGACTTTAAACAAGACAGTTGAAATTCTTCTTTCACAACTTGTTTGTCAATAATTTACATTCTTTTAAAAATTGTAAACACGTAGAACATACTAATGCGTATCGAATCAAATGAAATTTATAAACAATTCATCAGATTTTTGAGAGAAATATAACAAAACAATGGACTATTTATTAAAATTTAAGTCCTGAATTTTTTTAAATTTTTTTCTTTTTTTTCAAAGGAGTGAAGTGTCCATAGGTAAATGGTAAAACAAATGTTGATGTGCGTTAATTTAGCCCTTATTTTAACCCACTTATATATATTTTTTCAAATAGCGTAATTTGTTCAAATGCGTTGCCACTAAGCGTTACAGTATCTACACGTTTTAATCTGATAAAACATTTAGAAAAAACATTCTTTACATCTTTTATCTGGATTAAATAAAAACATTTAGGTTTCTTTCATTTTCTTCCAATAATGTAAATTCCTTATTTTTCGCGAGTACTTGCTATCGCGAATGGGCTCTTCAACGTCAAAGCGCAAGAATAATAATTTGCAAATGGACGGTTGGTCAAGAGATTTAACGTAGATTTCAGCACCATAAAAATAAATGCAAGTAATTTTATTACGTGTGTGGTGCTTCTCGCGAAATTATGCGATAATTAATTCCACGCGTATATTTAGGAATCTACAGTACTGATTCACTATTACCCGCTATCAGTTACATAAAATGAGAGTTTTCTAAACAATTCATCTCAAACCTTTTATGTTTCTAAAAAATAATTCTTACAATCTTTTGAAAATTAAAACACACTGATTTTCAAATATCATAAACTAATATAAAATAATCCTAGAAAAGGTTTTTCCAATTATTTATAAAACAAGAAAAAATGCATCTGCAGAGAATCAAATGATTTACGTTATGAAACAGTGAAAGAAGAGATTATATACGCTCAAAATAATACTCCCATCTCATATAAATATTACAATAAAGAGTACGAATTCTGTACAAGAAAGAATATCAATTTTTTGATGGAAATTCATACCTACCTTTGAAAAAATATTCGACAAAACAGCGTACCTATATTCATTTATACAGTCTAAAACTCTTTGTTAAGATCATCCACTCCATGAAATCTTCAACATCTATCGGGCGTTTATGACCCGACACACTGAAGTATGACTGTGTATTGGCCATTTTCATGTAATACCCGCTCCTCAGGGCTAACACGGATGTTAGAAATGTGAAATACTTATACCCCAGCTCAGTGATATCAAAGGTTATCAAAGGGTGGTGTAAAAAAAATCGGTGTTATGATTTTCTTGTAAAGGTAAATACAGATGTGTACGACAACTGAGAAAAATAGTTAACCTAGAAATATTGAACATATTATATAAATAAGTTGGTTTTAATTATTTATTAAGATTTATAAATAATTATTTACGTTAATCAAACTGTAAAATTGCTGGCAAATTTACAAACGTAATTGCGGATTTTCCTGAAAATTTTTAAATTGGATCATTTTGTTTAAATTGGGTCTCAGATAAATTGCATTTAAATCAAAATCGGCTTACTTTGAAGACCTAACAAAGTTTTCTGATAAAACATAAAAAAATATTAAGAAATAAAGCAAGTTACTGAAAGAAATCTATTATTTTTTTTAGTTTAAAATACATTAAAATGCATCGTTTACACACTTCAAATGTGATTCATACCTTGGGAAGAAACAGTTACTGTTAGTATTAGTTTGAGAGTTAACTGGGATCTAAGATTTATATGAACAATTGAACGATATACATCTACATACATTATACATGTATATATAATGAATATGGACTGAATAGCAAGCAAACACGGCCTGTACTAATATAAGTGGATCTCGTCAATCAAAATATAAATAAAAGAAAAACAAACTTAAGTGAACGCTATTTTTCGATTCCCGCCTACATTTTGCACCCATCATATTCAATATTACTTGTATTTTGGCCAATAAAAAATTATATGGGTACCAAATATAATTCATTAGGAATTGATTTGTTAAATTAAAACCAATGCCAGAAACTTAAATGCCTTTCTTCTGCTGTTTCTGTAACTGGAATTAAAGATAATTACCATTGATGTCAGTATTGAAATAAATCAATGATTCTTGTTGTTTACGTTTTTAAAACCTTAAATTTTGATATATAAAACTGATAAAAAAAATTATTGTTTCAATCTGTTTTGTCATTTGAAATCGGTAAAATTGTTCATTCATTTAAATTTGAAAACATACCCCCCCCTTTCCCGTGAAACACAAAAAGCTTTGATTTGAATATATGAAATAACACGTCACAATACCCGTTAAACTATTTTTTAAAGGGGGGATGGAAGGAGTAGCTGTAATAATACTTTCCATTTTTATTGATTTCACTGCTGGTAAAGTGCGAATCGAGAAAATCTTGGTTTTGGACACCAGCTACCATTGGTTTACATCAATGAGGCAGTTTATGTCAACTTAGCGATCAAAAATGAAAGAACATTTGATTAAGACGTAATTATTAATGTTCAGTATGGATTAATGTAGTAGAATTGCTTGTTGGTTGTACATATAAGGGGCAATCGAATAAATAATTTAGGTCACACCTGTTCAATGTATTTTACTGGATCTATTAATATTCGCTTTTAACGTATTAAACAAGATTAACACTACATTATTTGTGTTAAAAGTGATATGAGTATATACTGTATGAATCGTTTATGATTCCCCATGTCTTTAATGTTTCACAAGATTAAAACTTTTGATGCAATATGAAGTTTTCTGATAACATTGCGAGTATGGCTGCTGCATGTGCGACTCTTGGCACATGTAACTGCAACGACTGGCTTCTGTTCTGCTACATAAGGTGCGACGTTTTACTGCTGTATCATAAATGCATTGTTTTACGTGAAATACATTTAAATTTAATATCAACCCATTAGGTAGTGCATTTTTTTCTTGAATAGACCCCAAAAACCTATACATCCAGGTCGAGGATTTGTTGCTTCTATTAGATATTTAAAATGTATTGCATATACCCCCTTCCACCTCCGAACATAATTTGTTCCACGGTGTGAAAAAAATAAAAGTTTTAAAAATGCACAAAAAAAAAAAACAACAACCAAACACCTTGGTTAGTTTATATTGAATTAGTTTATATTCTTAAAAACCATGAACTTGTTTCACTAAAATATGTTACTGGAGTATACATGTGTGTTCATCATGGTTCTATCCCAAAGTTCAAAGTCATCTTCTTCTGACTTTCTAAAACTTAAGAGTTACAAACTTTCTATGCATGCAGAAGAAACAAAAAAGAACTTGGACCCCCCCCCCCCCATCCCACCCCAAGGAAAAAAAGACTGACCTCTCTTTCATGAGATTTACATGTATTTGAAGGGAATAGACATTGATGCATGTGAGTGTTATTAAATCTTATATCCCCTCCTTGAATAGTACTTTCAACCATTGACTTGGAAAGATGACATGGGCAGTTATCAAGTATTTCCGATAATTATCTTGTATGGAATATTTTAATGTCTCAACAAAATATTCTCATATTTGATTGACATGCAGACCCATGAAATTATTTTTCAATGTATATGTAGGTTACAGGTGGTTTACAAGCCAATAAAAAAGTCTAATTTCCTATTAATATTTTAAAGTAATGTATCATAAACCTTTTCTAGGATTATTTTATATTAGCTTATGATATTTGAAAATCAGTGTGTTTTAATTTTCAAAAGATTGTAAGAACTATTTTTTAGAAACATATGAGGTTAGAGATGAATTGTTTAGAAACTCTCATTTTATGTAACTGATAGCAGGTTATAGTTAATCAGTACTGTAGATTCCTAAATATACGCGTGGAATTAATTATCGCATAATTTCGCGAGAAGCACCACACACGTAATAAAATTACTTGCATTTATTTTTATGGTGCTGAAATCTACGTTAAATCTCTTGTCTGATGTCTGTAAGTGTCTTTGGGAGTGGGGGTGTCTGTTTCCGGCGAGCTCTGTACAGCGATGATTTTGCAGTGTTGAAGGTTGGCGAGTTCTCGATGACCTCTTTGCTGGTTCGTCCCACTAAGCATCTGGAAGGGAGTTGAGCTCTTCTGTAAAGATGGACGGGATGGGTCTAACTTCTTCTGCGCATCGCTTGATGATGGAATTCATTATTTGTTTGGCGACAACTTTGGCTTGGTCTGCGGGATGGGTATGCTGCTGTTTCCGAATCCAACCGAGATGTTGTTCTCCGTTGATAAATTGGCTGCAACGATGCATTTCCAGAAGAGCTTTGTCTCTGTTCTGCGATGAATTCGGTAGATGTATCCATGAAAAGCTAAGTTGGGACCACCTTTTCTGTTTGTGATGTATAACATTCAGCTGTGCATTTGCCATTGTTCTTGGTGTAGATGAAGACTGATGCTGTGGTGAATTTCAGTCTTGTATATCTAACTTTCAAAGTGAACTGACTTACCAGCCTCATTGCGAACTATTCATAATTTATGCTGTTTGTTGAAATTATATTCAAGATTCACAGTAAAGTGATTTGTTTTCAAATCATTGAATAAATCATTTTCACAAATACATAAAATTAATTATCTCAAGATTAAGTTTTATCCTGAAAACTTGAAATGATTTTGAAAATGATACATTGTTATTACATTAAATGTACTCAGAGTAAATGCTTAAACTTTAGCTAAAACGAACATAAAAATTATTAATCACCATAGAAAAATAACTGAATTCAACAGATGGATTGAAAAAAAAATCTAGTCTAGAATATTTCTAAAAGAAAACGAAAGATTTTTTTTGTCTTTTTAAACATGTTAAATGCATTTAAATATATAAAATAATTTTTTCTCTAGTTTAAATGAAGGTAGTTTTTTTTTTACTAGAAAATTAAAATAAATACTTTGAAAATTTGAGTAAAAAGTATTTTAGAATTTGAATAACATTTAATTAATTTTATAGGAATTATTGTTAAGATTTTTGACTCATTGATTAATATAAATTAACTTAAATACCTAGTAAATACTTGGAAAATTTGAGTAAAAAAATATTGAAAAATTTGAATAACATTTAGTTTATTTTACAAGACTTATTGCTAAAATTTCCCCATAAAAGTGTCTTTGATATAGTCTTATAAACGCAGGTAGTTTATTCATACAGTTTAAAACACAGATAACACAGGTTAACTCTACCTGTACCCCTTTGAGGGGCCTCTGAATTGATTGTGATAATTATACTGTTTATATAGGGAGTAGACGTTCCAGAAACACACCGTGTCACAAACTGGAAAAATATGTACATTTATTGTGCATAAAAGTGCGCTGCGTGTCGTTTTCAAACTGTCCTATTCTAAACATATTTCTAACTGGATGTTTCAAATACATTTTCTTGCAATTTTCATTTACCACTTCCACAACAAAGAGCCCTCCTTGAAAATGAGATCATCAAATTTCGCATTATTGCTGTCATTTTTAAGATGACAAGATAAAAATCGTTTCGATTGCTACAGAAGTCTAGAGGTCATGATTTTTTAAAAACGTTTGTGCAGTTGAGATAAAAATTTGGAGGAATTAATCCAGCACCAATCGCAGCTTTTGTGCGCAATTGTTAAAAGACTTTTTTGGATGGCACTGTAGCACTTCGGTCGTCTATCTCATTTTTCTTTCGGACCAGCGAGTTACAGAAATGAAGCTACCTTACGGTTACAAAAAAGTTTTTTTTTTGGGGGGGGATGCCTGCATAAAAAATTATAAACATGAATCCAAACTAAAGCAAAATACTATTTTTAGGAAATAAAGTACACCCAAATTGGCATACTACGTGCCTGAGATGTACTGGACTAATGTAGACTGCAAGAAACACAATTCTAAGGATGCTAACATCGTGCTTTGAATAAATAAAAATTGCAAGGAAAAATATGACAATTATGCATTTGTTTATTGCTTCCAAAACTTTGATCACGACATTCGTATATATGA
Organism: Saccostrea cuccullata; assembly: GCF_032062105.1. Lineage (NCBI taxonomy): Eukaryota > Metazoa > Mollusca > Bivalvia > Ostreida > Ostreidae > Saccostrea > Saccostrea cuccullata. The sequence goes on along the minus strand of NW_026929220.1, from coordinate 227,893 downwards.
AAGGTGATCAAAAAGTTCGCGAACTAATTGAATAACTAACATAAAAGAAACAATATTTGGTTTCAGTGTTGATTATATATTTTAATTAGTCCTCTCCGATTTGAATGCACACCTCCCACTGTTCTGCTCACGCGCAAATCACGTGATATAGGCGGTCATGTGACGTCCTCTGTAGCGTTCTGTCACAAAAGCTGAAAGATTTTTCTGAGTTTAATATTTCTTTCCATGTAAGTTTTTTTTTTTTTTTATAACAAAAACAGTTTATTTGTCAGAAATGGTCAATTTTCGGCCACAGAATTAGTGGATAAAAAGATCCTTTCCAAAAATAAGTGTGGAGACCATCAAAACCCGAATCTTCTGTCTCAGGAGAGACGTTTATTCAAGGTGGATAGAGAATTGGTGTCTCCTTTTTATCATACATGTATCTAATATGATTAAAATCATAAGTAAACGATATATTAGAAATTGAATAATTATAATATTGTTGAAATATAAAACTTTTTTTCAGAGAGTAAATTGGAGGTCTGGGATAGCCCATTGCTTAATCAAAAACGCATCTCTTTTCAAACTTGCTTCCACTGGGCAAAATAACAAGTGTCATATTTAACCATCTGCCTTCCTTCACTCAAAGGATTAATCAAAACATTCAGGGTTCTCCACAAGGGTTTTACCATGGCGGCCCTCCATGATTAAATTTTTGTGCGCCATGGTTAAACGAGCTCCGCCATGGTTAAAATCGGCAGCCGCCATGATTAAATTTTATAGCATTTCAGTCTCGACACCTACTTATTTTAATGACTTGAGTAGTTAATTGTGTTTATACTACGACTGTCATGAACCTCGCAAGCCTCGAAGGAAAGTGGACTATGTTAAACAAACACGTCGTTAATAATCACTGACTATGCTGTGAAGCATGACAATCAATGGAAAGTCAATCAGCTGATCAATATATTGAGAGTTTATTATCCTGTGCACATGTAAATAATATTGGGGAACTTCAACATGTTTACTGCATGATTAGATATAACGGGTTCATAAAAGATGACAATTACGAGCATGATAATCGTCATGCATGCTGTGTCAGAAAAAAAATACTCTGTAAAAATTTCATATTCCTCTGCAGTTAATCAATTTCCCATGATCTGTTTTTTAAGCTTTAACTTTATTATCTTTTTGATAAAATGTTCATAAGGCCTACCACCCATTCTCAATATAAGGGCTCAAATAATGTCGCCTCATTTTCATTTAGAAGAAATACCACTGATGTCATTTTTAAATCAACATTATAAATAGTCATATAACAATGAATAAGAATTCATATAGTTATCGATCTGAAAGGGTATTTAAGGAGTTCCAAATTCAAATATAGTAGCCTATTTGAAATGTACTTTACTGTCGCCGAGGCAAATATTATGCTGAATCCCCTCTGTGTAATATATAGTTTTGATTCTCAAGTAAAAATTTTCTGATAAGTTAAACCTTGTATCATATATATTTCTTTTCATAACAATAAATACATTTTCTTTGTGATAATAAATAATTTTTATTGTGCAATGTCCCTGTCGCTTAATTCTATTTCAACCACATTACAAGCAAACACAAAGATTATACACCTGATAGTTTTGTTCTCCTTTATTTATTGATGGGCTAAATTTGAAATTTCAAAGGATTAATTACTCCTACTTAGATAATGTAACATGAAATTGAACAATTTGAGCAACTTTTATAAATATGTTTACGGAATGAAAGACATTTTCAATCGTAGAGATAAGAAAGAAATGTACGTTACCTATATTTTTCCATTAAGAATATATATTAAGTAGAAAATATGAGACGACTCTGAATAAGCAACCCCTTGTATCCTGTAAACTGGCAAAGACGTTTTGCTTAACACAATTAAAAATTATTTTTTACATGAAAAGTGATCATTTGAAATGTACGTGACTGAAATGTACGTTACCATGAAATTCGAATTAAATGAATCTCGCACGAATTTTCATGTATTCTCATACTTTCACACACTCGAATGTGTACACAAAGGAAAGTTTCAAAGGTTGGAGGTCGGCTAAATCCCAAAATAAATTAAAAGAAACGTTTCTGCTGAGGAAAAAAAATATATTAAGGTCAATTATATGTAATATAATTTTGATACCTGGTATATATTTCTGAATACGAAACCTGTATGATGCATTTTTTATGATATACAAGTTCAAATAGTATCAATATATTGCCTGTCTAACGTACGCTTGTGAAAGAGATCGATTTTTATATTTGAAATGTACGTTACGTATGGTAACGTACATTTTGCGTATTTCTAACTGACTTTTTTTTTATTTAGTCAATGAATTGCGTTTACACGAGCGAAACAAACTTATCGTTACAATCCATCTGACAACTGACCACATAAATCCACCTAAATGCACCCCCAATCCTCGTAAATGTGGTAGACTGTTACCACATGCTAGAAAATTTATTTCTAAGTGTCTTAAATTCATCTTTGACAACCTTTTTGCAGTTTGTTTACTTTTAATATGCGACTTTTTAGTCAATATTGATTTAATTGTTATTGATAATTTAAAACAAGGTATGCATAGGCTTATGATTGGTAAAAAAAAGCAAAACAGAACAAAAAAAAAAAAGAAAGAAAAAGAAACAAAACAAATAAACCCAGAACACAAGACGGTCGCGTACATTTCAAATACTGAAAGGCTCACAATACTCAGTTTTATTAATATTTGAATCATTGCATTTTGGGTTATATTTTTCCAGATCTGCTGAAAAGCACGTATGTTTGTTTTTTGACAAACGATGTTGCAACATACTAAATGAAATTGATAGCAAAACTGTCGATGGATATATTCGGAATAGATTTATGTTAAGTTTCAATGGCCAAACACGAGCATTTGTTAGATCATAGCAAAATACGTCTGACTCTTATTTTTTTTGTTTGTACCCTTGCACACAGGTAGAAGTAACTAGGCTACGACCGGTGTCAATTTCAGCGAAACAGCACAAAAGAATGGTAATGAACTGAGGTGGAGGGGACTCCCCATGCAATAATATGTGAAATGAACGTTACCGAAGTGACGTGACATTCATGTAGTTGATGACAAATAACCTCGTTTGTTACATTATGATTTCTTATTACTGCGTTAAAACGCTTCGTTGAAATGATTTTTATGCCAATAATTGCTTTTTTTTTAAATATTTACTTGCATATTGTTACAAGTTTGAAATGTGTGTTACCTTCTCATATTCTGAGGCAATCGTGTCTTTATAGTGGTGATTGACATATAACACAATGTGATTACATAGAGAATCTTTTTTGGAATAAACTGAAACAAAACGATGAATTTTTAGATGAATTTTAAGCTTTTTATTAAACAGAAATATATCTTGAAATGTACGTTATATTTACGTAGTTTTCTAAATCGGCATGGATATATGTTAAAAAAGACAGTAACTACAAAATAGAATTTTACTACATGTACATGTTAAGTTCCAGTATCTATAGAAAATGACAAGATTCCAAACTGATCGCTTTAAACAAAACAGAGAGAAGAATTTAAAGCAAATATTTAGGAAATGTTTTTATACATCTGGATCAAAAAGTAACCTTTGTTTTTTGAAAGGAAAAATCAAACGCACGTTCGTATGCCGAGAAAATATGTTGCTGACAGAGTTGGTAGGATGTGCTGGTGTTAAGATGAGATATTCCAATTGTGATTTTAATGACTACATTTTTTTTGACATATCTTTTTGGACATTGAAGAAAGAGTAACGTACATTTCAAGCTACATTTCTGAATAAAATCACCCTCTACTTTACCGTCTTGTCATTATTCCATGTATTAAAATTTGATGAAAAAAAATCTGGAAACAAAGTCTTCAGATACTTTCTTTCAAAGGTAATTGATAGAAAAATTGTTATCTGGAACTTCATTTTTTTTAAATCAGAGAGGCATTTGTGCCCTTATATTGAGAATGGGTGCTACGTCTCAATCGCCATCTTAGCACGCTTAGGTTTAATCGCCGGTATAGTCGTAGTTTTAGAGTTACTTCCCGTTGTTATGAAACGTCGTGTGGCACTATTTTTAGCATTGGGCACATGGAGAAGTAAACAAAACTTGGTGAAAAATGCAATATCTAGAAAAATAAAACGTTTAGAAGAAATGGACACTAGTCCAAATTAAATTTTCCTTTCTGTGTTAACTTTAAAAATTACTACCCATTAATCATTTTTAGTGATAGTGAAACAAAATATTTCATACAACAGGCTACAATTCTAATAATTATTAATTTCTGAAAAATATTGCCATGGTTACTGACTAACTTATCTACAATTTTCTTTAAATTCCTTCAGAAGGTTACTACAGTTTTAGGTAAATTTTAGTACATTTGTAAAGGAAGATACAGGATAAATCTTTTTTCAAATTAATTATTATTATTTTTCTAATTTAAAAAAAAGTGTTAGTTATTCCATTGCTTTGTGGTGCAGTGGTTAAGTTTAAGCATTGCAAAACCAATCATTGATTAATGAAGATGAGGAAGTCTAACACGCATAATTTTGTGTTTTCGGTCACATTTCGACTGCGCGCAAATGTGGAAAACCCTGACATTGATTGAATTTATAGGAATTCTTTTGTCTTAAGAAACTATGTGAAAATTGTTATACGCTATTTCAAAGGGATTTCTAAGATATGCCATGAACTATACAGTCGTTTGTTGAACGAGTAGAACCGAGAAAACCATTTTTCGTCACAAGTGACCTATATAGTGACGTCATTTTCACATTCTGATGTCACAAACAAGGGGCAAAACTTTATTCAGCATATATTATTCATAGAACTTGTGTATGGCTATGTGTGTACCAATTTTTTTCCCTATTTTGAATTGTGCATTTGTAGATATAGAGATAGTTCGCGAACTTTTTGATCACCCCTCGTATCTCAGTTGATTCTATACGCAAGAACATGCTCTACGTATGAAAAATTACTAAAACGAGGAAAATTATTGACAAGAAAATTGAAGAAGCAAGAATATCAATAGTCTCATTTATAGTCATCATTTCGTAAATTCTATGGTCGATACAATGACCTTGTCAGCAAATTCAATTTATCATTGAGACAAATGCTGACTGACGTTTTTCATTCTAATTGTTAATCCATTTTTTATACACTGAATTTACGACGGACTTTTTCGTTATTTCCCGATTATGACAAGGAGCACACGGCGGGTGTGACCGGTCAGCAGGGGATGCTCACTACTCCATAGCACCTGATCCCACCTCTGATGTTTCGGAGGTCCGTGTTTGCTCTGCTCCTATTTTGTATTGTTTTATGGACTTTGATATTGAATACGGATAGTTATCTCCATATCCTTCATGCGTATACCTGGTGCAGTTTTAAATTGTTTGGTGTCATCATCTTGCTCATTTATACCATATCACTCTATTTAAAAAAATCAAAAGAACATAACCAAAAACACAATATCCCTAAGAAGAATTGATGGAACATTTTGTATTGCTTTAAGAAATGATGAAGAATGATTGTAAACTACAAAAAAACTGGCATTCTTTTCATGCAAGTTTGAAAAATTTCATATTATTCACGTTCAGCAACGAAAACCAAGAAACCAGCTGTAGGAACTACAAAATGAATTTGCTAGTTATTGGCAAATTCCATATAAGTAATTCATTAAAAGCACACGTTTTGTGTTCAGGGCATTAAATAACCTTGAAAATTAAAGTTAAATTTATCCACTTATGCCTAGGTCACATTTCCCGGCCGGTAGCCGTAGACCGGTGGTAATCGGTAGTAATCCGTGGTGTTAACGATGCCCCAACATCGGTCCACATCGGCCCACTAGTCCTTAAAGTATCAGTCACATTATCCAGCGATGTGCATACGATGGGCAACCAATGCGTTTTATGAGAAAAATGGCGTGGTTGCCGGCCGGACTTACAAAGGTTCAGCGATGCATTGCTAAGCATAAAACGATGTACCAGGATAATCGGCCGATGTATATTACATCACTCATACATTGGTGAACATTGTTCGTACATCGGTCGACTACGGGCCAATGTTTGGTCGAACATCGAACGATGATCGGTCGTTATCTGTTGAACACCACTCAACCCCCCGATGACCTCAGATTCAACGGATATTGGACGATGCTCGGCCATACATCGGCCGATCCTTGAAAGATGTATTAATGATGGGTTGCCGATGAGGAGCGATGTGAGGCATCGTTGGAGACATCGCTGAATTTTAACTACGAATTATTTCCTACCGATGACCCCACCGATTCGCAAAAAAGACTCAGTCACCGTCCGATCACTAGTGGTGCCCGGCCGGCAACCACGCCATTTTCATCAAAAAACGCATCGGTTTCTCATCGTATACCCCATCGTTGGATAATGTGACTTATACTTTAGCTGTCTAATTAGATTAGTTCTGTTGTACTTTATGCATAATTCAAATGCGAGTTCATGTAAAACACGATGTAAACAGCCATTTATAAGTAATGTTTCTACATTAAGCCCTTTTCGGGTATAAAAGCAATCCAATCGCTTAAATATTTAATAAATTTGCTTTCTAAAAAACGATTTGTATTTTGTTATATCAAAAAATATGCATTGAACTAGATAATTCACAGGTGCCAATAGTAGCTGGTGTCCGAAACCAAGATTTTATCCATTCGCACGTTACATCTACACCTGTACATTGATATTAAAATCATTCTAATCTGTTAACCTTTGAAATTAAATGACTTAGATGTAGGCGGTAGTACTCACACCAAATGTTCTATTTAATAAAGATTTGTTGGAAACTTAATTAGAGGCACTTGTTTCTGTAAGAGTTTTCCAATCACATTTTATAGATAATAACGCTAAGAAGGAAGAACAGAAAAAATTAGATGGATGAAAGCGAAAAAAAAAATAAGAATACATCTACCATAGCAAGCAGAATTAAAGCTTTTGTTATGAAGGGTACCAGTCCTATGAATCGTCATTTCTTGTATTTTGAAGGATGTTTTGTTCTGTGGCGATTTATTTGCTGACCTTTAATCTTCTTTTTAAAAAATGCTTAATGATATTAAGTCCGAATTGTATTTAGAACTAAAAAAAAATAAATAAATAAAAAGCACTTGATATTTCTCGTCATGCTCTTATTTCGGAGATGCGACCAAATTAAAAAAAAACGCAAAGTCAAGTTGACTGGATTTGAGTAAGGTGTATTAGTATGTTTAAAATTTGGAATTAAATAAATTCTTTGCTATAACAGCCAATGTCGTCTATATTGAAATGAAAAATTATTTTGTTGACATTCAACTTCCCAGAATAATGACTGGGAAGGTGTCTGAGAGCAGGACCTGAAATTCAAATCTAACCATTCCGGAAATGGAATTTACAAAAGGTCGCCGTGACAAAGACAAGAAAAGGGACATTAATCATAAAAAAAAAAACCTTGAAATTTTTTTTTATAGTTACATTATCTTCTCTCTTTGTTGAAAACATTTCAAAAGAATAGGGAGAAAGTTCCGAAGGAAAGTATTCTTTTGACGATTCATAACATACCGATTTTTTTTTTTTAAAAAAGCAGAATGATTCTGCGATTACTTCTCCTCGTTCTTTTCCTCTGTGAGTGCCATTGTAGAGTGGTAAGACCACATCACAATTGTATAAAAGATGTCTGTTACTTTGATTTTAATATTGACTACAAATTTACAATGATGTGGTACAATTATACAAACGCACTCGATCCCGAGGTTTATCCCGTGGTAATGAAGGACGGATTGCTTCACAAACGGATTACAAGTGATTCCTGTGAAGAAACGCTCATTCCAATAACCTTAAAAGGTAAATATTTATCTAGAATATCTTCGTGGTGTGTTATTGTTAACTAAAAAATAAATATCTATATATTTTTAATGTGTTATTTATTAACATATTGTTAACCTAAAAATAAGCTTTAACTCAAAAAATAACAAATATGTGTTTACCAAATAGAAACCTAGCTGTCAATTTATTTGAACGTTTTCTTTTACCTTTTTGATTGAACACTGATTTGAAGGGATTTTTTTTTATAAGAGGAGGGTGTAGAACATATGAATGAAATGATCAATTTCCCATTTATTTTTGTCTGTAAATACATTGTCATTCTGACAAATTTTATATTTATCAATAAAAATAAAAAAATAAAGATTGTATATTTTTATTATAAATATATGAGAATGACAATGTTTTCCCCCATAAAACAACAAAACCTTCAGTATGGATATCCTAATAAAGTTATTCTACTTTTATAAAAGAGAACATTTTTTTCACGGTAGAAGGGTGTTTTAATTTTTTTTTTCATTTTCCATTGATTTATATTGTGAAAATAAACCTTACTATTACCAAAATATAGGAATACATCTCTGTTTTTAGCAAAAAGTGGCAAAAATACAACCATATTAAGTTTAATCTGCAAGCAAATAAATGAGATAATAATACCGAAAAACTTTTAATTCAAACCGGGGATTAAATTCAGAACTTTGGTCACTTAATTTAGACCCACTCTAAATTTGTAAATAAATTTATCATTAAATTAAACACCTACATGCAATAGAAAATTGAATATTATAAACGGCTTATCCATTTTGAAATCAATTTTATTCAATATTTCATTAAACTAACGAAAAGGAAGCATATTTTCATTATTCATTTTTCAGATGTGATAAACCGACAATGTTATTTGGACAATGACAGCAGAAACCTTTTGAATAATGAAACTTAATTATGCATTTAATTAATGTAACAAATGGGACATGTTTAATGTGTTTTTCTGAGAAAAGTTCATTAAAACATTTAAAAATTAACTACGGTCGTAAAATAATCTTGTCCTTTTTAACACGGAGAGTGAAATGCTTCATTTTTTCGATATAAAAGTAATCTGAGGATATAAGATAAATTACTCTAAGCCCCACTGTCTCTTATCTTGGTCCTATCATAATACTTTTGAATTCGATACGATTTGTCGATTTGATAAAATCGCTATTACTCTAGTAATTTGTTCAATTCTTCATTATGAATTATTTTCAATTTAACAAATTCAACAATTTGTCGTATTTCGAGTTCAAAAGTATTTTTAAATGCTATGTAGTGGCCCCCGTACCCTCTTTGTGAAAACACCAAACACATGTCAATAACAAAATTTTCATTCTTAAAAAAATGACTGTATGGTGATAATGAAATAAGGATGCAGTGTTTCCGCCATACTTTATGACTTCAGTTATTTTTTCCTTTCTATTTTCATTAGTCTTCTAGTATTATTGCAGTTACTATATTAAAATTACATTTTGATTTACAATTAAAGTACATGAAAGACAACTTATTATTTTATGTCGCACCTTTGATTGATGTTGCGAGTGAAACAAAAGAACGCTTAAATTTTGATCAAAGAAAGAACGCTGCATTGTGTTGGAAAATTCACTTAATGAGCATTATTTGGTTAATGCATTGAACTGTTTTATTTATATATAAAATATTCTGTTTGTCATGGCGTTACTGATACGAAAAGAAAAAAAAACAATGTTATTGTTTAAAAAGTAAGTCTATCCATTTAAAAGGAAAATATTTTTGTAGCATTTTAACCATGCCTAAGTTCGATTAAAGTTCTAAATGAAACATACGGAGATAACGAACAATATTCAAGCTCACAAGTTCTTTTAAAGAGTTCAAACCAGAAGCTGGCCCAATGCGGACATCTGAACCTTGAGATATGGGATCAAGTGCCATGATATTTCTCCAATATTTCTCCATCAATAAAATTTTTATCTATATGCCTCAAGCAAAGTTAATTGTCCTTTCACAACTGCAAGGTCTGCAAATTTTAAATGACATAATACTTAATTTAAGTCTTCTGAGAAATATTAATTTTAATGACGAAAATTTGTCGTTTTAAAGGAAATATTATATGATTATTAGACACAGTTAATGAATGAAAGGTCATTAACCACTTCATGCGTTAAACATGTACCATGTTCAGCAACACCATTTTTCCATGATCATGAAAGCGTTTGTTTTAATGGATAATATCTGTCATATACTATTCCAAAAAAAAGAAAAGTCTATATTGGCTACACTGGCTACAGTAAATAAGAACAATAGTCTATGATAAGTGATTAAAAATTCATTTAGATTTTTAAAAAATGTAAAAAAAAATCCACGCCAACTAATGGTAAGGAAATGATAATGAATTTCTCCATCCTTCTAGAATTCAAGCAAACTGTCAGTCCAGGAGATGGAAACTACAAAATGGTTTACGCTATCAATGGTCAGATCCCAGGACCAGATATCGTTGTCTTCGAGGACCAAGTTGTAAGTAACCAAAAACCTTTCACAACTTTGAAAAAGATGTGTTACATTTTTAATGAATTTTTTACTTGTGTCCGTTTCCAAAGAGCAAATACTGTTATTTCGACAGTGTTTTGGAAGTAAAGAGTTAAGAAAATCTTAATTCATTATACATGTAGCTAACTATAAAAGGAAATGCGTGGTTCTTTTTCTCTTCTACAAGATGTGATTTTATAACACTGAAGCACCCTCATGATAACTAGAAGTCCGAGGTCAAAGTAATGAGACTAAAAATGTTGGTTCCCGCAACAAGGTCTACTTATAAGGAATGTACAAGTGAAACATGAACAATCTCCCGCTAATTTTTTTTAGAAATGAAGGTCAAAATACATTTGTTTTCAAAAGGAAGTATAATTCCGAATCATATGAAGTCAACTACAAGGGTCAATGCTATCATACACCGTACACCATCAAACAAATTAATAAAGCCTAAGCACCACGGGTACGGAAGTTTTGATCAGATTTTTTTTTTCAAAATGCATGCATCCAACTCCAAATAATCAAGTTAAAGAACAAAAATCGTTCGATCTGTGTCAAAATCAGCCCTGTAAAAATTTGAGAAAAAAAACAAGTGGAGTGATATTTAACTTCAAGGTCTATAACAAATGTCCAGAGCTCTAACTTTGGTATAACTTTGGCAGAAAGCACGAGCGATTGGTAACAGTTAAAGTAAAAACTGGAGAAGTATTCCAGAAATCTACAACTGTTTGCATATATTCACGCATTTTTATGTTCCCCAAACGAAGTTGGGGAACATATTGTTTTTACTCTGTTTCTTATTATTCTTATTATTATTATTATTATTCTTCTCGGGAAAATTTTGTCCGCGAATGATCTTGTAAAGTACACATCCGATTAAGGGGAAACCTTTTTAGGGTAAGTAGGCATGTTATGTAGATTTGCGGAACGAAGGTCATTTTGCGCGCACGTGCAACACGTGAAATGACCAATATACTTGAAATTGCCGTAACTTTTACATTTTTCGATGTAATGATTTGATATTTAGAATATATATACATATTATAAATGTAGATAAGATGACATTGTCAGCATGCCATTTTGTGTGCACGTGCGTGCAAGAGCGCGCACGAGCAACACGTGAAATGACCGATTTAATTGATATAGGCGTAAATTTTTACTTTTTTGATGAAATGCTTTGAAACTCATAATATAAGGATATAGTAGTAGCATAGACAATATGACATGGTCAAAATAGCAAGATCTCACGCGCATGCACGTGTGCTTTGCTCTGATTGGCTGAAAATAAAGTCTCAAAATCTTTCTTGTTTTTTGATGAAATCCTTTGAAATTTTGAACATAGCCATGCATTAGGATATCCTACAACATGATCTATAACAATTTTCATGAAAACACGTGCATGCATGTGCGCAGCAATCTGATTGGCTGAAACTTGAAATGACTATAACTCCCTTGGTTTTCAACCAAACAGGATGGGATTTGGAACATAGATAGATATAATAGACTTCTACAAGAAGGTATGGTCATTATGCACATCCATACACGTGCGCGCACGTGCGCTGCAATCTGATTGGCTGAAACTTTAAATAGCTATAACTCCCTTAGTTTTCAACCAAACAAGATGAGATTTGGAACATAGATAGATATAGTGGACTTCTACAAGAAGGTATGATCATCATGCACATCAATACACGTGCGTGAACGTACGCTGCAATCTGATTGGCTGAAACTTTAATCAGCTATAACTCCCTTGGTTTTCAACCAAACGGAATGGGATTTAGAACATAGATAGATGTAATGGACTTCTACAAGAAGGTATGTCACCATGCTCATGTATGCACGTGCGTGCATGTGAAATGAGTAAAATCAAAAATACTCTTGAATGAGCGTATTTTTTAATACTTTTGGATTAAATACTTTAATATTTAGTATATCAAAGTATATAGATTGTATAGACAAGATGATATGGTCATTACGCACATGCATTCACATGCGCACGCGTGCAATGCTAAAATTTGAATGAACTTGGTACCCTTCTGGGTAAACGCTGTTCAAGTCTCAAATGCATAAAGTTTGTCTTATTTAATGAAGCTTATAGGGAATATGGCACCAAAAGGGAGATGGGGAGCGTTTGGGGAACATCTGTAACGGTCCCCGTTACAATTAGCACTAATTGTATTTGTTTTTGACATATAAAGATTTCGGTTCTTGTACACAACCACCTGAAAATTGAGGGCGTGACGGTTCACTGGCACGGCATGGTACACAGAGGAACACCATTCATGGACGGAGTCGATATGATAACTCAGTGTCCAATCTTACCAGGGCAAACATTTGAGTACAGGTGCGTATTTCATAAATACCTACTGATAAACAATTCGATGTATTGCTTGAAAAATTGGGAAAAAGATCAGAAAAAGAGGAAAAATGATGGAGAATTGTTTAAATTCATAAGGATAATGGAAAATGGATAAAATTTGAATATCATAGAGGTTTGCAAGTTTATATTTCTGTTTAAAACATTTCTGTTCACAGCACTTTATTTTTTAGCATTTACACGAAATAGATGTTGAAAAAAAAACCCAGTTAATATTCAGTATCTAAGATATTTGATAAAACCCATACTAAGTTTAAAAATACATGTATATACAAATCCAAAATGGGCAATTGTTTGTACCATGTTTCCTTAACAACCGATCAGAGACAGTTGAATATTCATTTCTATTTATATTTTGCATCATGATTAACCATTTATAGATAAGTTACTTCCACAGTACTAAAGATAAGAAATCTGCTTCAACCAAATCAATCTTGCAAACATTTAGGTTTCCAGCAATATTAAACCTATGTTATCTTGCATCTCTGGTTTCTAAATAATTAAAATAGCTAGAATATGATCAGCAATAGTATGATATGAACAAAAAAAAAAAAAAAAGAAGATAGGCTATGGGGATGCGAACTCTTCCATGGCATCCGATCCCACTCCTGATGATTTGGAGGCCCGTGTTTGCTCTGCTCCTATTTGGTATTGTAATGTATTTTTGATCCAGAAAACTGTTCGTTATCTCCATATGTTTTGTTTTAATTTGTATCGTAAGGCAATAAGCAACGGTTGAAAATAAAAAAATAAGAATTTAAATTTAAATTTTATCTCCATTGACAGATTCGTTGCCTCTCCTGTGGGCACCCATTGGTATCATGCCCACACTAACAGCATGAGGAATGATGGACTGGCAGGTGCCCTGATTGTATTACCCAGAATTAGACCATCTATAGTAAGTTATTCTGATAAAATTATGACTGAAAAGGTAGTTTCTAATCAATTGTGATTTTGATCGAAGATATGTGTTACGAATCTTAAAATATATTACAATTATTGTTCCATTTTTTTCTGAATAAAAATAAGTTTAATACAATTAAGAAAACAGACAGTGCAATGTTACATGTACATCCATGACCAAATAATGCTATTCTTGATATATAAGAGACAACGACTTTTAAAGGTCATGATAATTGAAATTTGTGTAATTATGTAAATAATGTATCTAAGAGTAACTTTGCGCACCCAATGTATACAACGTATATTTCTCAGTAACTTTCATTATCTTGGAATCATCCCTTTGGTATTAAAAAAAACCTTAACAGTAAATACTAAATTTCAGGAAGTTTATTGACTTAAGTTAATTATTTGATTTTCTCCATATATTTTATTGACTTTTTGGGGGGGAGAAAATCATTGAAGAATGACAATTGATTGAATTGAATGATTGATAATTAAAACAATTACTGACAATTTTTACTCCTCAGTGGCACCTGTTCCAATTTCTTATATTTTTTAAAGTCTGCTTTTCCTCTACCTTCAATTTATATTTTTCAAAATGACTTTTGAAGATAATCATTGTTCGTTATCTCCATATTCTATGCAAAAGAATGTGAAGATTTAGTGTTTATAAAATGGAATTAAGTATTAAATGATATTTCCTTTTCATACAGTGGCTGGAACGTTATTGTTGACAACTATATTACACGAACGATTCCGCACGATTAACGCACGATTAAACCTGTTACACGAACGATCTTTCACGTTCACGATTCTACACGTTACACGATCTTACACGATTGTTAACGCAAACGCACGATTCATTTAGTTCAAAATATTTAGGAATCAATATTTTCAAAACGAAATACGTCTTAATACTTATTTAAGATTTCAAAGAATTATCAATATTATTTCATAGACTTTGAAGAAAAAAACGGAAAATGATATTTCTGTAACAAAATATACACGACTTAATATTTTAGATTAAAAATAATTATTTCTTAGACAATTCTCCGATCAAAAAAACGGATTTTGTTCGTTCTATTAGGCGATGTACATGTATGTGGGTCGTATGATTTGATTGAATTGGATATCATGATATACAGAAAGGGGGATACGATTGAAAAAAATGGCAGCATGGAATGACTTAAATTATAATTACAAATTTTACCCTTATGTTTCCAATGATTCAATGTCTGATAAACTTGCCAATTATTCAACTTTTTTATTTGCAGAAATTTAAAATTAATTAATTACAAACAGGCTCAAGAGATAAACACAGATAATCAAAACTCCCGAAAATCATGCCGTGTCCATGTATATTTGTCGACTAACTAGTTATATAAGCATTGAGAAATGTTTATTTCTTTGTAAAAAAAAAAATATATATATATATATATTTATTTTCAATGAATTGATTTCAAGGTTATCTTGACCACAATAAGAAGTATAAATAATAATTAAAATCAGATTTTTCAAAAAGGCGTTAAAGATCTAAGTACGGTTTATCACAATATCGATCGCGCTATTTGACGAGAACTTAATATTGTACGACTTACTATATTGCTTGTTTACGGGCGATAATTAGTTCGTTCTGCATTCTATTATGTAAATTGCACTTTTTCATTTTATTTGGATTTTAATTAATAAATTAAGAAAAACAAAGAAGGGAAATGCTTATTTTACAAATAACATTCCGATAAAAACTTACAAAACGAAATTTACACGATTCTAAACGCACGATCTCGCACGATTAAAAACGCACACGATTGAGTCTGATGCACGAACGATCTTGCACGTTACACGAACGATCACTCACGATACACGAACGATTCTACACGATTGGTTTGTCAACAATAACGTTCCAGCCACTGTATATCTACTTCAATATTTTCATTGATTCATCCTATGCATGAGTATTGCTACACAACAAATTTTCTTCATTTATAGAAAATCCTACCTGATGCACTTCCGGACGTAGATGAAGAATTTTCAATTATTTTGCAAGACTGGACGAAAAAGATGTCCCAAGAAAAGTTTTATTCAACAAAAGGACTGGCACTGTAATATACACTGAAACGCAAAAGAAATCAGAAATCATCTTAATTTTAGGAGGAAAATTGAATTGACGACGATTTTTTCCCTTATTTCTCGATCATGACAAGGAGCTCACGGCAGGTGTCACCGGTCAGCAGGGGATGCTCACTCCTCTATGGCACCTGATCCCACCTCTGATGTTTTGGAGGTCCCTGTGTGCTCTGCTCCTATTTTGTATTGATATTGAATGCTGTTCGTTATCTCCATATCCTTCTTCATGTTATAACATCATACCTTTAAAAAAAGTTGTCATCTTCAAATTTGCCAAATGAGTAATTTAATGCGACGGTTTAAAAAAAAATATAATTGCTTTACTTAAACATCTACAAACCCTTGAAAACCTTAATAAATGTCAAATGTTTGATTAAACATGCGTTTTTTTTTATTTCTGTTAAGTGGGCTCAACATCAACTTCCAGTAAAGGAATGAAAATCATTCAATTGTATAAATATTGATTTGGTAAATTTGAAGATGTTCCTACTTTTTTAAGTACAAAACTACATGTATAACCTTTATATACCCCCCCCCCCTAAAATTAGAATGTTGTGTTGCTCTTTGTATGTCAAACATAATGTTCAACAGCACGATACATTCAATTAGAAACACAAACTGTTACGAAAAAAAAGTTATAAATTAAATTATGTTTACACATGATGTGCTTAAAAATCATTCCACAGTAAGTATTAAAAATAAGTTATAAGCATCATAGGAAGCATACTTAAAAGGCAAATCATTCTTAATCTTTATTTTTGTCAAGTTTGGATGAATACGACGGAATTTGTTTATCACAAGCTCAGCGGCCGGATGGATCCGTGAACAGATTTCAATTACACATGGGACTTGTGAATGGACTGGGTAATCTATGATTTATATACTTCTATTTGTTTCCGTCTTTCTTTGACATGAATTCGTGTTTTTCATTGTTGAAAGGGATTATTTCATATAAAACCTCATATAGGCCCACAAAGAATTTCCATCCTACTTTACAAAAAGAAACAAGATGTGTTTGTGAAACACTATGCGCCGGGCGGCAACAAAGTTTAAAAAACATATGTTTAGCATATAGGTCACAGTCAAGGTCATAAGGTCATTGATCTTGGTGTCTTTTGAAAGAACTTGATTAGTGAACTATGCATATCAAATATGATATCTCTATCTCTCATGGTTCAAAAGTTATGGTGAAGATTCAAAAAAGCTATCTTCATGACCTTGGCGTCATGTGAAAGGGCTTAATCAGTGGAGAATACGTGCCAAATATTAAGTCTCTATCTTTCTTCGTTCAAAAGTTATGGCGAAGGTTAAAGTTTGCCGACAAAAAAGCTATATTTAGCATATAGATCACAGTCAAGGTCACAAGGTCATTGATCATGGTGTCATTTAAAAGAGCTTAATCAGTTGTGTATGCATACCAAATATAAAGTCTCTGTCTTTTATGGTTCAAAAGTTACGGCGAAGGTTAAAGTTTGCAGAAAAAAAACTATTTTAGCATATAGTTCACAGTCAAGGTCACAAGGTCATTGACCTTGGTGTAATTTGAAAGAGCTTCATATGTGAAGTATGCATACTAAATATGAAGTCTCTTTCATTTGGTTCAAAAGTTATGGCGAAGGTTAAAGTTTGCAGACAAACAGGCAAACAGATAAACAGACAAACAGACAGGACAAAAACAATATACGCCTCGGATCTTTCGATTCGGGCGCATAAACATTGTTATGCTGCACATAAGTGACATGATATTGTGATTTTTTGCATGTTATTTTTAAATTGATTTTAAATACTTCCTTTAACTTTGGAAATAATAAACTAGGTTCATACATCTTTTTTTCTGTGACATAACAAAAAATGGATTTGTAAATTTCGTAATTATATGCATGTAATATTTTGCTTTCTAAAACACACGTACATGTAAAGAATAAAGAAAATTCAGTAAATATTTCAAGAGTTTTAATCTAAAGTATTTTTACAATTCAAAAATTTACAAATTGATATAATAATATATTTTTAAGCTTATACAAAACATTATCTCTTTGTTTTATTTTACTTTGTAGGAAGAAAATATGTTCATGACGATCCAAATGTTCCAGAAAAGCCTTTCATTCCATTGGAGACTTTTACCGTTAAACAGAACCATTATTACCGTTTCAGAATAACTAATGTGGGAATCAGCTCAGCATTTGAAATTTCCATTGACGATGTAAGCATTTTATGATATTTACGTCCACTGAATATTATTCAGAAGAAATTGAAATTTTTACTTTTGCAATTGTTTGTATCTTTTTTGACAAAATTCTGAAATAATCACTATAAACTTTGATTAAAGATAACAGACATACGTTGTAACTCGACTAAAAGCTATTGCAAACACATCATTTTATGTTGTTTTGTTTAATTTGCAGCATACGCTTATTATCGTAGCCATTGACGGAAATGACGTAGAACCATTCAAAACTGATGTCGTTACAATATCTCCAGCTGAGAGAGTTGATTTCATTGTATTTGCTGGACGTTCGCCAAATAACTATAATATCAATTTTGTGACTGCTGCAACCAGGTTTGCAACAGGGGTATGTTCAATATGATGTCTCCAGCGGATTCTTCTATTCATTCAATTTAAATGTTAGATGGTCTTAAATTTCACTTTACAAAAAAAAAATATAAAAGATAATTTTAGAAATAAAAAGAAATATAAAGAAAAATATTTTAAAAAATGAAAAAAAATGTAATCGACGTGACATAATTTTTCTTTAAAAGAGGGTTTTTTTTAAAAAAAAAAATATTTGTAAGACAGTATTAAAATTTGAAATTCAAAAAATTCAGTTTGGTTTTGCCTAACTCTTTTAATTAAAATTAATTTAACTTATTTAGAAAAAGATGACCAACAGACAACGTACATACGGAGTGTTAAATTACCAAGGTGTAAATAAATATCTTACTCCGGTCCCCCGTCACAGGGAGTGTACACATATTTTGCCATGTATTGTGGTGAACCAAGTCTATGGGTAAAATTATTTTTCCTTCTTCCATATCTGTGCTTTTTTTCCCATTCATCTTTTTGTATTTGGTTATTTTCTTATATGATAAAGATATACTTCTTCTTCTTTTGATATAGGCAAAGACTAATATAATGTGCTATTTTTTTTACATTGAAAAAGGTGAAAATAACACATGAAGACAGTCATTTTAAATAAAATTTTTCTAATGTCTTTTCGAATTTACATTGGACGTTCTAAGAATAAAGTTTTGTGTTACTTAACTTTCCCCATTTTTTTACTTTAAGACTCTATCCCATGAACACACACATAGTAAATGTACCAATTACAAATCTTAAGTCAACTCCGTGGGCCTTGAAGAAGAATCCAGTCCCTCTTGTGGGACCGGGAGATTCCAGACAATTGTTTTTCCTTAACTTCCATCTCGAGGGTAAGTGTCAAAACATATTAAACGGAATTTTTCAGATTTTATTTTTTTTTTTTACATACATTTTATTTTATTCATATTTTTTAATAGATGATACAATGTCCAATAAGTCAGAACACACTTTAGAATATCAGTGATTTCAAAATTTTTTTTTTTTATTTTATGCACTGATATTCGATCTTCAATTCCAATGTTTTCTAATTAAATAAACAAGGCAGAGAAAAACCTTTTGAAAGAAAAAACGTTGAATTGCCGAATGTGATATTTATCCACAATTCACTTTATCTTCAATCTTTGTACTCTCTCTTATTTCAGATAACGGACCACGAATAAATGGCATTAAATTTCGCCTACCAACTTCAGCACTACAGGTAATTTTTTTTTAAATGTTAAAGCTATTGGACATTATGTCACATGCACCACATGTACAAAAATATGTCCAATAATGTATTGCAGACTTAGGCGTTTTGGAATTCAAATACAAAGCCAATATTCCCATGATAAATTCACCTAATTTTCAAATGATATGCGTATCAAATAAATTACGATTTTAGGGTAGCACGATTTCGACATGGCATTTGATTATAGGCAGGTTTTATTGCATCTTCGCTAGCCAAGAGTTTCTTATTCGCGCTACTGTCCTTTAAAACCCCTGACCTTTGGTACTGTCAAAAAAGAATTATTTTCATCACATGATCTCGAACCTTACAAGGCACACATATTACGTCATCAAAAGAAATAAAAATGTATTTAAATCACACAAGTTTTTAAAGAATAGTTAACACCAAGATATTAATTAGTGTTCATATTTAATCATAGAATGACATTCGACCGTTCTTTACTTGCGTTTGTTTTTTCATTCCCGAGAATAAAGAGGTAAAATGTGTCCCGAACGCAGATATTATCATTTGAAAAAAAAAAAAACACAACAAAAAAAAACAAACAAACAAACAAACAAACAAACAAACAATTTTTTAAATGTTATTTTGTCTTGTTTAACTGGAAATTCAAGTATCTGGACGTTTCACAAATCCGGACAAATTGACTGGGAACCAAAGCGTACGGATAAATGAGGCTCCACTGTATACACTGTAGGCCAAGGATTAATTAGGAGAGTAGTAAAAATGGTTTATTGTTTATTGTGGTATGTGAATTCCATTATTCCTTTTTTAGACCTACCCAGGACCGGATGCCGTTGTTCCATGTGGACCAGGAACGTGTAATGAAAAGGAATGCAGATGCACACATATGCTGAAACTAGGCTTAGGAAATATAATAGATTTTGTCCTCTTCTCTTTCAGTAAGATTATTTCGAAAATTATTATAATCCATGAAAATATTATACATAAGGTATACAAGTATAAGTAATAAGCATTTGTCATTTAATTTCCAGGCGACAGGAAGGCTGCCCATCCAGTTCATTTACATGGACACCATTTTCATGTCCTTAAAATAGGATATCCTCCATATGATATCAAGACAGGAAATGCCACCGCAAGAAACCCTGAAATTACATGCTTTAATGAGCCTTGCACAAAAGCAGCATGGACGAATCCCGGGTGGAATTCAGGAAAAATTCCTGGTTTGAACTTAGTGAACCCCCCTATAAGAGACACAGTTGTTGTTCCTGCCAATGGTTACGTCATAATAAGACTAAGAGCCGATAACCCAGGTAATTATGCTGCCATCTTTATGAACCATTTTATACCGGGGCGGATCACTTTTTTTTATTTTCTCAAGGAAGCTTAAGATTTTTAAAATTAATTTCAACAAAAAAATTTTAAACTTTTTAAACGGCATTATTATTGACACATTCACAGTTGCTTTTTGTTCGGTACGCCCGTACTTTGAATGTGCCAAGGGACACACCATAAAACGAAACACTCACTTAAACGGTATGATATATTTATACATTGTAGACTTATATTTGTTTTTAGGATTTTGGTTTATGCACTGTCATTTTGGACATCACCAGACACAGGGAATGAATTTGGTAATGCAGGAAGGAGATATTGAGCATATGCCAAAAGTCCCTACGAATTTTCCTACATGTAATAACTTCCTGCTCGACCCTAAGCAATGGCTGGTGTCCTTAAAGAGGGAAGAAGCGAGGCGGAAGTCACTGGGTTTCAGATACTAATTCCGGAAGAAAATTGTTATTTTTCGAATTAATTTTGATTTGCATACAATTGGAGAGGGTCAACCAAAAAATAAAATAAAGATGTAATGAAAATAAAATCAGTTGATTATTTATGACGTATGCTTTTATTTATCAGCCACGATACAAGTCATTTTAAAATCCATTTAATGTATATATTCAAAGTTGGTCAAACCTTATTACAATAAATATAAATCTTTAAATTCTCCGCTAATTGCTTATTAAGGATTTCAGAAGAACTTTTATTTGTACATTAATTCCACTACAGAGTATGCTACCTGTTTATCATCAAAATCACAACATGCATCTTATTCATGTTTTTTTTTAAAAATTCTTATTCATGGTTTTTTTTAAATTCTCTGTTTCATCATTCTGGAAGACAACGTATCGTATGACACCGACTTTTAAAATTTCAATTTGCAAGTATATAAATTATATAGGCATTGGAAATAGGGGTTCACCTATTTTTATTGGTTTAGCCCCCCACTTTCAATTAGCCCCTCCCCCCCCATTCAATTTGCTTCCGACGCCTATGTATTGTAAAGGTTATCTAGACACTTCTGAAATTTTTGGTGTTTGATTTATTTACAAATTCATCAGAAAACCGAGCAGTGTCGCTGGAAAACAAAGAAAAAAGACTGATATATCTGATTCACTAAATGCATTTCAAGAGCAGGAAACATGGTTTTGTTTTAAAAAAACAAACACCTATTCTCAGAGTCTAGAAAGTAAAAAATCGACAGGGCTGATAAGAAATTTCTACTCATCTAAAATATCTCTTTGGAGGCTTTTGGAGCCAACTCTTTTCCCCTGATTCACCTCCAATTTAATTATACAAACCATGGTACTACCCTATACAGGCATATGGTATAATTCGCAACAAAGCAATCTCTGGCTAGGATAGCTGTCATCTTTAAAACCGCTAAAAAAATTGGCATTGTACTTGTTTTCGTTAAGTGCCCAATGGGTGAAGTCGTTAGTCGTTTATCAATATGATGCATTTAGGCTGCATTTCTTTTTTCGACTTTGTTTGCGATTCTCCTTTAGACAAAGAATCTAGATTACCCCCCCCCCCCCCTTTCGACTTTGATTTTTTGGGAGGAAATTAACAGTAGGCAATCCTCTAGTACATAAAGGTAGATGTCAGAATTTTCTTCGTTAATTTTCTTCTTTTTATTTCAGTTAAGACACATTAGAATCATTATTGTTCAAGACATAAAAAAGTCTCAACCAACAGCCTTGAAGAAAAAGGCTGAGTAAAAGTTCTGGATAAATAAATAAGCTTTACATGAATTTACAAACACTTACTTTTGTTCTGCTAATGTTGACCCTCTATTCAATAAATGTTAGAATCTGGAACAAAACACAGAAATAAGACTGCTGTAGCTTGGTTACCGTTCGTTACATTAAATTTTACATATTTTCATTGGGTCAAACTTTCGAGGTTTGAAAGAGGTACTGTGAGAATGTTTGGTAGTAATTCATATGAAATTTTAAATTTGGCGGTGGTCATAAATTTGTAGGTCTCTCCACATCCCGAAATCAATGAAAATTAGCCCCCAGCAAAAATGAGTGATTTCACAGAATATTACAAGCTAAAACTTTTTATAGGAATAAAAGCGCAGAAAAATAGAAAATGAAGAAATCATCTGGCCTACACATTAATCAATTAATTAAACTGTATCGTTGAACTTGTATTCTTGTCTACTGCACATTTGCACATTTCTGAGGAACACTCCATCAAAGCAGTTAATCACTGGGTATTTTCAGAAAATGATTTCCAAATCTTTTTCCTGTGACTTTATCTAGAGTATGAAAAGTGATAGAATATACTGATAAATTTTATTTTTAAATTTATGTCCGTCATGAAAGATTCTTATGGCAGTCTGTTAAGGTAATATATGTTTTCCAGTACGTAGTCTGAGTAGTGTTTTATGATATATAAAGCTGATAATGTCCTAAAATATCTCAAGAAAGGAACTTACTGTCTGTGATGTAAGTATTGTCAAAAAATATGTTATCATTAAAATCACTGAAATGTGAACACTTGAGCTTTTTCTCTTCTTCCATATTTCTGTATGATTTCCTGATTTTCTGATATATACGATCAGAAAGCAGCTATATCAGCAACGATATGTGTTGCATGTTTTCAATAAACATGGTAAAAGAATCTATTTAACAAAGAAAGTTAGAACTTGACTTTTATGATTTTAATTTTGGGATTTTAAAATTAAATACTTTTTTTTAAATTGCAAATGCGTTCTCACAGATAAAAGACCGTATTTTTGTATTTTACGACTTCGTTCTCAGAACAGAGAAAGTTAAACAATCCTAAGAACTTTTTCTATATTCCAAATGAAAGCTGTGCAGATAACGAATATTTTTAAAACTCAACAAGTTCATAAAACAATAGATTGATTGATTGTATACTTTTTATATATGATATTCACCATTGCCGGTGAAGGGCTGAAATTTAGGCCTATGCTGGTACTCAGGGCCATTGAGCAGGGAGGGATCTTTATCGTGCCACACCTGCTGTGACACGGGGCCTCGGTTTATACAAACCGCCCCATTTAGTCGCCTTTTATGACAAGCAAGGGGTACCGAGGAAAACACAATACAAAGAAAATATCAGTAAGAGGAAACACAGACCTACAAAGCATCAGACGTGAGATCATATGCCACAGAGGAGTGAGCATGCCCTGCCAACCGGGTCACACCCGCTTTATTTTCTTTCCTGAATAATTATGGATGAATATATTTTCCTCTTAAATCAGCGACAGTTCTCAGAAATAAATATTCATAAATGTAACCTGAAATATGTTTTAGAGTTTAAGAGGAAGCACATTTTGTTAGATTGTGTAACAACGTCAAAAAAAGTGCAAAATTTTGTGTAGAAATATATAGAAAACTATACTATACTATACAAATATCTTAGTACCAAATAAACCTTACAATTTCGTTGTCTTTTATGATTTTATTTTTTACTTTATATTACATGTAATTCAAAATCAATCTATGCACCACTTTTTTGTTATATTTATACTTAAGTCAAAAATATAGTACATGTATATTTATTGCAAATAACAGATTGATAAGATATTTAAAAACGCTTTTTATTTGCAAATTTATTTTGATTTTAAGTCATTCTGAAATATTTTAATTCATTTTCAATGATTCAAAAATATAACCATAATACATGTGTAGTAAGGTATCCGTATATGGAACGATATCATCTTGTTCACTTGTCTCCAAGTAACTTCTCGATTGGTAGAAAAAAATTATTTCTCCTCCCACTTTCGTCCGAATGATTTAAATATATCATTATAGATATTTTTGTTGTTGAAAATAATTTTTCTATGGTACAGCTATCTTGTCCAACACCTGGCTTCGAAATGAAGATAACATTTTTACTGTGCCTGGTCTGCATGTTAGTATCCGTTTTAAATGCACAAAGAGGTATGCAACTTAAAGATATCTCAGATTTTTTATGGATTTTAAACGGTCATTTTTGTTGAGTAAAGCTACGATCTTTTCCCACCATGAATTGCACAAGTAAATTACTTTGATTATGTAGATTTTATTAGCCAGACGAACTTTTGAGGATAGGGGGAGTCAGAAATAAAGAGAGAATGTTTATGAATTGATAGAATTTAATATAAAATACATGTGTTCTCAAAACTTTGTACCGAATGTCTATAATTATACTATGTTCTGGAATTTTTCCTGAAAAACGTTCAGGTATCAAACGGACCAATATGGACTAGAAAAAAATGACAGTGGTCGCTGATTGAAAGGAAATCAATTCATGTGCAAGACTTACATTTGAAGGATTAATTTTCAGGTTATGGTACCCAGTCCTAAATATTTGCAATTTTTCCTACCTTAAACGCCTATCATTCTATTTTGAATATTTATGATATTAACATATATGTATATTGTTTTATCTAGGGTCAAATTCGACTGTTGTAAATGTTGCTTGAGCACGTACTAAAATTATTGGAAAAATCCAAGGTAATGTAAATTTTTTTTTGTTTTATTTTCATCTTTGTTCATGAACGTTGATAATTTTATATTAATTAGCGAATCTCTGTTTATTTTCATTTCCGTCATGGTTTAAGTGCAAAAGTAGGCTGTAAATTAGTTTAGAAGCTTATAATAAGTCGCCTACACTTAACAGAAATTCAAAGATTAAGTACAAAAAAAAAAACAGAAAAAAAACAAAAAAAAAAAAAAAAAAAAAAAAAAACAAACAAACAAACAAACAAACAAAATATAAACAGACTATAATTTTCCATAAATAATTTTTTATAAAAAAAATTTTAAAAGTCTAACCAGACTTCCTTTACATATTTTATTAGGTATTCATGTGATGCATTCATTTACAGCAAAATTTTTACAAGAAAGCATCTAATTTGGATGTAAATGATTTTTTTCATTTTCTTTGAAAAAATACAAAAAAATTCATATAAAATAATTAACAGCTAATGTCGGCCTTTCAATGCTGAAACCATTGTTTAAAAATGTTGACTCAGAGATCTATAAAATAAGAAGTTGGTGCGGCATTCCTCCTTAATCACTGGGTATTTTCAGAACATGATTTCCATACCGTTTTCCTGTCTCTTCTATCTAGAGTATGAAAAGTGATAAAAGATACTGATAAATTTAATTTTGAATTTACATCCCTCACGAAAGATTCATATGGCAGTCTATAGAGTCAATATATGTTTGTCTGCACGTAGTCTAAGTAATGTTTTACGATATATAGAACCGATAAAGTCCCGAAATATCCATAGAAAGCAACCAACAGCATCTAAGGTAAGTACTGTCATTAAAAAGTTGTTATCACTAAACTGCTTACACTTGAACTTTTTTTTGGTTTCATATTTCTGTAGAATAGATTTCCTGAATCTTTGATATATAAGATTACTTAGAAAACAGCTAAATAAGCAATAATAGACTTTGTATGTTTTTAATAAATACGCCTAACGGTGAAGAAACCATTTAACGAATCATAATTTAACTTGACCTTTCTTATTTCAATCTTGGTATATAAAAAATAAATAGTTTTTTTAAAATTGCAAATATGTTCTCAAATATTAATTACGGTTAATGTTTGAGGGCTTTGTTCTCAGAACAAGGAAAGTTAATCAACTCTAAGAACTTTTTTATATTCAAAATGAAAGATGTAGAGATATCGAACAGTGTTCGAACTCAAATTTTCATTAAACATTGCAAAATCTAAAACAACAGAGGTGGGATCAGGTGCAATGGTATAGTGGAGTGAACACACATGCCAACTGGGTCACACCCACCTTTATTTTCTTTCCTGAATAATGATGAATGGATAATTTTTTATCTTCTTAAATCTCTATATTTCTTACAGATTAACATTCAGAAAGGTTAGCTGAAATATACATTTTCGAGGTAAAGAGGAAGAGCATTTTGTAAGATTTTGTCACATTTGTCAAAAATATGTGCAAAAGTTTGTACATAATTAAATATTATAAAGAATACTTTACAAAGTCCCAATTAAACAATATAAAAAGTGAGAATACAAAGTATCTTAGCTCCAAATAAATTAACAACTTCTTTGTATTTTAAGGTTTGATTCTTTATGCTTTATTTATTCAAATCAATCATAAATTAATCAATGCATAACATTCTTGTTTGTGTTACATGTTTATAATTATACATGTATATACTTCAGCATCGTCGCAAACCACGGCCATTATGTACGGTCCTCTCCCATTCTGGAGAAAGAGAGCTATATGCGGACTCCGGGCCGTGGCTTGAAAGGATAATACTTCAGGAAATAATGTTTCTAATGCAATGTGCAGCACTATATTTCCTACATGTAATGAGAATATTTTTGCAGTAATAATGCTTACGAAAATAAATTTATGATTGACACTTGAGTATTTGAAATCTTGGATGTAAAGTTTAATTGTAATGCTACCAAAATTTGATTTTTCTTTGGGAGGGGGGGGATTAAAACCCTCTGCAGTAATTAATAAATATGTCAGTCAAAAATGAAAGAGTGATTGACTCTAATTATAAGGCCATTATTAGAGAAAATTGGACGGAAAACTTCATCAATGCGCGTAGCGCATTGATGAAAAAGTTTTCCGTCAAATTTTTTTTTGATACATCGATCAAAGAAAAAATTATTACATTCATTTCTTAAAGATTTTGAGAAAAAAAAATCTTAAATTTTGTATTTAGAATTGTTCATTGGAATCACATTTACATTTTCTGATGCTACTTATTGATTTGTAATTGAATATAATTGTACTTTATTATGGCAATTTTATGAAATTCTGTATATGAAGAAATCTTCATAGATTGTAGAATTTGTTTTTATCTTTTCAACTTTATCAATAAAATATGTTCAATTTAAGCTAACTATCTTAAACTATGATGTCTGGGTTAGGGTAAGCGTAGATGATTTTAATGGATATTAAGATATAGCTTTCTGAATTGTCTAATACAATATATAGATAAATGAATTTTAAGCAAAACTTAATTTAATTGATACTTATATCCTTGAGCACATTTTAATGCTAAATTAGATGAATTTTAAAACTCACGCTCTAGGGAATTGAATCTGAAGTAAAGAATACACCTTATTTAGGATTCAATTATGTTTCATAATTACTATTTTAAAACTAGGCATTAGAACGTCATTACTACTCAAAGTCTTTTGAACTGTTCGAGGACGTTGGACCGATTGATCTGATAAATTTTTATATCATTTAGATAGGTCAGCCCCCTTATCTATTGTGTATCACGAATTCTGGAACATCTAAAAATATGGCGGCCTACATTGTTCTTAGTCTTATATTAGTACAGGTTTTTGAAATTAACGGTAAGCCTTTTTTATGTTAAAAACCCATGTGTTTCAGATAATTTTTATTAAGCATTTACTTAACTAAATTACAATTTATAAAAATAACTTTTGAATGCTTGCTTTATCCTTTATAATTTGGAAGATTTTGTTCTTAAAAGTCAGATATATATCTGAACTATAATTATGTATAACATTCAGAAATCTTCAAAATATAAGCTTAAAAACAATTGGGAAAATGCCAAATATTTATAGCTTAAAGTGTTAAAAGATAATCAAGTATTAATCAGAACTATGTTTAGAAGATGTGGATCAAAGGTTAAATGAATCAATAAGATATACAGTTGTAGCAGACTTTTGCGAAGAAAATATTTAGATGAAAGATCTGAGGTACAGTACAATTCAAAAAACGTTATCGAGTACAAAGCGTCGCATCAATTGTTCAGACTCTAGATTGGAACTTTGTCGGTACTTTTAAGCACTAATCTCAAAATTTTACTTACTGTGACTTTGATTACTTTAAGTTTTAATTGATAATTTCTTCAAAACCGGTTATTAGAACTCATCGGCTTGTAATTCGGACCATCAATATATAAGTACGAGATAATCAAACCAAACATCGATTTTTCAATTGTTTTCAGAGGGTTAAATTTAACGTAATCATACAGCTTCGAAAGTGTGGACTCTCTTGGTTGAAAGAGTGCTTGCAAAAACCGAATTATTTATCTAAGACTTAAAGAGTGTATTTTGAATTTCAAAAAATAAAAAGTTTAGATGACCTTTCAGTAAAAGTAGGAGTCACATATAGCTTAAACCTCGAATTTAACTTCTTTTTAAGCAAACCATGTAATTTGATTAAGAATTTTTACATTACTTGTTATTTGTTGTGTTAGTGTGTCTTTCTCTGGAGAAAAATGTACAATTTCATCATGTGCACAACTTGTAAATGTTTTTCATTTGGTCTGTGGATCCTACTCTATATTTTTTAAATGTAGTTTCATCCAGTACAGTGTATTACTTGTGCAGGTCTATGTCACTTTAACTGTGTGTCGCACTCTGTAGGTTTTGCGTTTACAGTGTAAGTTTCATCTTTTACTGTACATTTATTATAGTTGTTTGTCATCTGGTTGGTCTGTCGCTAGATAAAATTAAAATTTCATTCTGTATTGTACATTACTTGTAGCTGTATGTCATTTGAACTGTTTGTCACTCTGTGTAGGTTTAACGTTTTCAATGTAAGTTTCATCCTATACTGTAGATTACATGTATTTCTAGTTGTAGGTCATCTGCATATTGTGTCTTACTCGCTAGATGAATGTAGAATTTCATCCTGCATTGTACTTTACTTGTAGCTGTATGTCATTTGAACTGCTTATCACTATCTGTAGGTTTAACGTTTACAGCGTAAGTTTCATCCTATATACCGGTAGTACATTTCATGTAGCTGTATGTCATTTGAACTGTGTATCGCACTCTGTAGGTTTTACGTTTACAGTGTAAGTAACATCCCATACTGTACATTTCTTGTAGCTGTATGTCATCTGGACGGGGTATCTTACTCAGTCGGAGACACGTGGGTAGCAGACGATGGCTGTAACCTGTGCACGTGCTACCAATCCGGGATGCATTGTACAACAGGCGACTGCACATTTCCCCGTGAGTTGCAACTTTTAAATACACAATGTTCAAATCAATTAACATGGCCTTAGCGTTCTTCATCTTTAGATTCCACCAGTATATTCCATTGTTAAGCATTGATCGGTTATTGTTGTTTCATATTAACCTCAAGCTTTAAGAAAGACTTCTATATGTTATGAAACTTTCATATCTAGTCCAGTAGTTTCTGAAAAAGATTGGAAACTTTTTGTCTATAAATTGCTGTGTTTACTAGACTAAGAGCGGTCCAGTTCTACTCAAAAACGTCTAGATGTATACAGACTTGATTCCTTTACCTGAAAGTTCTTGCATATAAATTTGACTAATCAGACATTATGGTATTCTTCATCAAATTATCAAAGATAATATAAGTTATTTTTGTAGTGCCATCTTTTTGCTGTATACCTACTGTTTTTATATTTTTTGCAAATATTGTTTATCTGTAAATTTAGGGGATCAGTATATTAATATGTATTTGTGCGATTACCTATTGATCTGATCCCCTATCATGTGATGTATATATTTTTTCTTATTTCGTCATTTTGATAAATGACATATTTCATCTCAACAATGGTGTATCACGAATTTTTTTTATTTGATTACATCTCAGCAAAAACAGAGCTGCTTTGAGATTGTGCAGCATGAAGAAACATAAATCCCACTATGTTAGCCTGTATTTGATGTATTTTGCATGCTTACATAGACAGGTGCCTCTATCACGGAAGGAGTTATGTAGAAGGGGACCGGTTCCTGGCATCTGACGGGTGTAATCACTGCCTGTGTACACTACACGGGGCTGCCTGTACAGAAATGGCATGTGCTGTCTCCGAAACAACAACAGCTGCTCCCCAACCTGTAGGCAAACGTAAGGACATTTACTCAAACACACCTAGAAGTCGCAACATTGCTTTGATACACTGATAACATTTTTTGCTATAAAATGGCGTACTTTCCGAAGGGATAGGGGTATTTTTGTTGTTTTCTAAGTTTAAAAGAAAACCACGAATTTGTGTTAATCTTAAAGAGAACATTTTGGCATACATGTAGGTGGCAATAAGAGCTCAAACGTACAACAAAACATCTCATAGCCACGATATCAAATTATTATATCAATTTCATGGAAAGGGTTTATAAAGGCCATGCTTGCTGCCTAATCCATTTATGTATCTTTCACATAATAAGATATGTTCAAATCAAAATGAAATATCAATAGGAAATCAAAATTACTTTTCTCAAAAAACAAAACTCTGGTCATACGAAAAATAAATGGTTTTGCTGTATTACCGCTATCAAATCATAACAAAACTGGTTTTACAAGTCTTCAGGTTTTTTATTAATCATATAATAATTTAAGATATCTTGGTTTAATGTAGGTGAGATGACGACCACAGCTACCGTCCCTCAGACCGGAGGTTGCCATTATAACGGTAAGACGTACTGGGCGGGCGACAGCTTCCGGGCGACAGATGGATGTAACACGTGCTATTGTTCAGCGCATGGTGGCGCCCTCTGCACAGAAATGTTCTGTGGCCCAAGTATGACTGTATATTAATTAATGAATTCGGAATATTATTCACTAAATTCTTAATTTATTAATTAGAGAAGATTTGAATGTTTATTATTCAATAATATTCATATGTAGCAAAATACGAAGTAAAGTTGTATGACTTGATTTTTTTCTTTAAGTGTTACTCTGCCATTACAACGGAACTGATCACAAGTCCGGAAGTACCTACCCTTCGATGGATGGGTGTAATACATGCACCTGCACAGAATCCGGTCTAACAGCGTGTACAGAGAGGGCTTGTCTCAGAGGTTCGTATATTTGTATATAATGAATTTTAAAGAAATAAGAAAGAGTAAATCTTTAGTAGATGTACCTATGATTTGATTTGAACACATTTCATTATCTAGCAATAACATAAATGGATTGGGCAGCAGGCATAGCCTAATATAAGCCCTCTCCATAATAGATGTACCTATAAATAAAGTAAGAAAATATATTGTTATAAATGATTAAACTTGGATTAATATGAATAAGATTGTCTCAGTCTGTACAATGAAAGTAAACCAGTCTCTTAAAATTCTGTTCAAAATTTTATTCTTTTGGTTTCAGAAGAAAATTTTTATAAAATAGATTTTTTACTCATTTCAGTTTAATAGTTTTTTCAACGGACAGTCAGATGCTTTTCTGGCTTATACATTCGAATTTTGTTCTCAAGCCCTTTCTTTTGTCGCTGTTTGGATTGAATCTTTGCAATGATCTGACGAAATCACATTTATATTCTTTTTTTATTTTTAAATATGAATTTCCTAGGTTGCACCTACAATGGACGCCAATACGAGCAGGGGGTTACTTTTAACAGTGTGGATGGATGTAATATTTGCAAATGTTCAGATGATGGGAGCTATTCCTGCACAACAAAATTGTGCATATCAAGTAATAACAAACTACCTCCAATTACAGCAATCTTAATGACTTTGTATGATGAATAAGTAGCAGTTTTATTCTTCATTTTTGAATTCATACATGTTCGATCTACTTATCATATTTGCTAAGACTATCAATTAATTCAGAGTTTTTTTCTTATCTTCTTGAAAAGGAGATACAGAGAATAAAGTATCTCGCTTGCATGATTAAGTTGTCTTTATGTGCGTAACAGAAGTGGTTTTATTGTCATCGTGATCGATGTCAAATTCTGTCTTGATTAATATATATACTAGTACTTCTGTACATAAAAAATACAAGAATTCAAAAATATCAATAAAACATCTTTTACATGTAGTGTGAGAAAATATTATCATATCCTATTCAAAGACGTAATGATAAAAATAATTTCAGTTACTTGAGTAATTGACAAACTTAATAAAACATAAATCAAAATACTCTCATAAGCAGTCTGTATTTGTACGCATACTTCAAGTACAAAAGAGGGATCCAGCCATTCTAAAAAAACAGGATGCATTTAAGATCGAAGCGGCTACATGTAGCTGCAAAGTGTTAGATATCTATTCCCTATTTTTCATTGCATCAAATATTTATGCTACCTCTCCTCAGTAGGCTACATAGCTGTTGAGTTAACTTTTCGTTAAATAGCGTAGCTTTCCGTATTATCTACGCTGTTAATCTCATCCCTGCTAGAAGAGTTATCTGAATTCTTCCCTAGCTCGTCATCAAACATAACGTTAAACGTCACCAACACGAATCATGCCATTCTTTGACGTTCTTTGCTTTGTTTCAGAGGTCTGTGATTATAACGGGAAGACGTACAATGTCGGAGAAGGCTTCCCTGCTGACGACGGGTGTAACCGGTGCTTCTGCGCAGCAGGGGGCGTGGTCGCCTGTACTAAAATGTACTGCCCACCCTCAACACCAGCACCTAGTCAATAAATAAAATGTAGAAAAACTGGGTTGTGATAGTTGTCTTTTGAGTGGATTTTGTTCTTTTCTTTTCTTTCTGCATGGAAATATATCATTAATTAAACAACTACTCGTTTCGAATGATAAGATTCCAATAATAAAACGTCCATGGATCTCGTGGATAAGCAGAGCGGGGAAGGAGGCATTCTCCTTTGAATCTACTGTTACTGAGGATGCTTTCATTTATTTCTCCGAAACTGAAGAAGATGCTTCTGAATATATAGGTGTGTCAGCAGTTATTGTTGCTCTTCTTGTTTTTGATATAGATTCAGAGGTATCGACATTTTTTAAACGTTTAAACTTTGTGAATGGAATTTAACACAAACAAACGAATCAAGTTTTTAGAGAGTCGGGCTCGTTATTCACGTAGTTTCTGCAACTTGCGAAAAAAAAAAATTACATTTGCATGGTAACAAAGACTTAAAAGGTGTGTATAACAAGAATGATAATCGTCAATTTAAACAGCTGAAACTGGTGAGTAAAGTACTCCGAGTCGTCTCTGATACAAGCTAAAGGTTCTAAATAAACGCCAGGCATTAATACAAAACGTATTTAAAAATGCATCTGATTATTTTCAATTAAACCTTAACCTGGTTTCGCCGATCTATTTATAGATTTTTTATAGTGTATGTTTGTTTACATTAAAAAACCGTACTAGATGTACTTCGTTTTATGATAACTTTTCAGCTATGTGGCTGGACATTCAAACTGCTCTTGTCGGATTCTTTGTGGCTCTGTTCGTGTATTATATTCTGAAGAAAAATAGATACCGATTACCACCGGGACCTTTTGCTTTTCCGATCGTCGGCAACTACTCAGGTAGGGCATTATGGAACGCCGTACGTGCACTTATCTTTCTATTCAAAATAATTGCTTTGATTCTTTTGTCGATCTGTGTAACACTTAAATATTCAAATTTTTAAAATGATTTAGAGTTTGAGAATGTTAACATTGACGTTCAGATTTATAAATTTCAAAAGCTCGAAATGATATTGAAACTTAAATATTTTAGTTCAAAAATCTAAATTTTCAAATTTCCACACAGGTTTTCAATTTTTTTAATTTTATTTTTTGAATTTTACCTTAAATATTTAAAATTTAAATTTCTTTAAGAATTTTTGTATTTTAAACTTTTGAGTTTTTAATCTACCGTTTGTTCAGAATGTTTATGCTGTATAGTACAATAAAGTCAAGTACAATTTTTTGTCTTTTAATTTTTTTAACTGCTTCAAACTTCTAAATTTCAACTTTCAAAACCTTTTGAGTTTTTTGAAATTTGGTATTTTGATTCAAACATTCAAATTTCAAATAACCACGATTCTACTTTGAATTATTCAAAATAGCAAATTATCAAACCCGATTTGAAGGAATATCAGTTCAATATTCAAACTATCTAAAATCTCTTTTGTATGACCAAAAAAGTTTTTGAAATAGTTTCAAAAATCAAACCAGGTATGCAATTTGATATTTAAGATATTTGAATTAGAAGACTAAAAATCAAAAATATAAAAAGTCTTTTAGAATATATAAAATTTGAGTGTTTGAATCAAAGTACCGAATTTGTAAAAACATTAAAACGTTTGAGAGTTGAAATTTAGAAGTTTGAGGTTAATTTTAAGTAAACATAAGACAACATATTTTACTGAATGTGGATAGTTAAGCGTTAACTTTCTGAACGAACAGTATATTAAAATCTCAGAAGTTTAAAATACAAAAATCGTTTTTGAAAATTTGAATTTTAAACGTTTAAGGTAAAAATATGAAAAACAAAAATGTTAAAACCACTATGGATATTTGAAAAATTAGATGTTTGAACTAAAATGTTAAATTTCAATATACCAAAATGAGCATGAGTTTTTGAAATTTAGAAATTTATACTAATATATTAACATTGTATAACTCAAAATCATTTTAGAAATTTAAATTGTTAAATGTTAAACGGCCTCTTGTGGTACATATTTGGTATTTCATAACCCCGACTGATATTCTTTTTAAATAAAAATAGAGGCTCACATATTTTTAAATCAAATTAGTATAATATAGAACTATGGGGATTGAGGTGGGAGAATTTATTCAGAATTAACGGTTTACTAAACATTAAAAATATTCTACATCAGGATATATTCCCTCCCTTTATAAAATATGAATTAAGAGATACACAATATATTTTACTTCCATACAGTGAATCTTTAAAAACTATATTTGTTTTTAATATTTTATTTATTGAGTTATTTATCATTTACTATCGAATAAAGCACAAGTCCCTTTTTTATAACATTTAATTTTACTTATCGCATAAAAAACGTACTTTAACAGTTCGTGTATTATATCCTTAAACAGCATGTCTCAGAGAAAATCATCCAAAATAGTCCGGAAGAAAGT
The DNA here is from genome assembly GCF_032062105.1 of Saccostrea cuccullata. NCBI lineage: Eukaryota > Metazoa > Mollusca > Bivalvia > Ostreida > Ostreidae > Saccostrea > Saccostrea cuccullata. Next base: position 192,219 of record NW_026929220.1, on the reverse strand, counting down.
TTTTCCGATTTTTTTTTTTAGCCAAATCAAGTATTTGCATAAAATGAAATCAGACAAATGTTTATTGAGCTAATCAAATTTTTAAAGTTTTTCAAAGTTTTATGGCCTGTAACTAAAACTAGGATGGAATATTCTGTTCGTTATCCCCATATATTTCACTGAAAATTTCAACATGTAAAAATGAAATGTTAACAAAATTTCATATCCGATTTTTGTTATTTTAAAGCAGTTATCAACTTCTGATTAATTGATTGAAAGCATGTTTTTTTTTAATATTCCAATAATGATTTGTCAATTTTTGATCTACTTACACATCAAAAATTCATTTTATTTGGAAAACAAGTAAAAACTGAAGTTTTAAGTTTAAGGGCAAAATCATTCACATTTACATTTAGATGTGATCTGCTGATTAATGAGAACAAGAGAATAGCAAAAATCACCTCTTTATGTACAAAACAAAGTACGAAATCACTGGCTTTATGACAAAACTGTGTCACTGAATAAATGTAGCTCTTAGGAGCTTTTAATTATTGTTTTTTTTTCATATCAGACTTTTAAAATAATTTTTTTCTTCAGATAACAATACTTACCATTTAAATCTGGATCAGGACACTTGTCTTTTTATGTACAGGGCCAAAAAAATCTTCTGCTTGTTGACAAATGTTGCTACAAGAAGTGAAAGTTAATCAATTGTAAATTATTTATAATTTACCCAGGTTAGTTATACATTTTGCATTAGCAGTTGAAACCTCTCCAACATATAGTATACTAATTAATTAAGTATCACATTGTGCATGATAAAATGTTCCGTATAAACTGTCTCTTATGAGTTCATATTATCATGACCCATTACCTTTTTAAAATATCATTTTGCAAAAATTTGTATTCATTTTGAATTTCAATTAGAAAAAAAATGTGTGATAATATTTGGATTAAAAAAATACCTTTTCGTTCTTTGAATACCTGGCACTTTTATATACTCTTTAGTTCAGACTTATTTTGAGAAGCACCCTATTTCACTACTTGCACAATCCTGTAATTCAAAAAAGTATAAATCACATATATGCAAATCAATGCATATGTGCAGTTGAATGTTGATTATTTTTAATTAGAAAAAGTATTATTTTACGCCAACTCTCAACAACACATCAAACAATAAATATTACTGTTCCTAGTTATAAAATTTTCATGCATTATTTAAATTTCCATTACAAATTCTATATACATTGTACGTACATTTGTAGGTCACTTCAGATATTGAAAGTAATATGAATTGCAACTTTGATGTCCCATTTTTTTTATTATTGCAGAATTGTAATAAACTATTTCAAGAACAGAGAAAAAGAATATTTATACTCTTCTGTTGTTCATATTTGCGATGAAAGGACTTTTTTATAACCTATGATTGAAGCAATATAGCATTATCATTGTCCTAAACAATGTTGATTTCTTAAATAATACTAATTTGCTTGTACGGAAACACTTCTTTTCTTCTGAAACATTTTAATACTTCATTTTAGTTTTATTGAGCATGAAGGTTTAAATTAAATATAATCTATCATTATAACACATTATATATATATTTAAATGGCAAAATAAATTCTTAAAAATGCAACTCAGTAGTCATCAGAGATTGGCCTACTGTCAGATGCCTCTGTTTCTCGTTAACCTCGGGGTAGCAGAAGCTTCTTCTTCGCCAGTTTAACCCCCGAAGTTAACTGTATGGCTTTGATAGATTCTACTTTTAACTAGAGGTACTGTGAGCAATGAGCTCTCTAAATGATACCCCTCGCCTCCCATATGGTTATAACTGATGACGAAGTCCTTGTTTTGCCGCGGCCGCGAAACCCAAAATATGTGTCGGATCAAAAAGTAAATAGGAGGTGCACAATGGCAATATGTAATAAAGATTCTTTGAAAGTTCCATTAAATTTCACTCAGTGGTATAAGAGAAGTTGTGGATAAGAGATGGGTACCCTAGAGCGTAACAGACGGACGGACATACCGATTACAGTATACCCCCCTCCCCACTTTTCAAGCAGGGGGTATAAATATACATGTACCACGTCAACATGGTCATGAGAAAAAAATGAGGAAAAAAAATCCACATTTCACAACAAAACCTCCCGTCGGTCCATAACTTTTTTCATACAGTCTGATACCATAGGGGCTCGGTCGGAGCTTTAAAGAAGCGCAGATAGTATGATGGATCCTAGATACAGTCATGATGGACCCTAGATACAGTCATGCAAATAAAATACTTGACATACACGAAACGAAATGTTTAACTGTTTAAAACATCTCCGAAATCGCATTGTTCTTGGCGACCGTGACACATTAGAATTATGTCATTTCCCCCTTTTTTATATGCAGACTTCCACTACTGGAGATAACTCTTATATACCCTTACTCATTCTCATTATCTTATCATCTTTTATCATTTTCGGAGTAATTTTGAGTTTAATCTACTTTTAAAATTTTATAGACTTTCAAAATATAACTTTAGACTAAACTATGTTTATTGGTCATGAAATAAACCCAAATTATTATCATTATACCCCCCGCTTGAAAAGTGGGAGGGTATATAGTAATCGGTATTTCCGTCCGTCTGTCCGTCCGTCTGTACGTCCGTCCGTCCGTCTGTTACGCTTTGGGGTACCCATCTCTTATCCGCAACTCCTCTCAAACTACTGAAGGAAATATGATGAAACTTTCACAGAATCTTTATTACATATTGCCATTGTGCACCTCCTATTTTACTTTTTGATCTGACATATATTTTGGATTTTCCAGAGGAAAACATGGATACTGCCATTATATTCACATGGGAGGCGTGGGGTATTATTTAGTGAGCTCATTGCTCACAGTACCTCTAGGTTGATCAATGTTGTGGTACAAATTGAGAGCTATGCTAACATGCTTCGGTCATTACTACAACAATGCATAAAATATACGAGTATGTGCACTAAATTGCCAAGGATGATTTTTTTTCATACATTTGGTAGAACATAAATCAATTATTATAAAAACATTATTTATCGGTAATCAAATTATTTTATCCCCAACGCTGTGCCACTGAGCTAAATATCTATATTAATTCTGAAGTTCACAATTTCGCCAAACATGTGGCTTCAGTATAGATTGCAGATAGTTGTAATCATTATGGAAATTAGGTATTTGTAATTTTTGACATATATGTATTTATGAAATAATAAAATACCGTTTTGAAAATAAATTTTTCAATGACTTTATCAGGCCCCAAACTTTCCTTTTTTTACCTACTATACAATGCCAATTATTGCTTAATATAGAAACTGGGTTGTTACGAAAAATAGAAGCAGCTGACAAACTTTTGAGATTTCATTTTATTATCCTGACACAACCCAGATCTTAAAAAAATATATGACAAAATGAAAAGCTCTATACACCCTCTTGGACGATTTTTCAGATTTTGCATGCTTTTCTCGGAGACAGACTGTTAAAGTGAAATACATTTTTGAAAATAGGTGATTCATGTGTCTGATTTTAATTCATATTTTATGCAGCCAACGTCTTCTTGAGGAATTGATAAAGTTTATAAGGGTATCGTTTTTGTTCGATTTTTATACAACTATAAGTTTACAAAATCTTCTCGACTATCGTCTCTAGGACGAATTTCTTTTTCACACAAATCGAAGCGTATCATGTCTACTATAAACTGCCATCAAGTTTAAAAAAGAAATAAAATACAATAATTATAAATATACTGGGTATTCAATTGTGTTCAAATAATGTATGTTTTCTTATAACAAATATATAATAAATAACAATATATTCATATAATAATCGATATTTTCATTTTAGTGTATACAAATCCACTCTATCACAGAGAAGTTGTTAAGTTATCCAAACAGTACGGACCAGTGCTACGTTTGAAGTTTGGTGAGAAGTATTTTAGCAATCAATACTTGGTCTTTTATTTCATTTAATTATTTATTTTTTAAATCAGAAAACCTTTGCAATTCAGACACTATTCCGAAATTAGAAATTATTTCAAGTAATCAAATCAAGTTAAGCACTTTCGGTTTAGATAATATTAGGGAAGATAATGGATTACAAAAGAATCATGTAGACATATATCTTTTTGATTAAATTTTAAAATAAAGTATGTCAAATGTTGTTTACGAAACGCAGTAGTTTAAACTTAACTTGTTCAATTTTTGTCAATTTAACTTAAAGTTTTAATGGATTCAAAATAATTTCAGCTTCAAGCCCAACTTAAAAATATATGTTTGCTTGCAATCTCTCGACTCAGATTGAAAAAAAGTCCGTTTGTGAGCTAGGTGGAAAAAAAAAATTTCCCGATATTTTAAAAACGTTATGTAATTTTTGTTTCTGTTTTTGAAATGCATAAGAATATTTGTTTCCAGGTTGTTGAGAAAAGTTTTGGATATTTTTAGGCAATCGGCCGGGAGAAGGCTTTGTCTCTTTTGAAATATGGCCTAGTAGAGCAATATAAGTAGAGCAATATAAGTGTAATTATTAAAATTCTTGAATGATGGAAATACATTGCTTTTTTTTTTAAATCCACAGGTCCGAAGACGTTTGTATTCATCAATGACTATGAGGCAGCTATGGAGGCGCTTGTTAAAAGAAAGACAGATTTCGCGGGAAGACCATCCTTGCGATCACGTAAAATATTTAATTTTGATATTTTTTTCAAAAATGTGCTACATTTGCTTAGTATCAGGTTTATACAACATCAACCTTTCAACTTTAAGCAAACTCCCCTATCAAAAAAAAAAAAAAATGTTCAACAGCAATTATTAATCAATTACATACTCGAATATTTTAACATTGCCGATTAAATATGTCGATTTTTTTTCAAAATGCACGTAGTTTGAACAGACTTTCTGAAATGGCGCAATCAAAAATAGAAAATGTATTCTATTGAAAACAACTTTTTATGCTTACAAAAGATTTCATTGTAAAAAATATAAAAGCAATAGAGATCAAGTAGGAAAAAATCTTTTGGTATTGCAACTTGTTATAATTTTCTCCCTTAGAAATCACTCAATGTTTTGCCTGATCCCTAATCCTTGTAGCTAACCTTTAATGCTTTAGAGGTTCTTGTTTGCTCTGCTGCAATATAAGCATTGTATAATGGACTATTTCTATATCTCCATATATGTCATTTTTTGTTCAGTTGAGGTCTTCTCAGAGGGCAGTGGAATCTCATTTTCTCCATACTCTGAACCCTTGAAGATAAACCGTAAAGTGGCCAGTGTCGTATTAAGGCATCCTTCTTCATATTCAAACTAGTTATATGTGTACTTTTCCATAGAATGCAAAAACGAAAATTTTTCTGAAAACTTTTTTCATATTGTATATCTAAAAATATTTTTACGATATTTTAACGAAGTATTCATTTCCAGGAACTTTTTGAAGAGCAAAGTTATGGATGAAATAATTAAAAGAAAATGATTCAGTTTATTGAAAGAATGTCCGCCGAAAATAAACCCATAACAGCGAAAGAATACTTAAACAAGATTCAATTCCATATTCTTTTTACTCTATGCTTTGGACAAAGGTAGGTTTCGAGCCTTCTTTAGCTCTTTAAAAGCAATTTATTTATTAAGCTTGGGGTAGAAAAACATATCATTTTAAATTTGATTATCTACTATACGGTTTGAGCGTGTCAGATGTATGAATAATTTGTTAATATGTGCTATTTTACACCCATTGTAATATCAAAGAAATGCAGCATACACTTTATTCAGTCCGTAAAGTGAAAAAATATTAAGACAAAAATATTTGAACTGCTGATTTTCTACTCTGAAAAGTTGTACAATTATATTTTTTCTAATATGCTATGTCCAAAATGAATTAACCTTATTTAATTTAAGTTATCCGTTTTCAAAGAAGTAAATCGTTTCTTATAAAATTTCAGAATTAATAATGTAATTATTGTATACCTTTACTGTAAATGACATGCTTCCATATATAGTCAAAACTGACGATGTTATAGATTTAATATATATATTTTGTTTCCTCTTTTCTAGATCAATTGATACTTAAACGTTACATTTTCAATTTCTATCATAACTAACATTCTTCCATAACTTAGAAGTACACTTGTTGTGAATTACTGAGTATTGTTTTCCCTATCGATAAAGTCAAGGTTTTATGAAATAAAACGTGTTATTGTAGAACAGACGAAGAAATAGAAAGTTTTATTCGGAGAGTAGAAGAGATTAATAAAACCTTTGGAGGAGGATTTTTGGAAGATATCTATCCTATTTTTGAGAAACTGTGGCCATCTAAAAATTATTGCCTCTATCTAAAATTGGTGAACAATTTATTACACATCTTTTACGGATATTTAGAGGAACACAAAAGTTCATTTGATAAAAGTGAGTACATATCTGATTACTTTATTGAAACTATATTAAATATATGTTCTGGCTTATATATAATAATTGTACTGAATGTGCGGATGGTGAATGTTTAACATTTCAAGTCCGTTTTCGGGAATATTTTTCAGACTTCTGACCGAAAAATTGGTCTAAAGATTTTGTCGCACATTTCTTTACGACTTAAATGCTCTTTTCATAATGCACTGGTACTCAAAATTAACTATACATGTGTATATTTCTGTGATTAAAAACATTTTAATATTTTTTTTCAATAACAAAATTCATGTAAAGTCAACTCTTTAAATCTGAGACAGTTTCAAGCTTTTGCAGCATTTGAATGGATTTATTTCAGATAACATCCGGGATATAACAGACCAACTGCTTTTGTCTCGAAACGAGGCTGATGATTCCCGCGATGAAGTGGTTGTGAAAGTTATGAACGACACTCGTATTCTACAAACCGTTTTAGCTATCTTCTACGGTAAGTCAGTGAGTCGACCTCTAATTACTAGTCGGAAATGGAAATATTTGTTTTATTGATTCACTATAAGATATTCATTTGAAAAAAAAAAAATTACAGCTGGGGTCGATACAACAAGAATGACAATGGACTGGTTTATCTGTTTTATGTCAGGACACCCGGAAGTACAGGAAAAATGTAGACAAGAAATCGATGCTGTCATAGGTTTGTGTTTTAAGTGAAGGTTTTCGTTTATCATGATTATAATTTTGTCCGTTATTTTTATGTAAACAAGATATATTTTGAATAGGTAATTTTTTTCAAATAATTAACAATTATCTGATTACAACAGCCTTTCTCCATTTTTACTTAATCTCATTATAATCAGGATCTAGACGCCCGTCAATCTATGATCGACCAAACTTACCATTCACGGAAGCCTGCGTGTACGAAACTCTGAGGCTTGGAAATGTAGCAGCCGTTGGCTTACCACACTCCACTCTGTGTGACACCCAGGCTGGTGGATACGACATTCCAAAAGACACCACGGTCATGATTAATATATATGCTATCCACTTGAGCCCAAAGTATTGGAAAAACCCCGAGAAGTTTGATCCACAGCGCTTCCTGACAGCAGATGGGAAACTGGAGGGAAAACAAGAGGGTTGGTTGCCGTTTGCAGCAGGGGTGAGGTCATGTCTAGGGGAAGCTATGGCAAAAACGGAGATTGTCACGATGTGCGCGTATCTTCTGCAAAGATTTGAGTTTAGATTACCTAATGGGGTGGATCCAGATTTTACAGGGGTGTGTAGCGGAATTAGTGGAACTGAAGTTCCCACGTCGTATAAAGTTGTTCTGAAAGATCGCTTTGTATAAAGAAAAGTATTTATCTGTTCGATTTTTGCTTTACCTTTATAATCACATATGTATGTGTTTACTTCCGTTAGTGACATAGGCTCATGTTAGATGAACAGTATATTTTCAATTTTATTAAAGAAGCTATCTTTAGTAAGTGTAAGTCCTTTTTTGTATTTGAGACCATATGCATCGTGTACAATTAAATACATGTATATGAAAGCCCTATCCTTTCTTTCTTTTGCAGAGTTTATGATAGAGGTAAGCTATTTGAATGCATAAGTAAGGGACAACAAGTGCCCCCCCCCACTATGTCTTGTATTTTAAAGTTTATAATTATTGCAACAGAGTGATAGTTTTAGGCTTTAATTTAGTCCCTTACTATGCAATGTAGTATCTTAATCCATTAGTTTCTCTCTGGAGAAGTCATTTGGTATTGAAATTATTTGACATCTTCATGAATACAAGTATTATGGCTTTTTACTTGCTACTGATTTGGAAAGGGGTTTTTAAAATGCTTGAAAATTTAAAAAAAATTACTCTAAGCAACTCTTCCAATTAAACGGAATCATATTCTTTTTAAATAATGGCATGAAAGATTAATACAGAAATATAAAACGTCACAAAACAAAAAATGTCTGTATGCAAATCTGTAACGGAATGATTTGATAAAATTATGACAAGAAAAATGAAGTCGGATAGAAGGTCACGTTTTGAGGATCAGTTAATGCATTTTAAATTTCAAGAAGTTGGTTAGAAAAGAGGTACATGTATTGAATTCTTAGTACCAAACAGGGGGAAGAGCTGACAAATACACTACTGATGACGCCCTAATTATCATTTAATCATTATTAATCTCTTTTTAGCAGTATTGTTCTTATATTTCTGTGAAGCAGAAATTATTCAAAACCTCATACATAAGAGAAATGAACACTTACTGAAGCTTTCAACTTGATGTGTATATGGACGACGTATTTTAAATTTACTGTGGTTTCTTCCAAGATATATCCAAGTGAAGTTTAAGAAAAAGCCGACACAGTCTATCACATGTTTCATATCTGGATGTTTTACTGACTATGTGGTGTTGGTGTTTAATACTCAACATATTTGAAAAAAATCCCATTTTTTACATGTCTTATAAGCATTCCAGAATAGAATGTGTCATAGATTATGACCCGGAATTTTATATGTATTATATACATTACATTTCTAATGTTTCAATGCATCTATCCAAAAGTATTTGATGGTATTCTTATTCTTAATTTAATTTAATCTTATTTTTATTCCGAACAAAATCGCTTTTTTTTTTACAGCATAGACTTCAATGCAATGTTTTTGTTTTTTAATTTAACGACTACTTAATTAATATAATTGTTAAAATTGTATTTGAATCATATGCTTTACATATGAGGTCATTTTTATGATTCTCATATTAAACCAATATAATGCAAGTACGCGTATGTAGATATGTATCCAAAATTTTTTATACAAAAATAAAATATATTTCCGATGTTTCCCTTTTCAATGACGATCGTTCCAAAAAATATATTTTTTTCCAAGATTTTGTCATTGAAGAATCATTACTTTTTTAACATGTTTTTCTCACAAAAAATCAATGTACAATGTTTTTTTTGTTCAATTTCACATTTCTTTGTATATTTTTGTATATTTTTCATAAATTATGAAGATATGCAAAACAGAGATTTGGGGAACGTATCGTCTGACCTTGATGATTTATTTTTTTTAACATGACTCATACGGTGTTGAGATTCAATCAAATTATATAACTGCAAAGTTTGTACAATTTTTTATGTCAAGAAAACTACGAAGCGTGCTATAATTATGGACATTTATCATTCATTTTCAGCACTCCAAATCTCATCTTCTCAGACAATCGAAAGATTAAAATATATTGTCAAAAAGCTGGCGATTTAGGGGAAAAGATCACAACAGGATTTTATGATTCCGTCTTGTATTCACGATAGTGTTTTCCACTTTTTCTAATAGGCATGCAAAAAGTTCGCCATTCCAATTTGTCACATAGGATCTCGCAGCATGCTTCTTCTACAAAGAAAACATAGATTTTAATAAAATGAACAGATAACATATATATTTGCCTATAAGTCGATTTTTGGGAGTTGAAACTGGCTCCAACTTCTGTGTCCGACTTATAGGCGAGTCATAGAAACAGTAGTGTCTTTCTGGACCACAAAAGGTAGCATTTTAATAAGTTATCGTTGATGAAAGTCTTTTAATATTACATCATTTTTGTATTTTAAGATTATGCATTAAGCACAGTCAAGTATATAGAAATTTTTATCGGTTTTATTTTTATGTTAAGTGTGCGTTACTTACTTTTTTTTTAAAGGCATTAAGAATAAATATCGGCATCATTTTGAAAGAAACTAGCGATTGAAACCAGGTTGAAACATTGGATATTGTAAACTAATTCTAGCAAAAAGTTGTACCGACTTATAAGCGGGCCAATGACAAATTCCTCAAGAAACATGCCAAAAAAAAATGCAACCGACTTATAGGCGAGTATATACATGTACGGTAGGTTTGTTTATAAACTAGCAATAAAAAGATATTTTAAAATTTGATTAATTTTCACATTCGTAATTCCACTCTTTAACATATAAATAAAAAACCTTTTTTGAAATGAAATAATGTCTGTGATTTTATTGTTATAGAAAATATTCTATTACTTTTATTAAAATGTCAAATTATTTTTAATATTCAAACAATCCCTCTTTACACACCATAATGAATTCCCAAATTACTTGATATACAAATATTACGTCATCGGTCGGAGATTTTTATGCAAGTGACAGATACAACACATATTAACAAAGTAAAATTATTTGATCTCTGTTAACATTTACATGTATCTATTGATAATCTAGAATAACATATATCTCTATATACAAATTTAATCAAACCTTCAGTTTTAAAAAGACATCATCTTGCTTGCTATGACGTCAGAATGATTAACGAATTACATATTTCTTTTAGTTTTAACAATAAATTTGGATAATCTACAATGCTATTTGAACTACATGCATATTCAACGAAAACCCCATGAGTAAAATCCATATCGAAAGCATTAAGAGGGAAACTACATGTACCGATATTTTGTCAAAAGTTTTCTTTTCAGAAGAAAATGATCAATTCTTTTCTTTCGAAGTTTAAATGTAATTGTTAAATTTGGATTCCTTTTTTCGTACAGTTTGCACACATAGAGTTAATTTGTGCAGTGAAATATTATATGCTGGTTCTAAATCAAAATAGAATTAACTGTCATAAATTCTAACATGATATTTGATAACGCTTCACGGTTCATAAAGTGTAATCTGCACGTTTCATCCTTTGACAGGTTAAAATAAGCTTCACTGCATATATAATTTAAACATGAATTTATCGAGGTTGTATATCTATGTATCGCATTTCATTTATCTATTGAGTTTTGCTTTTATACATTTTTTTCTGTATATATTCATATTGGCACTAATGGGCTTCCTTACACTTAATGATACGTTAATTTTATTCTATGGATCCTTTATCCCATCAATTAAATTAAAGCAATATGAGCTGCATTTTTGAGAATTTTATTTTGCTGTTAAAATGAGCTTTTTGATAAATCTGAATATAATATAATTTCGTATAATCTTATATAATATGAATATAATATAATTTCTTATATTCAATAAGACTTCATTGAAGTACAATAAGACATAAATGATGTACATAGTGTACTCATTTTCTTACATGAACGTTTTCTGTACAATGGAATGTAAAGTATTACACGAGAAATTATTATTGTATGGGACGACATTAACGCACTTTTCCTTCATTTAATGGGGCCGACTATAGTTTTATTGTGTGAAAACTACAATAGCGAAACTTTTCATTTTTAGACCATATGTAACTTACATTAACTTCAGTGTACATGCAAAGTTTGGGGAAAATCTTAACCGTTCAGGTATTTTTGAGGGACCATCTTAAAATACAGGTAAATTTACTATAGGATTATATAGGAAAATGCCATTTTTTTGCACTTTAAAGCAAATTATACAAATACTACAACAGACATTTTGTTCAAACTATAATATTTGATGAGTAATCCTATATTATACAATATATGTAAGAAACACAAAATTCTACCGTCATGTTACCAGAGGGGCCATCTCAAAATGCAAAAAATTAGCAAATTTTACTATTTTTATAGAGTATTAGAACAGACTACCCCCAGAAAAGCGTGTTACTTTCGTGCGCTTTCCGTTTCGTGCAAACCGTGTAGCGTTTCGTGTATACCGTGCAGCGTTTCGTGCAAACCGTGTAGCGTTTCGTGTAAACCGTGCAGCTTTCGTGTAAGCTCCAAAGCGTTTCGTGCAAACCGTGTAGCGAGCGTGCGAGAAGCGTGTGAGAAACGTGCGACTTTCGTGTAAGAATCGTGTGAGAAACGTGTGACTTTCGTGCAAGAATCGTGTAAGATTCATTCGGAAGTCATTTCATTTTAAATATGTATATCAATAGGTCAGGATGTCAAATTGTATTAGTATTTTTTTATTATTGAATTAGTTATGCTTGTGATATTTTAGGAGTAAAAAAATGGAACAACAAAATGAAATTACACGGTAATGTTTAATATATTTGTTTTTTTTTCTTCTAAAGAAAATGTGTTCAAATTAATTAATTATGTACAACAATTTTAAGGACATTGAATTCAATATAAGATCGACGCGATTATGGCTTCTTAAATATTTTTTTCCAAAGAAAGAAAGAATTAATACCGGTATTTATTTTTTTTTTTACTTTAAAGCAAAAATATATCAAGACTCCGTTCTTGTCTTTACATTTAAATACGTAAAAGAAAGTTTTGAAACGATGTATCATTTAATACCTTTTAATGCATAAATTTGTTGCTCATTATCATGATTATTGTCAAATAAATGGACTATAATTTTAATTCTCGTGCACTGACGAGCACGTTCAGAAAAAAGGGAGGTGTTAAATTAAATTACTACATGTAGTACAGTCTTTCATTTTTTTTTTTGATGTAACTTTCACTGTAATGTTTGTTTAAAGAAATGCTAAATTTTCTATTATTCTTTTTAAAATCCTTTGTTAAATTTGTGCGCAGAATCACCCCTTAAAATATACTGGAATCTTCCTTCCGCCTTTCAACTGTGATCAAGGTTGTTTACAACAGCGATCACGGTCTCCGAGTGCATGGAACTGAAAACCTGTTTTGCTACATGTACATGTTGAGTTCACGGCTTAATGACACCTGAAAATTACGACTGAGTTTTATTTTTTCGAAATAAAATGGTTCTATAAATATTCAATGGGTACAACTTATATCAGCGGATTTAATTCATCTTTTAATTTATTTGTAAAATTTCTAGCCGTAAACAGTAAAATAAACAGATCTGATTTGGTTGTCTTTTCATGAATATCACGTAAGAAAAGTTTAGTAGTAAATCATGAATTATTGTATATTATTTGTTTTATAAATCACGTACTTTTTATTTCATCAAAGATATTTAAGGTTTCTTGTAATATACCTGAATGCCTGTGTAAAGATCGATCTACATGTACATTGTATGTACAATATAAAGTCAAATGCCGCGACTATTAAGGTACGTCTAGTCGGGTTTTGAAATGAAGGATTTTACAGTATGCTGGGTATATTGATATTATTTGATAACTTTTATGTAAAAAGAGAATAAAAATAGATTTCCCATTTCCCAATAGAGATCCCATTTTTATAGATAATGCTTACGTTAGATAACAAATTCTTTAAAAACTATCATTAATCGTTAGTAAAGTATATAGGCAAATTTTGTAACTATATCAAAATGAAGAAAAATAATTCGCCTACGAAAATCAAACACAACAGAACCAATATTATTTAAAATCAATGAGTTCATATTCCTGCAGTAAGAAAACGAATTTTTGTTTAATTTATTAAACTATACGCCTAAAAATATTTAAATGCAAGAGATACATTGTAATGACTAATATAAAAAAATTATAGTTTATCAAATAGTCATTCAGCTAGCGAATAAAATGTATTATACGTAGACGATTATATCAGCATTTCGATTAAATAAATAAATACGAAATAACAATTATTTATTAATTAATTACAACTGTGAGAGTATTAAATATTTCTATCGGTTTATATGATATTAGTGTACTGAGTTTTAATTTAAACGGCTGCTAAACGTGGTTTTGTAAAAGATTGTGATTTAATTCATCTATTAATTATAAAACCGTAATAATCTCCGATAGATTCCGTGTAGAAAATCCAAATCGAGGCCAAAGCGTGTGAGAATCGTGCACAAAGCGTTTCGTGCAGCCTTTCGTGTGAACCGTGCAGCCTTTTGTGCAAAGCGTTTCGTGTAAACCGTGTAGCGTTTCGTGTAAACCGTGTAGCGAGCGTGTACCGTTCGTGCAGCGTGCGTGTGGGGTAGTAGCACGTCTCAGGGTCTGGAAAATATGACGTACACAATGAATTCACGTGAAAACATGATAAAAATATTGGAGATATTTTCAAATTTCTATGTTTTAAATTTTAAGAGCGTATGTTTTTTACTTTTTCCTTAATATTTTTATTTTTTCTTTTTTTAAGAGCTACAGATTATCATAACGTCAAAAACACACTGCAGCAACTTCAACCTACCTATCAATTGCAAAATCGGTTAAAAAGTCAGTTACATCAAATTGTAATTACATTTTTATATCTACAATTTCTTAATTTTGTTTAATTTCAATAATTAAGCGGAAAAAAATGCATTAAAACAGTAAATACGCTTCATTTTACTAACATGCGCGAAATATTGCGCAATGGAAACTATAGTCGGCCCCCTTAAAGCATAAAAATAGTTCTTCCATCGCAAATATTAACAACAGAAGTTTAAAAGTGGTATTATTAAAATAATTGATTACAAAACTGCAGCAAAAATTTCGAAAATCAAAGTTGCAGCTCATATTGCTTTTAAAGGGAACTTACTTTTGTTTGGACAATCCACCTCACTTTCACAACGTGTCAAACGCTGAAAAAAAATTCACTTAACCGTACTTTCAGATGAAAAATAGTTCTTATCACAGTAATTGAAATTTTTACAAACTATTATTTGTCATTGAAAAACATTCAAAGTTGGCATATCATTTAAGAAATATATATAAATATACAGAAGTGCCTAGTCTAGGGCAAATGAACTTGGGAATCCACCAACCACACGTAACCTCAGGATCAGAAAATGATGTTCCCTGAAAGAAGAGAAAGAAACGTAAGGTTCTTTAACGAGGCTGGGGGTGGCAGCCATTTTCAGACTATTTCTATCTCCTTTAAAAGGAGAGCTCCATATAAAGATATAGAAAATGATCAAAATTTAAAACTAAAATATATGAATTTTTTCTTTAACAAATGAATGTTGACAGCTTAAGATACCATATCTAAAAAAATAAGTTAAATCTGGTGGTTACTTTGTGGTAAAATTGTTGACCCCCCAGCCTCCTTAATTACTTTTTCCATTTAAAAAAATGCTTCCATTCTTTTACACTTCTTTAAGTTCAAATTATCGATCTTTTAAAAAAAGATGTTAACAATATAAAAAAAATACCAAAACATTTACTTACTAACATCGTGATGATTAGTATCAATATAACTAACAGTCCGGAATTTCTCATTTTTTTCTTTAATTACTTTTTCCATTTAAAAAAATACTTCCTTTCTTTCACACTTTTTAAAGTTCAAATTATCGATATTTTTTAAATATATCTTTTAAAAAAGACATTAACAATATAAAAATAAACCAACACATTTACTTACTAATATCGTAATGAACAGTGCCAATATCACTAACAGTCCGGAATTTCTCATTTTTTTTTGAATGCTGTGGCTTCAAATAGAAACAGAAAACAGGTCATTACTCAAGCCAATCACTTGCTTTTATAATGTTTTTCAGCACATATATGTGCACTAATACCTTATCCATTCTCATTTCCTTATACTTCTTTTCATAATTAAGATGAACTTAGTTTTATGAACTTGTCAGTAAACAGTCACACGCTTGATTCACCTCCATGAAATATTATGAATCTTGTTTTGAATTCAAATTAGGGGTAAACCATAAGTAATATCATAGACGTTACTCAGCAAATGAAAGAATATGAATTTTACATCATTTGGAAACATAAATCACATTAAAAAACATTGTTATACCTTTAAAATGTGTTCCTATACAAATCTATGCGTGAAAAAGTCTAACATTTCTAATTTTTTGCTGAGGGGGCATAAAAAAATCGGTGTTGGACCATTGAGTGAAATGTTGGACCGCTTACGTCACAGAATGGGTGGAGCTTTATCTCATTTTCATTTATTGTTGTTGAAAAGTAACAAACCTGATGTTACATCACTAAAGACAGTACAAAATACATGCATGTAAAAAAAATTAAGATGAATGGTATTGTGTATTTTCTTACCATGGCAATAGAAATTATATTTTTATAATCATTTTCGGAAACTACACAATACCTGCTTTCAGAATATATATACATTGATATATACAAAAATTACAAGTCTTAAAAATACCCAAAAAATGCATTGAAATCTTAATATCAATTTGTCTAGAAATGCTTAAAATCTTTGCTATGGGATGCTCACTTCTCCATGGCACCTGATCCCATCTTCGATGTTTTGGAGGTCCGTGTTTAATTGCTTTGCTCCTATCTTGTATTGTTTGACGAACTTTGAGTTCAAATACTGTTCATTATCTCCATACACGGTAAAACGGTATAAAGCGGTTATAGCATATTCACTGGGATCTATGAAATTACTTCGTTATATCCGTTTCACAAAATTTGTAAATTTGTCGAAAAATGAGCTGGACGCTGCATAATAAGTATTATGCCTGCGTATTGTGTAGTTTCGATTTATTCAAGTGTGCTTTTAAAACAAAATAACCATAGAGTCATATTCATTAATTTCTTGCTATAATTTGTTTAGATATAACATTTCAGATTTTTTTTTCACAATATTTATCATTTGTCGTATGAAGTATCTGAGAAATACATTAAACGAATTGCATGCTGCATATGTTTTACTTATAATTATACGGCATTTTAGTTATGTAAAGTCCCGAAATCAACATGAGTAAGTCAATCAATCAGTCAATCAATCTATCGATCAAAAATTCAATAAATTCATTGGTCGATTAACCAGTGCGATATTTTTTATTGGGTCAAGTTTTTAAAAAGAACCTACGATTACGACCAAAATATCATTTTGCAATTAATAATTTATTTTAATAAAAGTTTTAAAGACCTATATGCGGTATATTGCATATATTTGCGCCCACAAAAGTCAAATTTTGAAAACTTCCTGAAATGTGCTGAATTCAATAAATTGTATGAGAAATATAAATCAACAGAAAATATTATAGTGTCAAAGCAGTGTATTCACAATTTTTGTTTTTATGACTTACTTCATGTTTGTGACGTATTACACATATTCATTCTTTTTTCAGTGCTTTGAAGTCAGCATATATCTCCATCAAAGTTTGATTTGGGGGGGGGGGGCAAATATTGGTTTTTACCGAATAAAGTTTTTTTTATTTTTCAAAGATTGATAAAAGATGATTTATGAAAAAAAGAGTTTCATCAGAATTTGAGTTTTGTTATTATACAATCAAGATTATACAATCAAGTAGACCCTTTCTTGTCTTTATTTTTTTTAAATCTTGACCTCGTTGCATAAGGTTAAAAGTTCTAAATGACAAAAAAATAAAAAAAAAACAAAGAAAATGAATTGAGACCACCTGAACTATCCATCACGATGAAAGCTTTAAAGTAAAAAAAAATACAACACAATGTAATGCGAACCTTGTTTAAGGGGAGACAGGACACATGTCACATGATTATAAAGACATATTACGTCATAATATATATATACATTTTAAACGTTGTTAAATTTATTTTGTGTAATTTTAAAATTCTAAAATTGTTTTTTAAACATTTAATTTTAGTTATTATTAATAAAATTTTTAAAGATCTTGCCATCATTTAGATATTGTGAAGTTGTCATACACATTTGTTTCTCTTTACCCTGCAGTATAAAACGTCATAGAAGTGTTTGAATTCAGCATATACATACCCCGTTTAGAAGTTTTATTTCATTAAATATATCTCAATATATCATAAATTTCTGAAGCAGATTTTTTTAAATTAGTATTTTTGCGTGTTTAGTGGCAGAGATTCTCTCTATTTAGATAATTTTGAATGTTTTTGTTTTCCTGAAATTGAAAAAATACGCACGGTTTTTTTTATGCTTTCTAATAAAACGATGTCCTGTGCGATATTGAGGTAAGCTTCACCCTGTGATATTTATTCAGTAAAAAATTACTATGAAGGACTGACATTCAATCGAAATTTAGAAATATTTATTGAAGAATTTTTTCCAAATGAGTTTCCTTGAAAAATGCAGTTTTGTATATATAATTAAAACAATTGTTTTCAAATAATTTAAATTATACAATCAAATATTTGAATATATAGTGTTATCTTTTTTTAAATTTATCGTTTGTTGCATAAGGTTAAAAGTAATCTGATGTATCTAAACCCCCCAAACTCTAAAAAAATTTGAAGAAAAAAAATAAGAAAGAAATCCCATGACCGGAACTTTTAATCATGTTAAGTACATATTTAATTAGTAAAAAAAATACAACAAAATGACAGGAATTTTTTCAGCGAACCTTGTTTAAGCATTAAGAGAGTCAAGTCTTTAATAACTGTATAAACATTGATTGCAGTGTGCATGCACTTTATCTGCAGATTGAATTTCAGATATAAAGAATACATTGATTGTATGTTTTGTTAATTCCCTCTCGAAAATTTTTCACTCATATGGAGACGCCAACACTAGCCGGTGGAGTGGTACAAAGTTTTATCCTATACTCAGCACGGTTGGTCATTGAGCAGTGAGAGTAATACCTACTGTGACACGGAACCTCGGTTTATACGGTCTAATCCGAAAGACCGGTTTCCATGTCATCAGATGCGACTCCTTACTTTGCGACTCTAGAGCAAACATTCTAACCACTGCACCAGTGAGCAAAATATAAAGAATGCAAGGTAACTGAATAAAAGTCCATCCCGCTAGGTTTTAAGGTTAATTATATTTAATTATGGTCCTTTAAAGTGTTTCAGATATTAAAATAAAACATCAAATAACAATTCTGTTTCCTTACAAGGCCAAGTTTTTTTCTCAAAAAAATCTGGGGCATAAAGTGTCTTGTTAATTAAAATTGCAGTATAAAATGAAGTTTGTATAATCTTACTAGCAATTAAAATGTTCCTAATGAGTTTTTCGTGGAAAATAAACCTGAATAGTATTAATTACAGAAACAATTAATCTTCGTTGGAAGAAAATGCATGTCTTCTGCATAATGCCTGAGTACATAAATGACAATCTGATACATGCCAACCTTAGAAAACCTTGATAAACGTATATAATTCATTCTAATTTTTTTTCAAATAATTGACTTTTATTTGGTTTTTTGTAAATTAAATCAAAGCATTAAATTAAAATTAAGTAATATTGTCAGATAAATGTAAACAATGAAATATTATTTCATATACAGAAGAATTTCATTTTATTTTTAACTCTTTAAGAAGTCGATTCCCAAACATATGTTTGATAAGACCATTTAATTACATAAACATAAATCAATATTAAATCCATACATGGAAATGGTCATCATAAAATTTCATTGTATTTTGTTCGCTTTTTTTTTCTTTTTCAGAGTTATGTTCTAGTGCGACATACAAATCAGAAGCCCACGGGTCACATCGGTTACATAAGCCTTTGGCTAGAAAAAAGCGGAAATTTGTTAAGAATAAAAATGATTGAACGAATGGGGTTGGTTTTACAAAATTGAACCAGTCTACACTTCCTTAGGATGCATTTGAATTAAAATGACACATAATGGCTTTGCTGTTCTAAGGAATATTACTTCATAGGCTAGACAAAATTTTAGGTATGCTTGCTGCTCCGCCCTGAAGTCAAAATCCATTTTTAAAATTTGTTGTTATTAGATTTCTTTTCGCTCTTATTATTTTTAGAGGATTTCCGTATTTCTTACCGAAATTCTAACAAACTTGCACAAAATAAAGTTTAATAAAATTAAAAAAATTGCATACATAAATTGAATTATTTTCACTCTTTCTATTGGTCGTTCGGGAGATTAAACATTGGTTTTATATATTTTCAATATCTGATTTCGTGACGGCTCCGTATATTTAAATCATTGACACAATAATAAACCACGAGAAAGAAAAAAAAAAAATATTTCTCTTGCTTTATCAATTTAAGTGTTCGTCAAACGTATTTGCATATTTTCATTGAAAGACGTTCATTGGAAAGAAAAATTTAAACAATGTCTCAATAATTTCCGTACAGCCCTCGTGCCTCCTGCAGAATCCAAGTTCAAATTACGCCCCTCATATTATAAAGACACCAAAAGAGAGGACCATACTGTTGTTATAAAAAAGAGCATAAATGATATATCCATAAAACGAACTCTTTTCGAGACCTTACGATCTTTTATTAAAAGAATAAACATGAGAAAATATCTCTAAGGTTTTGAATTTCATTTGTATATATATTTTTTTACTATAAATTAACTAGAATAAAAACCGAATAGCCGAAGTCCATCAATTATTACGGACTAATTAACGTTGACCCGCGTTGCAGAAATCGGTTCTGAATGATGCTACTTTAAGTCAACCGGTAAGTGACCCATGTATATTGTTCACCTTGGAAGCAACATTGCATATTTTTTTTCTAAAACTAGGTATCGTCAACTTTCTTTACTTATGCAGCAATATACCTTCATAACCTGCATACAGAGTTTGTATATCTCAGTTGATTCGATACGAAAGAACATGTTCTACGTAGGAACAATTTCTAAATTGAGGTAAGTTATTGACAAACAAGTTGATCAAACAAATATATCAGCAGTCTTGTATCAGATTTTTCCACCCTCACAATTTTAATGGTTCAAAGTACAAAAACTGCATTTATTTTCAGTTATTACAGTTTAAAATTACCAATTATCGCAAAAAATGTATAGGTTGCCATATTATTTAAAACGGGAAACATAAACAGAAGTGAATGTCAACATGAACAAATCGTAAATGTTTGGAAAAAAGTCTTTTAATTAGTGTGTAAAAACTGGTTCAAATGCATTATTCTGATACTAAGAGTTCCAAAATACTTGCTACATGTATTAATAAAATAATTTTGAATTGTGAATATCAGGAAAACTATTTTACATTAAATTTACAATACAGAAAATGTCTGAATGAAGATACCTGTGAAGGAGTCATTGACCTTGTCACAATTTTTCAAAGATTAAATAATTTATTAAATAAAGAAAATACACATTTTTGAAGTTACATTCCTTAAAAATACTTATCATTACACTTTTTGAAAAGCATTCTTACAAAAAACGTTGTACTATTGGGTAATAATTTAAATTAATAACAGTTTTTGCAAAAAATTATGACATCACAGGAGGATGAAAATACCTTAAAGTCATCATTTCGCAAGTTATAAGGTGAATACATTGACCTTTTCAGCAAATATAATTTTTCATTGAGCCAAATGTTGACTGACTTTTTTCATACTATTTGTTAGTCCATTTTTGATGCACTCAATTGACCGGTCATGACAAGAAGCACAAGGTGGGTGTGACCGGTAAACAGGGGATGCTCACTCCTCCATGGCACCTGATCCCACCTATTGTGTTTTGGAGGTCCATGTTTGCTCTCCATCTATTTTGTATTGTTTTAAGGATATTGAATACTGTTTGTTTTCTGCATGTGTTTCATGAAAGATATTTTACCCTATGTATTACTTTGTAATGCTTTGTTCACCAATTGTAGCCCCACTCTCTGGGTTATGATTTTAACAAACTGGAATCTGCATGTATGTTTCAAGATCATGCTTCCATAATTATGAATATATGAACATGTATGACCCATCATGGCTTTGTTTTTCTTGAGAAATGTGTTTTCTCTATATTTCACTACGTTACACTTTAATTATTCCTTATGGTCTTGCCCTGCCCCAGGTCATGATTTGAACAAATAATTTTTTGCACTTCTTGTCACAAAATTGTAATTAATTCTTTTTGAAAGAAGGATAATCCATTTATTTGAACAAAATTGAATTCCACCGAGATACTTTGTGATAAAATTGGTCGAAACTGGATCAGTGGTTTTTGAGAAGTGGATTAAAATATATGAGACGACAGACAACAGAGAAATTTCTGTAGAAAAATCGCTTGAACCCTTACCCTTGAAATGTACGTCATAAAATTAACTGAAAATTTTGATTCGGATCTTCTTTCAGAATGCAAGGTTTTATAATAAAGTATAGAATTATAGTGGTTTTTTGAGATTGTTACATTATTCTAGCTTGTGGTATATTTCAGAAATGTGTTTGATACATATTTTTTTCCATAAGCAGAAATGCATTATCCCTTGGGAAGCTTTGCTTTTTACATTTTATGAAGTCATATATTTTTATAGACTTTACATGATGGTGGCTCACTGAAGTTTATTCTAAAACCCAAGACATTTCTACATTGTCATTATTATCTGTTATTGACGATTTTTGTTACTCGCGTATTCTTTCATCTTTTATTTCAATAATAAATATTAACTGATAATTCTAACAATTTCCAGACATTGATGCATACATGTATAAGAGGTTATAAGAAATAGTGTGTTTTAAATTATAAAAGATTCAGTAAAACACCTGATTCCTTTACGAATGGACATATCCTTGTTTTGTTCTGTGTTGATCATTGAGGTTATTTTTTCTGATTACACATATAAAGTATGTCTATCGTTAAATCCTCTAAATACGCTTTATTATCTAAATAGTAAGACTCAAAAAAAGTTATTTGCTTTGATTGAGTTATTATAACTGTGATGTAAACTTTAACCATTTAAAAAAATTAAAAATATAAATATATTATAATTATTTCACAGATGAAACCATTTATCAGTAAAATCTAAGAATGTATTGCGTATAGATACCTTCTAAATATTTAGACTACATGATTTAAATGCGTAGGACTCACGGCTGGCGTGTTTTTCAACAGGGGATGCTTACTCCTCGAAGGCACCAAATCCAATCTCTTGAAGCCTCAGAACTTAAAAGGTGCCGTTTTCAGGGGTTTGGTTTGTTCGTAGATTTTGCTAAAGATGGATCACTATTTAATCCTTCATCAATCTGTCAAATCAACCTTTAGACGTTTGGCTTTCTGGTTAAATTTTCTCTCTCTAGATCTGGGTGATAAGTATTTAGTAACGATATGTATAGATGTCTGTTTAATAATTCGTATACGTAATCAATGCAATAAACTCGCAGCGGCTGTGCCCGGTCAACAACGATTGTTTACATTTTGTAGGCACCTGATCCCACTTCTCGAATTCCATGGAGTCCGTTTTTATGACCTGTCTTAATTTTATAATGTTTGGAAGTAATTGCATGTTGAAAGATCTTGTTTCACGAAAACAATTAAATCTTAAACTTTATGTAATTCAAATAAACTTAAAAGTTATTTAGCGTATTTCTATACACAGTTACCGTTCAAATCAAGATGATTTTTTTCACTCGTTTGTGGAAAGCCACGTTCTGCTACTAAAGAAGAAGGTATGGTTTTAGCTTAATTGTGCCCTAAAAATGTTATATTATGTTATCAAAAAGTTTGGAAACTGGCTTAAAAATTAATTAAGTATATGACTGTGATAAATTAGAAAAGAATATGGCACAGAGGATAACCATTCTGCCAATATGACGACATTAATGTGATGCATTTCTGTTAGCCAATTTCAAGCGTAATTTTCCTTTAGAAAATAGTGTCCACAGCCGTCGCGCACTTTGATTTTTTGATATGTTGTGCAAAAAAAAAAAAAAAAAAAAAAAAAAAAAAAAAATAATATATCTCAGAATCTTTGTGGGCGATGCCTGTGGACAATATCTTCTGAAAGAAAATTCAATTGTAAATTGGTGTCCTCTGCAACTTTTGAAGAAAATACGGGAAAAGGCGCATGTTTATGACGTCACAATTACCATTTAAAAACACATGGGAGAAAAATGGTTTGTATGACTTTTCTACATTTCAATGATTGAGAAAGCATTAGTTTTTTTTCTTTTACACCAGTTTCATTTTTTAGAAAATCACAGGACAACATCTGTATAGAAACCATACCTTGTTCTTTACTGTCTTAGTATAATAATGTTTGGAGGTAATGTCATGTTGAAAGATCTTGTTTAACGAAAACATTTATATATTCGACTTATAGTAATTCAAATAACCTTAACAGTCATGTGGCTTATTTCTATACAGAGTTACCGTTAAAATCAAGGTGAATTTTTCACTCGTATGTGGAAAGCCACGTTCTGCTACTGAATTTACTGTATATATTGTAAATAGAGAATTATTTTATTCTGAAAAAAAAAAAACAACAACATACTGTTGTGTTTAGTGAATAAACTGATCATTGAGAATACGTACTGATAACGCAATGAATTTTTTTCTTTGAATTGAAAACTGTTTATTATATGCTTTAAAATTGTTCGTAAATGCGAGATTGATAAATATTTTTCATCCTTTACAATTTTAATCTATTATTGGCGGAGTAAAATTAAAAAATTTTTTTTTCTAAATATGTAAAATTAAAGAAGGATTTTAAAAAATAAAGTTGGTCTTCAATGTTAGATATAAAAAAGAAACAATTTATATTCATTTTTATATATAATAAAAGAATTTTGAAAGATCAGTACTTTATATCCTAATCTTTTTTTAAGAACAGACATTCAGATTATTGAAGACATCAAACCAGATTTATGCACATTAGGAAGCTGGGTAAAATAAACAGTGGAATATTTATCAACTTATTAAAAAGTAGATGAAATGGTTAATTCAAATGCAATTGTTTTGTAAAACACGTTTTGATTGGCAAATGCACTGATGTTTGAAACATTAACCAGAGAGAAAGCTTTTCATTGTGATGTCATAGTAGAGCGACGCAGAAAATACAATGCCTCCTTACTTATTTCATGTATTAAAACTCAACAAAATAAGACGTAAACAGCAAACAAAAATGCATAGATTGCATTAGAATGGGAATAACTATCTAATAATTTGGTATTTGCGACCGTTAATTCTGATCCTAAAATAAATTATCATTTGATATGTACTTTACAAGATGCTCACTAAGTCCTAACAACTTTAAAGTTATATGGACCATTTTGTTTAAAATTGAAAAACAAATAGCACTTCAAAACAAATGTACTAGTTCATTTGATGAGAAATGGAAACTTTTCACAAAACTGAATAAATCAGTCTATACATGTATGAATAGTGTGTAATATTGTCAAAAAGTATGTTATTTATTATATTTGCATTTAGTTTACGATTCAAATGTTACTGCAATGACATTAAGAGATGTTTTTATGCAAATACGTATATGGCAATGTATGCATGCTTGAATATATATTTTGTTAAGTTGTTTGGTTAAAATTTCAAATTTTTTGTTGAGAAAATACCCAAACATAGATAGGAAAAATACTTAACTAGATCGTATGTTTCATCTTTAAAAACAAAATAATGTACCTAGTTCAAAAATGTTTTTTATAGGTTGTATTGTTAAAGAATGTCATAAAAATGCTTATAAACTGAAAGAAATAAAGATCAGGGGGATTTCAGATTTGAAACTATTTCTTTTCCCAGTGCTTTAAGTCAACAAAAATGTTTCATTTTCTCGGAGGTGGTCCCAGGTAGCACAAAACATTTTCAAAACATTTTATTGGTGTTGTAAAAAGGTTTTTTCGAAACATTTCAGACTAAACATTTTAAAAATGTTTTTAAAACATTTCCTCTTCTCATTATAACATTTTAAAAACATTAAAAAAATGTTTTCAAGAAGCTTATGATCAAATCCTTTTAGAACATTTTTCTAAAATATTTTTGAAACGTTTTAAAAATGTTTCAAAAGGTATGTTTAGCTTTCAAATATCATAGATTTTTGAATTACGTTTTAAAAACGTTCTAAAAACATGAAATGAAACATTCCTTTTCCATAAATCTGAAACATTGCATAAATACGTTTCTGAAACATTTGGAAGGAACATTGTCAAAATGTTTTTGAAACATTCTTAATTCATTTAAGGGTATTTATAGCTTCCAAATATTAAAGATCTTATAAAACGTTTTAAAAATGTTCTGAAAACATGAAATGAAACATTCTTTTTCTGTAAATCGGAAACATTGCATATACGTTTCTGAAACATTTTAAAAATATTTTAAAACATTCTTAATATCGCTGTTAGTTAAAAACATTCAATTCCGGATATTTTTCGGTCTAGGCAGTGAAAATGTTTATTTAAAACATTAACTAAAAAATTATTTTCACTACAATTAAAACATTTTCATTATAGTTTTTGTAACATTTTTTGGAAACATTTTCAAAATGTTTCTGAAACATTTATGTAGTTGCGGCACAATTTAATTCATTTGGTAACTTTAAGAGTATGTTGTGAGAATGATTTTAGAACATTCAATTTAATGTGTTTTCTTTTTTTAACGACTTCATTTTTCATTGCTGCTTTTATTTTCAAAATGTTCTTAAAACATTCAAATAATGTATGATTGCGATTTTCCTAAAATTTAGTTTATGAAGAAGAAAAAAAGAATATATAGAAAGAATAGTGTTAAAATGAGAAATTGTAGTAATTTTTAATTGAAAGATTTTTCCGGTATTTTATAATGATTTCTATTTTTGGCTTATTGATTAAACAGACATAATTTATATAAAGTCCTTTGATTAAAGAAATCAAAAAATCAATAAATGAAAGGATAGGCAAACAAAAAAATTTAAAATATAAATAAATGCATAAAATCATAAGCATTAAATAAAATTCTTAATGTCTTTTTAAAAAAAAAATGTTCTTCATCAAATCTGTGATCCACTCCCAGAATTTTACTCTGAGGCATTAGATAGGGATTGGCACACTGGTCAGTTTCAGTGTCATGATAACCTATTATGCAATTCTCCTGCTGGGCAGCGCGTTACAGAGTATAGTGGTTTGCTGCTTATCTAGGCCAAATTTTGAATTCTGGTAAACAAGATGTGCGCGCTTACTCCGTGCCGATTTGAATGAGAAGACTTTGCACCATAAAAACCACAATAATAATCTCGGGATTTATTAACTTTGAATGGTAAGAATTATTCCTTTATCATAGACTTTAAAAGATCATTTTAGAATGGCTTTTATACTACCAGTGCATGATCAATAACTTTGTACAACTGTATGTACTATACTTTTATACTACCAGTGCATGATCAATAACTTTGTACAACTGTATGTACTATATTATGTAGCAATGACAAAGCGTTAAGGTTATATACATGTATTTGATTTGAATATTTCATTCTGAAGGCAACACAATTATATTCTTGATTCAAGTATTCGTTGTCTTTGTGAAATGTTAATCATCAAACAATATGTTGATTTGAAAATGAAATTTCTTTACAGCATGGTGTTGGTTGCATCATCCGTATTTTCGAATTCCCACATTCAAAAGACCCGCCTTTGGTGAAGGCAAAGGTGTACGTAAATACTATTACTCTTCAATAATATTGTCATAGTAATTATTTTTCTGCTTCTTTCAATGCAAGTGAGGAAAGAAATTAAATTAAATATAATTATTTAAAATATTTTTTGTATATTTTCATTGATCATCATAAGATACATTAGATAAGAAAGCTGATACAAACACAATTTTCCTTATCTTTACAGATTGTGCTATTCTTTCCGAGGGGCAGATTCCTTATCAGCCTTTTCAGTGTATGTGATTCTAACTAAGTCTTATAGATCCGCCGCTCTGTTCTACCTATACAGTGAACATAGGATTTCTGTGATTCTGTTCTTTCAAAAATTCAGTGAATGGGTTAGACGCCGTTTTCAACCTTTATAAACCCGGTGACTTGAAAGAAAATAAATTAAAACTTGTACCGAGAATGGAATTTAAATGTGATTAACATATTGAATATGGGTTTGTATTAAAGGTTCAAAAATTAAATATAATTTGTGTTTATTTCTTTTAAAATATAAATATATCATTATTTAATGAGAAAAAGTAAAAATTCAGGAAATACTTTTGTAACCTCGACTTGAATGTTTTGAAAACGTTTTAAAAAACAAACAAATAAAACGTGAATTAAATATTCTTGAAAATGTTTTTGTTACATTTAAAAACAATGTTATGATAACATTTGTTGAAATATTTTGTAAAATGTTTTAAAAACATTTAAAAAACCATACAAAATCACGTGATTAAAGCATTGTTGAAAAATGTTTTTGTAACATTTTAAGAAAATGTTCCGGAAACATTTGCTGAAATATTTCACTAAAATGTTTTAAAAACGTTTAAAAAACCATACAAATTCACGTGATTAAAACATTATTGAGAATGTTTTTGCAACATTTTAAGAAAATGTGCTGACGACATTTTGCTGAAATATTTCACTAAAATGTTTTAAAAACGTTTAAAAAACCATACAAAATCACGTGATTAAAACATTTTTAAAAATGTTTTCGCAACATTTTGAAAATGTTTTAAAAACATTTTAAAAATGTTTTTGTGCTAGCTGGGGTGACACCTGTTCCATTACTTGAGTAATTGTTGTCAAAGTGTGGATGCTATCGCGAAATCACGATCCGATTCGGGAAGGAAAGAATCCACAAGATCCTGATTATCTACTGGGAACCGGCACTTCTTCGGCGTATCATCACAAGGAATATTACAGCATTTCCCAACTTCAGATATATCTAAAGGAAAAGAAAACACATTAAAGGGCATATATTATATCAAATAAATTTTCATGCAGATGTGTAACTATGAGCCTCTTAATAAAAACAATCGTTCATGGTGACGTAAATGCTAATAATAATTATTATTTCAAAAAAAGCAAAATAGTTTAATTTCTATATATTTTAGAACGGGCACGGCTTGTGTTACTTTACCATAGAGCTTAAAATTTTACCGTTTACCTTCCGAGGGTACTCAATTGAGAATTACGTTACATTTAGTTCAAGGGAATGCAGACACGGCTGTTTTTTTTTTTTTTACAATTTAATTCTGTTTTAGATTTTGACCCTTGAAATTGGCCCACTCGCTACATTGACCTGAGGCCTGTTCAGCAGAGCGAACGTTCGCAAGCTTAACCAAAATTACTATTGCATGGAGGTATAAGGAAGTTTGGCGAGCGCTCGCGAACGTTTACTTTGTCGAACAGTCCTTTGACTTAAGCTGCTTAGCTGCTTCGCTCAGGTTAGATCACCTCGTTGGCCATTTCTCGGGTCCTTAATTCACAATGCTGACCCCAAAAATGGTAATCAATTGTATATTATGCACTAAAGTGCCACAAAGGAAATGCCACCGTAATATTAACTGTATTTAACTTCATCAAAAACAAAAACTGACACTTCAATTGGGCACCTTCAGAATATTATGTACGTCAATGAAAGATAAACTTACAAACACAATAGTCGTCACCTTGACAATCTGATGAGATGTTAAGCTGAAAAATAAAATCATAATACTACTTTGAGTATCAAATAAGCAACTTAAAAAAAGAGAAAATGAAACAGATCATCATTTTCAAAATACCATTAGTTTTGTCTTTTTAAATGAAAACACATTGTTTGGGTATCAAAAAGAAAATACTTCACGAGCTACGCGGATTATACATTCAATATAACTTTAACCACGGTGTATTTATTTTTAACGCGATAACACGCTGCGATAAGCTCATTACATTCCTAAATATTACTACCTGTAGTGTACAAAATTCGACGGTCAGGATATTAAGCTGTCATTGTAGTTTGTTCTAAACAACGCAGCAGGGTTAAAACCACAAAACTGAGACTCGGCTTAATTTGTAGGGAAATGGTAACTCTTTCATCACTTCAAAACATCACGAGATGAAATGTTTAGTGATTCAAAACCATGGAAACAAGATGTGTTTGTGAAACACTGATGCCCCCGTATGGCAACATAGCAAAAATAAAACTTTTCTTTAATGCAAATTCAATTAATTTGTACCAAAAGTAGGGTATTCTCACTGGAAAACAATTAAGAAATTTGAAAGTAGGCCAATATTTAAGTTCTTTTGATAATTACAAAAATCTCAAAGGCCAAGGTCAAAAGGTCAAGATCTCCTTAACTGTACTACAAATTTACTTCTTTTTAAAATAATATACTTTCGTAAGCTCGCTTTAAACAGTTTGTATTATAGTTTATTCTGTTGCTTGTGTTGACATTTTTAATCATAACGTTTTGAAAAAAAAAAGAATTGTCGAACTGTCTGTACGTTTTTTGCACTACTTTAAAAAATATTTATACAGTAGTGTTGCATTATGCATGTACTATGCCTTAATAGTAGGCAGGGTTTGAAACATGGTGCACGAGCCGGAGGCGAGTGCACTATGTGTCAAACCCTGCCTACTATTTAGGCATAGTACATGCATAATGCAACACTATCGTAATTATTATGCCGACTGTTGTTATTATTTAATTCATGCGCCAATCCATTTGACTTTTTCCTGAAAATATTGGTGCTGACACAGCGTACTTGCAACGCAGCTAGGTTAAGGCCGCCCATAGAAAATATGCCATAAAATATTCCAAAAAATCAGTATAATGTTGATATTGTTTTATTAGCATGAATTTTAATGAAATCGGAATTATACTAATGCATATGTATGTATGAGATCTCAACCGAGTTCGGCCAAAGCGACTTCAAGTACATCAGCTGTTTGTCACGTGACATGTTTAAAATTACAAAAAAAAAATATGTTGTTTGTTTAATCAATAAGTTGATTGTTTATTCTTTAAGACAAATTTCTTAACCCGAAAAGTGCTGGGAGCAACTTCTCCATGCCTGGGAATTATATAAAATTAAGCCGACTTTTGATAAACAATGCGCGTTTACATTAAACGCATTGAAGAAATGTAAAATTAAGGAATATTCAAAAATATATTATAATTATATTAAATTATATTAAAAATTTATTAAAAAAATATATTAAATATATAAATATCTAATATAATTTATTAATATTTAATATATTAATATAAATATACGAGGGTTGTTCGAAAATTATTGAGACATTGTATGTATTTTGCTTTCTAATGAACGTCTTTCGATGAAATTTTGCATATACGTTTGACATACACTTAGAATTAATAAAAGCAAAAAATATTTTACAAATATTAAATATTTTCTGTACAATGCTACATAAATGCGTCAATAGGAGGGGTACCCGGAGCAGTCAAGAAATCAGATATTGAAAATATGTAACACCAACATTCTAACCCTTGGTGGACCCATAATAAGAGCAAAAATAATTCAGTTTATGTGTATAATTTTTCAGCTATATTTCAAATTCATGTTGTACAACTTTGTAAGAATTTTGGTCACAAATACGGAGATAATTAAATAATTAAGCGCTGTAGAGAAATTTGCAAAGAACGAAAAAACGGATTTTGACGTCAAGGGCGGAGCAGCCAGCAAACCTAAAATTGTGTGTATCGCAATGTAGAACTCTTTTCCAGGCAGGACGGCCTGCTAAAACAATAACAACGAGAAAAAAATAATGTGTTGGGTTTTTTTTCATTGATATACATTTTTTTTTCCAATTAATTCAACCAGAGTGAAATAAAAAGCACCTGGCACACATCACTTATTACATACGATGTTAATATCGTTACGGTATTTATATCGTAGACCTGCGTTACATAAATCGGCACTGCATGATTCTAAGTCATCCTTTCCCACAAATGAAAATTTTACACTTGGGCAGCAACGCCATACATTTTTAAAGAATAGGTTGAGAAAAGAGACTGTTTAATTTTTGTAAAGTTATATGTAATAACAAAGAAGGAAAAGTATTAAACGCTTTGCGATCGTTTTACACGCGAAACCATGTCCGGCTGACGTGACGTTAAATGACGTAACGTTGCTGCTCTGGGTCGATAGACATATGCATGTTTATCATTTCACCAAAACTTTTCTTATTCTCATAGGAATTAGAAATTTTCTATAATTGTGTAATTCGTTCTTTATAAAATGTTGATGGATTTTCATGAAACTATCTCCGTCCTTTATGGATTAAATGTAATTGTCTCAATAATTTCCGAACAGCCCTCGTATAAATATATTAAATATATAAAAAATATATTAAAAAATCAACAGCGCACAACTTGCGCCTTACACTTTTCAAAATAGTAAGGACAGTAGCTACATGTGTATAAAATATTATGATTTATTATCAAGCGGATATTGTTGAACTTTTGAGATTTTGGAGGGTTAGTACATCATAGAAGAGTGCTTTGTACCTGTGATTGTAGTACGTTTCTGTATAAAAGTGCATGACTGCGTCTTTATAAGAGACCTAATCGTTATCAATTAAATAAGACTGTGAACTATTGATTAATGCATTCAAAAATATGAATCAATTTTAATCAGATCACGCTAATTTAGTTTTAATTTTCATATTTTCAGTTCCACTAATAGCTTGATCTGCGTCTCAAGTACAGAGAAACTGCGTGTCAAACTAGACTCTAACGTCATATCTGTTAGTACAGCGAGATCAAGCTGGCTTTGATTTTACATTCAAATAGTGTTACATGTATAATGACAAGATAAGTTACACATTGATTTATACTTACAATAATTATGAGAAATCAAAGTATGTAAGTATGTAAGAGTATATGAAAAAGAAAATTATTATTTATTCGCCGAGATTCATTTGTACAATTTCACCGTGGCGTCATAATCGAATTCCATAGGCTCTGCATACACTGATTTACCTTTGGATAGTCCTTAAAGTAGTTGCGAAGAACTCATTCAAAATCTTCATGCTAAAATCGGTTGCATGCTTAGTTATTTTGGTTACTAGTATTTTCTCTAAATTAGTCAGGATTTTCGGTCCCAAATCGACTCATCTTTATTTTCTGTTTTGGCTAGTAAGACTAATTTGTTTACAGACGTCGATTCTCATTGATAGTTTTTTACATCCTTCAATCAAATATAAAAAAGCGTTTTAATGACCCCATGATATCAGTTCATCTAAAGATCTGTATGTAATTAGTTTGAAACTTTGTTGTACACATTTATCTAAGTTTCCTTAGAATAATATAACTGTTTTCAAATAATATTTGTCTATTTTCCTCTTCTTGTGCATATTGTATATAAATTAATTTTATATATTTAATAAAATTCGTCCAATCAGTGATCTCATCTGTGGGGTAATCGATAAGGCGTCAGACTGGCAACCTCATGGTCGTGATTTCGATTCCCCGCGTGAGCATTAAAGAATTTTAATCAGTAAATAAGGCCGTGCACTATATCGGCATAGATAGCTTTAGCTATGTTAATCCTTAGACCACTATGTGAGAATAGTAGGGTATGGGTTATATAGAGACAAACTGACAGGAAGCATAATAAATTTGAATAATATTGTCATTTTCAGTTCTCTGTGGCCATTTTAGGGCAACTAAAAATACTTTATGTAAAGTTGTTATATGTTCTTTAAAAAAATTACATGGTGAACTATTCGCAAGTGAAAGAAAATTCCAAAAAGGCGAATATGTCAATCACGGTACATATCGTGTCTTCCTTACCACCTCTGACAGCTGCTCGCAATATTTCTTTTCAAAATCCCAGCATACTTCATCGTCCAAAGATGGCGTAATTTTTATTTCCTTAGGAACTGGCATCCTTTCAGTATTCATCAGCAAACTCTTTTCATTCGGAATTGTCGTTGAGACTGTGTCTTTGAGACTGACTTAAAAAGCAAAAAGATCTATTTTTGGCCCTAGCTGCTCTTTTTCTCGGAATCTATAGTGTTTGGAGATGCTTGAATTTTGTAATTACAAATCATCTAGGTCCGCCGTCATAAAACTTTAGGAATTCTAAAAAAAAAAAAAATATCAACTCAACTTTTGAGAATTACTCAGCTGAGAATTTGACAATAAAAGAGTTTAAGACCTTTTTTATGAGAGACATTTTCAGCATGTTTTAAAACAGCGGACCCAGACCTACTGTGGTCTCATTCTAACCCCCCCCTCCCCAGGAGCTCAAACATATTGGCATAAATAACGTTATGTTTTTACAACGTTTGCATTATAAATTGATAATGAATATCGAAGTTCATTAACCATTTATGAATGAATGCATGAATTTATAAAATAAGAGCGTATATTGTATTTTCTGTAAATTCAATCATATAAATCCCAATCATAATGATTCTACAAAAAAAAAAAAAATAATATTCATATTAACACATAAATTAATGTTTGTTCTTTTCAGTCGTTCTGACCGTTATCCCTGGCATCGATGTTAATTCATTTTCATCCAATTCTTGACTTTCTTTAGATTCGCTTGAGACTGACTTAAACAAACAAACACAAGAAATCTGAGTTTAAAAGCCTCTAGAATGAATATGAATGTATGATTCATTTGGGAATAAGCTTTTGATTAAGATATGCTAAAATAATTCTTCATTTTCTTCGTACAATAAAAGCAGACAGTGTGTTTACTTGCCGATCAGCCTTTCCTCTGTCGTTCGTAACAAAAAAGATGCAAAAGTTTAACACTTCGCCGCATACTTTGAAACTTAATTT
Organism: Saccostrea cuccullata; assembly: GCF_032062105.1. Lineage (NCBI taxonomy): Eukaryota > Metazoa > Mollusca > Bivalvia > Ostreida > Ostreidae > Saccostrea > Saccostrea cuccullata. The sequence goes on along the minus strand of NW_026929220.1, from coordinate 157,732 downwards.
TTGTTTATGTCTAAAGTTCTTATTCCATTGCTTTTTGGAAAGTGCTGCTAGAATCGTATGGTTAACGGGAATCGTCGCATGTTTTTTCGATCTAATGAACAAAATGTAAAAATTTTGAGACGGTTTCGCCCAAAAGTGTTGAATAATTATTTCTGTGATAGGACAGAGGATTCTAGCAGCAATTTTAATGATTCAAAGAAAAGGTGTTTTTACATAACAATTATTAAAAATTGAAATTAATTATCACCGGGGTAATGTTGAACTTTTTACTTTTTCAATAAAGGCATTTTTTTCTAATTAAAGATGTCACGTGGTGACGTCGTGGTGAAGTGCTTCCTGTAGTAGGAGTCGCACTGAAGTCTATAGAATGCATAATTATAGCAAAAGTTTTATCCATGCCTTTTCCGATTTATTAGTGTCACATACTATTAAAGAAGTGTTAATTCGCCCAATTTTGATCGGTGTGCTGCCTTTACAAACCCGTGTGATGAGAAAAAATCTTTAAAATGATAAATAAAATAATGTAAATACTTACCCAAATAAAACAAAGAACTGCCAAAATAAGAGATATTTCCATTTTTGCCACATTCATCTTCTCGTAAGATCTTTGTTTAGTAAATAAAAATATATCTTATGTATATACTTAGATTCATATTCATATTAAAGTATTTATAGGAAATGTCAATCTTAATGTGCACGATATAAAATGACGTGTCTAATTTTTTTTAAATATAAAATAACATGAATATAATTATAATGAGCTAGATAGATAAAAATAGCATAGAAGCCAACGATATGGTACATCAGACACTTGTATAAAATGAAAATTAAAGGTTATTCAGAAGTAGTATCACTGGCGTTATGTAATATAAGAATGACATGTATTCCTGATTTATGTGCTACTTTTCTGTAATCTGCTTTTTTTAAAATGATAATGTTTGAGGAAATTAAACTACACTAAATGAGAGTGAAAGCTCTACAATGTGATAGTTTGCTTGTTTAACATTCATTTTGAACCTTGTGATGCATCAGCTCGATTTAGCACGTCCTTCTTAGGAAGAACATGCATAACAAATATTAATTATTGTCTTAATTTAATGATTTTTTCAATTTTCATAGAAAAAAAACATACATGAACTTTAAAAACTTTTCCTGACGGATCCTCTTTCAAAACCTTAAAAAAGAAGGTGTAAACATCAAATAAAAAGCATTTATTACATTATTGTACGGTTCGAATGTTTCTTAATTTTTAAAAAAAATCAAACATTACTTAAAGGCTGAATTTAAAGGGTTTTTTTTCTTAAAGATATGTCGATAAACAACATTATCCAAGATCAAAATTTTGTTCAAAAAAAAAAAAAAAAAAAAAAAAAAAAAAAAAAACCAAGTGAAGAGCCGTCCTTCAAATCACATGATGTAGGACCAGATGCTGAGCATATTTGTCGAGCGGGTATAAGCAGAACAAGCTAATTCAGAGAATTCGTGTCCCCCGCTTAGGGAAAAAGTCGGATCCCCCTGACTGAATTTGTAGAATTATTAAATGTATACACGTATACTGAAGCAAATAAAATACATGTATGTCAATATGCGTATAAAGATTTGATTGCTTATTCTTTATTATGTGTATACATAGAAGATTCTTTTTATATTGAATATTTATCACACTGTAATGATGATTTTGTAACCTCATAAATTATTATTTTCATATGCTGAATACTATCATTAAAAAAAAAGGTAAAAAAAAAAGGTCCATCAGAGATTCGATCCCGGGGCCTCACACATATGAAGCGGGAGACATACCACTGGACCACGGAATCGCTGTTAATGTAATCAAGTATATGCAGAAGTGAAGTCACATACATGTACATTCATGTTCGGTATTATCAAATTTTAAAATTTAACACAATTCATGGAGTTTGATTTATTTAGCCTTTATTAAACAGTTCTAATAGATGTAATAAGAACATAAAGTCTGCAGAAAACCTGTTTTATACGCAATAACTCTCCGCATGCCCCTGTGCTAAAAATAGCGACAGGTAATACGATAAATACTAGTAAAACAAACGGGGCGGGGCACTTTGAGAGGGGTGAGAGAGGTCCTAGGGAGTTTTGTATAAAATTACATTACATAAGCTCAAAATCTTCTTGAAATATCGCCCGGAAATGATAGTGTTAAACACAGACAGAATGTTTAAATTTACGACCTTGAACTTTGACCTTTTGACCTCAAAATCAATAGGGGTCTTCCCTAGGCCACAGGGAGTTGTTATATTAAATGTCATTGCAATAGCTCAAATGGTTCTTGAGATATCGTGTGGAAACTAAAGTGTTATAACAGCGTTACAGACAGAAATTTCATTGCAAAAGCTCAAAGGGTTCGGATATCGTGTGGAAACGGCGTTACAGACAGACAGAAAGACGGACGGACAGACCCAAATTAATATCCCCCACTTTTCAAGCGGGGGAAAAAATAGACAAATTAGTGTAAAAACAAGCTTATTCAGGGAATCTTTGTCCAACGCGTAAGGTAAAAAGAAGAACTGGGGGATACTAGGCACTTTAAGAATGGCAGGAGGGACCAAAAGGAGTTATTGTATAAAAACTGAGAAGCTTCTTTTGATATGGCTAGGAAATAAAGTTTTACACACATATAATGTAAAACTTATTACTCTGACCATATCCCCTTTCACCTCAATATTAATAGGGGTCTTCCTCGTGCCACATTTTAAAGTTTATTAAGTTGTAAAGAATTAGGGACAGATGATGCAAAAAAAATTTTTATCAAAGAACTTGGAAAAAAAACAACCTTGTTGATGTTCAAGTAGTAAATTGAATAACTTTCAGCGCGTAGTTTTTAATTTTAGTGGTTCTTAAAATCCGCTCTCTTTTAAAGGCCTTCATTAGTGGTTCTTGTGAAAACAAGTCTTACCTGTATAAAATTATTTTAGGAAAAATTAGATCATAATTTACTGGTAATATCATTGTTCAAAAAAAATGTAAAATCATTATTTTGTATATCTGACTTTGTTTTTATGAACCCAGGCCTGTAGTTAGTTTAGACTCAAATAATTTCTACATGTTCCATTATGTTTCAGAAATACCCTAAAATCTTAAAAATAAGCCGCGGCTTATTTAAGTTTTGGAAAGAAAGTGGGGGCTTATTTTCAAAACCGGCTTATTTTCAAATTCCGGCTCATTATCAATGCAAAAAACTGGTAAGAGAAAAGAACACAATGAAGGTTTATTTTCTATACAATCATTGAATAAAATTTAATCGATAGAATGGGAACTACTTGTTCGATCTAAAATTTAAATATCATGAATATAAAATAATAATATTACTTTGTTCAGTATCTTGCGTGTAGAAAAATACTGTAAAAGTGGAAAGTTTGATAAGGATGAAACATTAACGAATGACTTTAGCTCGTCAAAGTTTTCTCTAGTCATTTTTTTATTCATTGGCATTCCCCAGTGTACGTTTTCTTGCGTCTATGGTGTAATCGTCTACTCTATATTTTGAAAATGTCGATCCCGAAAGGATAATTTCATTGTATACAGCATATAAGTTTACATGAAATATAAACTTGTTTCAAAAAAGTAAAAATAATATACGTGATATATAAGATATCCGCTTGCAATTGAATCACTTGATAAATTAGTCAAACAAACAACTCGGGCAGTGTTACCTTACTTTTAAATGCTTTACAAACAAAAACTTCCTTTTATCCGTTTACTCATTTAATTATAACAACTTTAAACACATCGTTAGCATGTACAGGTCTGGATGAGATAATTATTGTTTTTGATAATTTCATGAAAAAAAATTCACTATGTCAGCTGGTTCCGCAATAATTTTTTTTTAGCCAGCGTAACATGCTTATTGGTAAATAAATTAACTTTAAAAACAACCCTTTATTAGTAATTTTACACAAGTTCATTAGTAGCTACAGACTTCCGTACTATGTCGTATGCAGAAATTGGTAAAGGTTTAATGAATTAAAGAAAGATAACTCAGTTTTATTTTGCATAGTAAAAAAAATCGTCGAAATTTTCAAACGTCGAATTTTTAACGTTTAAACGTCAAACGTTTAACATCTTTCCTATATATGGCTTTGTCATGACCAGCTTATTTTCAAAACTGGCTTATTTTCGAGTAATTTTTAATGCAAGAAATAGGTGGCTTATTTTCAAAACCGGCTTATTATCAAATCCGTCTTATTTTCAAGATTTTAGGGTATCTCATTATGATGATAATTAGACCCGAGTATTTTTTTCCATTAGTAAAAGCCTAACGTTAGACCACACTAATTAAATTTCTTGTTCGTCGGACCCGCCCGCTCGTTTTTTAGAGAAACGTAAAAAAAAAGTATTATTTTGAATTCCCCGCTTCCGGAAATTTCCGATCCATTTCCCACCAGTTGAACCACAGTGCATGCAAGTTGTAGGTAGAATCGATTCCACCCCAGACAATTCTTGAGCAGATTCTGTGCTTATTTTACATGTACTAACTCCAAGTTGTCGTGAATTAGCCAGAATATATTTAAACATCTTTGATACTTTTGAAATATACACTGTATACCAGTCAACTCTTGAGAGCAGAAAGAATTGGTTTTGATTTTAATGATATTTTCTCATTTTATTACTGATAATCAACTTTGTTTTTTGCGTTCTATACCAATTTAATTTATTATATATTTGTCAATTACTATATGCAATAATAACTTATCACTACTGGCATGATTGTAAATGATAAATATTAATGAGACAATCTTGTCAACAGGTCTACAATGTCTTATTTTTTTAAAGTAAAATTTGGGGCGATGTTCAGCTAGTTCTGATATTATGCATAAATACAGAAAAATAATTATTATAATAACAGTAGTGCTGTTGTAATTGGTCAGGTTTATGTGATTGTTCATATTCTTGATCACATCACATTTTCTTAATACTGTTTTCAAATATATGTTAAATATGGAGGTAACAAACACTTTTTAAGAGTGATCAATGTACGTACATGTATTAAACCAAGCAAATCTTGTACAGGACTAAAATATGGATTCCAGAAAACACCAAAGGTTTGAGGTGAACAGGATAGTTAATATTCTATATTATTGGGATATTTATTTACAGAATTTTGTACCTTTATGAAATTAGGAACCTGTATCAAATGCCCTAATAATACGCTGAATATTGGAATATTGAATGTCTTACATGATCAGGGCAATTGGAGAAGATTTGGTAATTATTTACTCTAGAAATGTAAAGGAAACAAAAAAATATATAATCGCCCGCTTCGTTATTTTACTTCACCGCCTGAAAATTCTTTTGATAAAAATTTTATTATTATGATAATCAAATCGCTCGTTCGACCCAATTTTTTAGGGTCAGTTGTCCGAAGAACAAGAAAGAGCCATAGCGCATTTATATAGTAACTTTCGCCTACTCTAGTAGTGATTTTTGAAATACTTTGTTTAACAAAAATTTGGTCATACAATGTTAGTTTATACATGCCTTAAAGCAACTCACACAAAAATAATACTCAATTAATAATAGTTCCCTCATATGATAGTTATAAAAATTGTTCAGTTTATATGGAGAATATTAGTAAATACTGAGGCACCCCCCTAAACAATGACAAACTGTAGGAAAAGACCACTGTTACAACGCACTTTGAAAAATTACGCACTTTGAAAAAATATTTCAAAGTGCGTTAAAATTTGGGACCAAGCTTACGCACTTTGAAAAAAAATATTTTTTTTTCAAAGTGCGTTGATATCGACCATATTAACGCACTTTGAAAAAAAAATGCAAAGATTCATCAATATTTCTTCAAATAATCGGTATGATAAATAACAGATCCTGGTTTCATAACTTTTTTATGATAAAGTCACTGTAGGACCTGAGATATTGACGTTTTAAATATTTAAGGTTTTGATAAGATAAAAGGGAAAATTAGAGAGTCTTGAAAAAAAGAGTGACGATTGTTTAAGTTCATTAATTCGTTTCTTCTTTTTTTTTTAAATTCTAGTCTTTGATAAGTAGATGTAAAGGTGTATAGGGGGCACTAATAGAGGACAGCTTCAAGCAACTTAGCATTCATCATAATAAAAAGGGGCCAATTTGATTGTTCAAAACTATGAAAATTCTTTCTCATGCGTTTTACTGTACCTAAAAATTTCTAGTTTTCATCTGTTTTCATTAACTCATTTATTATTGAAAGTTTTCAACGTCATACCAGTTAGGTAAATACATAATTATATGAATGCTTTGAGTATAGCATAGACATCGAGACTGGGCGAAGGGCCAGGGGAGGGGAGGGGGGGCTAAGCCCCCCACTTATTTTGGAAAGATATATACATCGTATAAGCATTGAAAATGCAGCGTACCCTTTTTAGGTGTATTGATCTCCTACCCCGTTTGTTGCCGACACCTATGTATTGGAAAGATAAAGATTTGGACTTATGGATCTTATACCCGTCTTCTCCTCTTTTCGACGGAAGTAAAATCAATTCATTTTGAGGTTAGGGTTAGGCTTAGATTTTTGAAAGATAAATAACAAATAAAATCTTTTCATGACTATAATATGATTTTTTTTCAAAGTGCGTTAAGTGTCTCCATGGTAAAATATATTGATGTAGACTCTTAACATACTTTGAAAAAATTTTTTCAAAGTGCGTTGTGTTGGTACCAAATTTAACGCACTTTGAAAAAATTTTTCAAAGTGCGTTGATTTTGTCCCAATTTTAACGCACTTTGAAATTTTTTTTCAAAGTGCGTAATTTTTTTCAAAGTGCGTTGCCACAGACCACCCTTAACCAGAAAAACAACTTCTGAATAATTTTATTTGAATATGACTGCACTTCATTACGCTTAGATAATTTTGGTTAAAGGTGATCTTCATATTGAAAAAGTTGAAAATATGTATTTAATTTTTCTTCTAAAATATTTAAAAATTCAACAATCCGTCTTAATTTAATCCAATTGATAACCAAGACTTCGTGGCATAGTGGTAAGATTGCTGGATTAAGGATATAATGATCGTGAGTTCGAGCCCTACAGTGCTTGTACAATGATTTTTTTTTCTCCTGTGCATTTTCCTATGTTTTCTTTTATTATTTTATAATACATGTATAAATAATTTTTAAAAGAGATATTTAATGCATTACACATTGAAAGTATCTTGGGAAAAAACAGTCTTAAACTATTTAATGACCCAAAGTCATAGCTGCTAGTCTGTTTTATTTTTAAAATTTTCAAACAATCTTGTTTAAATTAAGAGTATTAGACAAGAAGAATTACTGTCATGCAACAAACTTGCAACTAAGAAAATATAACACTGGTTCACAAATGATTACATACATGTGATTGTGATTTGAAAAGGTACATGTATCTATAAATAGAAACAGGTGATTTCCTTTTAAATACTTGTGTAGGCCGAGTCGTTGGTAAGGCAGCTATGGCTCTTTTATTGGTGTGACTTTAAGTCATAATATATCTTTTAAAAAATAAGAAATCTATTGAATATAATTCATAGTAATTTTAACTTGTATATCAATATGCATATTTAAAGAATAAAGGAGAGTCATATATTTTTCAAGATTTTTTTAAAGGAAGTTTAGTAACGAAGGCTAAAATATTGTCCGGAAAAATATTGTTGTGAAAAAAAATGCTAGGGTTTGTTCTTCATGAGACATAAGCAATAAATTAAATTTTTTGAAGGTGATTTCAACGTAGGATTATTTTTTGATTTTTTTTTTTAAATATGTAATTACTTTGTCACTTAGTGACCTACCAAAATTATTTTTTTTTAACTTGTGAATTTTGATATCTTTCAAAAGAAAAAGACTTTGGGGATATAATTTGACAAAAATTGAAACATTTTTGGAATTTATTACTTTTCAAGAAGAAAAAAGAATATATTTTTTCGCGATTAGAATAGGACAGGGCGGCTTTAACGTTGTAGAAAATAGGAAAAAAAGTTGCTATCCTTTAAAAAAGGACTGCAATTTATGGACCATAGGACTTTGTTTCTAACAGAAATTATAAAGAAGTGCTGGGTTTAATTTACATATGTAATATAGAAAACATTTCATGGTCTAATCACTAAAACTGCAAGAACGATGTAACCTAGCTAGACCTTTAAATGGGGATATCCATTTATCACAATACCCCACCTGTAAACTGTTTTGTGTGTGTTTAGATTAGTATTTACCAGTGTTTTTCCTCTATGCTGTTATAAGATTACATTTATTAATGATACCAGATCTGTAGGACCCGGGTATGGAATATAAAGTATTCATTCTAAGCTCATTTACAGTCATAAATGTACCTCCTCAATAAACCCCGACCTTACATGTACCTTTTATATGTAAGATCTTAGATCAACCCCCCCCCCCCCTTCAACTGAAAATGCGCCCTAAGAGTGTCTGGATCGAGAAATTTTATGCTAATGGAAACTCTTCTATTCTTTTAAGTCTAGAATCATTGAAGTAAAATATCCTATTTTTGTAGATAGAATATAGAAGAGTAAATTCAGATCTTGGATACGTTAATTTGTAAATAAATAAGATGTACAGATTTTAAGCAAGGTTTGCCAATGATTGGTGAGTTATAATTTGAAGAGTTTTTTTTTTTTTTTTAAATTGATAAACATCCAAATTTTTTTTATCCACGATTAACTTTTCCTTCATGTTTCCAGGACAAAAACACGTTTTAGAATTAAGATCAAACAAAATTGTTCTTGTAAATGCATGTATTGTTTTTATATTATCTCAAAACATGACCTATTACATTTCTTCTTTTTTTTTTTGGTTTTCTTTTGCCCTGGGGATATTTGTTCAAAAGTCCCGAGTCCAAGCAGGAGAGAAAGAGTCCTTGAGATCCTGATTATCTACAGGGTACCGGCACAACTTCTCAGGAATCGTATAATAATCAGTCAAATGATCACAAGGAAGGTCACAGCATTTTCCACTTTGGCCTGGAATAGACTCTACAGGCGGAGTAGAAATTAAACAAATCTGAATACATGCACATTGTATATATAAAATACATGGTTACTGTCTTGAAATATAAGCGATATTTGGGCGAGGGTAAGAAAACGTGATAGAGGGCGAGGCTTGCCGAGCCCTCTTACGTTTTCGACCCGAGCCCAAATATCGCTTATATTTCAAGACAGTTATCGTGTATTTTGTTTATCCTGCAACAAAATTTTACATTTGAGCGTCCAAAACAAGCTAATTCCGACAGATTTAGGCACATCTCTGCAGTTGAAACTATGACGCCATGGCGTAAACAACTGCAATGTTACATTGCAGTATACGTGACGTCACAATGCTTTTGGAACGTCGGAATACATGCACGAGGCTTTATTAGGGCAGTGACCGGATAAAGCTTTGGTTTATTAGGTTACCTTTATTAGGTCAATGCAAGGGGTAGTTGCAGGATAAATATGTTTATGTGTACACAAACGTGTTACTATTACTAGTGATGACATAAGCTTTACATAAGATACAGCAAATAGATATGGTTTAAATGTGCATATTTGTAAAAAAAAAATACTAGAAAATACTATACACCTGCAGGTGCTTCGCAGTTATACGGGTTCATTTCAAAATAATTAGATAACATCTTTTAATTCAATTTATTATACCTCTGTGAATTTGTTCTTTATATTGATTGATAGATTGTATATTGTTTAAGGTCCCTCTCGAGAATTTTTCACTCATATGGAGACGTCATCGTATGCCGATGAAGTGCTTCAAATTTTGATCTTTATTCGTCACTCATGACAATTGAGCAGTGAGGGATCTTTATCGTGCCAATGCCTGCCGCTGACAAAGGACCCGCAACTTTCACTTTAAAGTGCCGAGCGCATTACAAAGGAACAGTTGCTACCCAGTTTATCGACTAGCTCAGTCGCTGCCGAGATATGTCCATATCTGACAAATGAACTGTTCTTGTCATAAAAATAAAATCACATGGAAAGAAATATAAAACTCAGAAAAATCTTAAAACTTCTGTGACAGAACGCTACGGAGGGGGTCAGGTGACCGCCAATATCACGTTATTCACGCATGCGCAGAACGGTTGTTGATGTGCATTAAAATTGGGGAGGATCAATTCAAAATTGATCAACATTAAAACCAAATATTGTTTCTTTTATGGAAGTGATTCAATTAGTTCGCGAACATTTTGATCACCCCTCGTATAATGTTAAATGGTAAATAGATAGAGTTAAGTAACTTTGTTGTAGTGCTGGCTGTTATTGTTTTCATCTGTTTTTGTTTACTAGTGACTCTAACCTCTTCTATGCCCTGATGGTTTGACAGGGCGTCTCAAAAATTTGACATTGGAATGTCTGTTTTTTTTTTAGTTTTGACAAGAAACCTATTAATTACAACGACAAAATCGAGGAATTTCACTTGTATATAAATTTTTCTCCACATAATTTTAATCGATTTAGAAATATTATGATTCCTTGAAGTTTAAATGTTTTTTTCTTAAACCTATTTTTCTCAAATTCAGAGTAATCAAAACTTTTTAGAAAGAAAGGTTATATTTCCTTTAAATAAATTTTATAAATACATGTATATAACTTATTTTTAATTTTAAAGTGAGGTACGGATCTGTACGTAGCGCAGACTTTAAGAAGAAAATAAAGCTTAATTAATAAATAATTATAATAAATATAATTATAATATAATTAATAATTAATTAACTTTGACATCTCACACAGCTTCCAATCCTTTTAAATAATACAAATTGAAATTATTTGCGTTTTTAAACGATAGCAGAGCATTAAACTACACCGAATTTGCTAATTCGTGTTTGTAAAATCCAATATAGCAAGATACAGTAAAACACATTTAGTACGAACACGTATATAGCGAATTCACGGATATTGCGAAGTCTTTCTAGGTCCCCGGAAAAATTCTTACCAAATATTTGTAAAATTTTACGGTTATAACGAACTCTGATATAACGAATTTACGGATATAGCGAACAAATTTTGAGTCCCATTGAGGTTAAATATAATGAAATTTACATCTTTTATAACGAACTTTCAAAGATCTCAAAATTTGTTAGTTTGAACTGACTTTTTTTTCTTTTAGCTTTTGTTTTTAAAATTCAATTCGATCATAACAAACCTTAGTTATCTAGGTACTAGTATGTTTTGTAATATTTGCTTCACTAACATGTTTGGTAGTAATACTTGAGGGAAAATATGCATATTGCGAATTCGCTATATATGATAATACGAATTCGTTATACTGTTATAACGAATTACGGATATAGCGAATTAAATTCACTGGTCCCCAGGACTTCGGTATAACTGAGTTTTACTGTATAAGCGAGTCATTGATCGTTCTAAACTTGTGATATGAGGCAATTTCTTAAAGCTAGACGTAGTTTATACGTAGTGTTGTAGTTGTACGTCCCACTGAAGAATTTTTCACGCATATACGTATAGCTTGTATGCAATGAAAAGTAATTGATATGATGAATTTGAACCGCTTTTTTGTATCCATTGAAAAGCAGTTGAAATGATTACTTACATGTAATATGACGACAAATGCACTTTATAATAAAAAAAAAGTTGAATGGAGATATTTGAATGCCTTATATGCAATGACATTTTTTAGATATTCTTCATATATTTTACTATCATTTTCTAGTTACTTGATACTAACGTATATTTGTATGCAAATATATCAGAAGGATATATAAGGTTCTTGAAAAAAAAAAAAACAATCAGCATGCAGTCGTACAAAAATGAATTTATAATGTAATAGTATACACCTATTTACTGGCTATGAGGACAAAAGCAAGTTTATCGCCCCCAAGACAGCAAACTATTTCCCAAGAGGCAGCAGAGGGAAATAGTTTGCTGTCGAAAAGGGGTGATAAACTTGCCTTTGTCCGAATAGTCAGTAAATAGGTGTTTTATTATACCCATGCTGACTTTACTTTTGTAACGTCATAAAATGTCCGTCACAAAACGTATAAAACCACAAGGGTTCCGAGATGAAAAGCGAGGGCAACGGAATACTGCTGGTAAATAGTTTGATGACTATTTCACCATGGGCAGATAGCACAAAAACTGTTTCAAAGTAGTGGCTGTTTGGAAAAGATAGCATGTTTATTCGTTATATTTTATAACAACAAATTCACAGAGGTATAATAAAAGAATCTATAAATTATAACAGTATATTTCACAAAATACTATAATAATGGGTGAATATTATGAACTTCACTTTTAACAATCATTCATATAAAGTAGAATTTGTCCAAAAAATTATACGTGAAAAGAAGAAAACGCTTGCTGTGCCCTTCAACTCGGCATTTAGATATATTGACGACGTAGTGTCAATAAACAATGGTCATTTCCATTCTTATGTCGATAAGATTTGTGCCGGTGGGCTTGAAAAAAAAAGACTGCACAGAGGCTGACACATTTGTTTCATGGATATTTTACTTGAAAAAGACGTTAATGGTAATCCTACAACCAAGCTTTGTGATAAACGTGTTGACTTTAATTTTTCAATTGCCAGCTTCCTTTACTTATGGAGCAATACACCCTCATCACCTGCAAACGGGGTTTTATATCTGTCAGTTGATTCGATACCCAAGAGTATGCTTCTACGTATGAGCATTTTCTAAAACGAGGTAAGTTATTGACAAACAAGTTGATGAAACAAGAAAATAAGCAATCTCATTTAAAGTCTTTATTTCTAAAGTTCCAAGGTCTATGCAATGGTCTTGTCAAAACTTAATCATTAAGTCTAATGCTTACTGACGTTTTTGTTATTACTTGTTAGGCCATTTAGTTACACACTGAATAATCGACAGATTTTCCATTATTCCCTGATCGTGACAAGGAGCACACTGCGGTTGCAACCGGTCGGCAGGGGATCTTAACTAAACTAAGGAACATGATTCCACCTCTGATAATTTGAAGGTCTCTGATTCTTCTGCTCTAAATCTGATTTTTAAAAGGACTTAGAAAATAATTTGAGTTTGATTACTGTTCGTTATCTCCATACATTTCATTAGACTTTTAACTTTGTTATGATCTTGCACTATTGTTATTTCGAGGTGACATGAATGCTGTGAAACTTAGTATATGTGCTAATCTCGTGACTGTCAAACCAAATAAATGGATTTTTTGTCGTCCTAAAAATGTATTTTATTACAATAATTAAAATCCGATATAAGTACTACAAACAATCGTAAACATAATTAAAATTATTTTTAGTTATTTGCGTGGCGCATTTGTTAGAGTTCTAGAGTCGCGGAGTAAGGAGATGTTCCTTACATCGCGGGATCGACTCCACTGCGAGACGTGGAGACCAGTCCTACGAATAGTGCAGTTTGGCAGTAGGTGTTGGCGCAAAAAAAACCCCTCAGTGTTCAATGGTCTTCCGTTCCGAGTATACGTATTAGGTTTAAATTTTCAACCCCTCCGCCAGCAAGTGGTGGCATCTTCATATGCATGTAATGTTCTCTAGAGCGGCGTTCAACAACAGATGAAATATATGAAGATAACGAACAATATTTAAGCTCAAAAGTCCATGAAACAATACAAAATTGGAGCAGAGTAAACACGAACCTCTCCAAGATATCAGAGATTGGATCAGGTGCCATGTAGGAGTGAGCATCCCCTGCTGACCAGTACAGACGCATGATATAAATGATTGTATTCTATATTGTATAAAACATTTCATTTTCATTGGGCACCTTACATGTACTGTGTAGTTCTAAGAATACGAACAATAAAAGACAAAATTAGAACGTACCCTCACAATCCTCATCACTTTTACATTTGGTTCCTTTGTCAAGCTGAAAAAAACCCCTCATAAAACTAGCTTAAGGTTTTAATACACCACTAAACAAGGAAACAATGAAATAGATATGATTTGAAAATCAAATTTTAACTTATACCAACAGTTTTGTTTTAAAATTAAAAACACACTTTTTTTGTGTATCAAAACGAAAATACATTATGAGAAACGTGGATTATGTACCCAACCTCACTAATATCTCTGCGCATTAATCTTTACCGCGATACAGCCTACGTTTAATTTATCGCATTCATAGTTACAGCTAGTATATAGCACAGTAAATTCTAAGATCAGGTAAGCTGCCGTCGTATTTTTTCTAAATCAATTTACTTATATTTAGATATTTGGGTCAAAGGTTAAACAAAAAATCAAAATTTTGTTGTATAAAACGATTCTTATTGCCGAAAGGTTTACACTCGATTTTCAGTCTGTATTATAATTTCTATGGTTGATTATGATGATTATTTTTACATTATAAAGTTTTAATAAGTATTTGACAAACTCTCTGTACATTTTTATACTATTATTATAGGTTCTTTGCATCACAAAATCACAATTCATTCACAAAAAATAATAAATTTATCAGTTTCAATCGTAAGGTCGTATTTGATTACTTTATATATATATATATATATATATATATATATATATATATATATATATATATATATATATATATATATATATATATATATATATATATATATATATATATATATATAATCCTTTTAAAAGCCTTTTCTCAAACTTATGTCTTCCTCTACTGTTCGTGTTTGCATTTTTCTGTAACAATTTTCTACCGCCTAAAAGACATTTTATATACCGAATGATGCAATATTATAAAATAGAGTTTAAATATATCTTATACCGTACAGCTGTATATTGTAAATACCAGATAGATAATGAAACTGTGCAAATTATAAAATTTCCTATTCATATCTCCGTCCTGTATGACTTTCCGTACTTTGATTTCTACTAAATATCGAAAGATTGCAACGCAGGCGGTGAGAATTACCTTACTTGATGTGCAGCCTTTACATGACAACCCTGATACTAATAGTAATTGATATACGTGGTAAATGAAGAAAATGCGTTGCCCTTACCACAAGTGAATACATCAGGTCATAGCAGCGGTCTCCTTCAAAATCCCAGCATATTTCATCAGCCCCAGAATGCGTAAATCCTATTTCCTCAGGAACTGGCGACGTCCTATCTGTGTTGTCAGTTGTCATTGGCAAATTTTCTTCATTCGGTTTAACCATTGACACTGTATCTATAACATTTACCCTCTTTTCATTAGTACTGACGGCTATTGCTTGGACCGCTTTATTATTCTCATCTATTTCTTCATTTTCTTTGGATTCGCTTGAACCGGACTGCAAAAACAAGAGACCCATGGACCACAATGCTCACCTGAGTAATAATGGCCTGTTTTCCTTAATACTCGGACCCATCGTTGTTTCGGGACAATGCTTTGATGAAACCTTAATCAACACTACCTGAAGATACTTGAATTTTGAAATGAGGGATCTTGAGGTTTTCTACCCATCCCACCTCTAGAGACCTCTAAACCTAAATTTACATGGCCTTAAAAGATTTGCGTAATATATTAACATCATGGTGGTTCTTTAGTTGCGTAAAGATTTTTTGAAAGTATGCTTTCTATATATTTCAATTTAAAAGGTTGATACTCTACAGTGGCCCTACCCTATCCAAGAAAGACAGATTTTGAACAATCAAAAATCTGCAATTATAATTATAACTAGAACCTCGTTGCCACGGCAACAAGAAGGCCTTCCGTTCCATCTTCTTTATCAGAGAATCATTCCTTTTTCATAACACTGCAAGTGTTATCGTGGTACAATTCTCGAAAAATTCCCCCAAACATAAAAAATAATGATAGTGAAATATACAAAATTTAAAATCAAAGAAATACCACACAAAATCGTAAATTAAATATACCCTTAGAAAATCGGACTTTCTTCGGATTGATTCCGTGTCGCCCGTGTGCGAAAATCCAAGACGTTAACCATTACGCTAATGGAGATGCGCGCTTCAAAGTAAAAAATGACGAATTCCAGACTAAATCATTAATTTTAAAAGAATATATATATGCATTCTGTCAAGATTTTCTTTTTTTCCTACAAAAAAAAGATATTCAAAAAACTAAAAAGTAAAAAAAAAAAAATGATTTTTCAAATTTGCTTCCGGTGGCAATCAAAGTCCATATGTTTGTATGAGAGAAAAAATTTCAAAGAAATGTCTAATGTTCTCATGTTAAAGGCCCCATTCAATGTCCCTTCAAGGTCCCAACCTAACGTCCTGAGATTGTCAGTATTATTTCACAAAACGTTTAATTTGGCGGCATTGTTACAGTTTATTTTCATTGCTTTACAAATTAAAAATAAAGCACCAAAGTTCCGGGACAATTAAATATATATAAGCGCCACAGTTAAATAGTCGTCGATTAGCAAGGGTAATATAAAAAAGAACCAGGTACAGTTTAATTATAAATTTGGCCTGATATATGTTTAAAAAATTGAAATGAAATAAGAAATTAAAGTTTATCCTTTCTGAAAGATCGGATTTTCATGATATAAGAATATACAAATCTTTTTAAATGACCTCTTATATGCTAATTGTTACACCAGGAACTTGTGTATTTCCCGTATTTTTTTGAAAGTTGCAGAAAACACCAATTTTCAGTGAAATGTTCTTTCAGATGATAAAGAGCACATGCATTGCCCAGAAAAATTTTGAGAAATATGACATTTTAAATAATATTACAATAGATATATGAAAAATGAAGTTGGCGACGGCTGTGGACACTGGTTTTTTTTAAGCAAAATAACCACTGATATTAGTCATTTTGAAACTTTTTGTTTAAAATTTCGAAATGTACCAAGCTAATGACGTCAAATTTCCAGCATGGGCATGTTGTTTCATGGTTTATCATAAACCAATTTTATATCTTTTTTACAAAAATCAAATTTTAAGGGCACAATAATGCCCAAAACTGTACCTTTTTAATAATTCTAAAAGTAAACTTCCAATTTATGTACAATTTTTGTCTAATGTTAGTCATTCAATTACTCTAGTTAGAGCCCGAGGTTTGGTATCATCTCTATTAATTATCTTTTTAAACGTCCCTGGACTTTACGCATGAAGTATAAGATACAAATCAACTTTTTCACACTTACCAATTATAACAAATGAAATGCTTAATACTAGCATACATGTCAATAATTGTTTCTTTTTTTTCCTCTTGGTCGATTTTGAAGAAAAATTATAAGAAGTCATTTGAATATTTGAAGAATTTATTTTTACCCAACGTTATTCTAATCCAAGATTTTTTTGAAACTGTAAAAATTTTGGCGATGAACAAAACGGTGGATAGATTTCGATCAGAATAGCCCCCTCGAGTCTTCAATTTAGGCGAATTATATAAATTGAGAGAGAAAAAGAGAGAGATAACCTGTTGGTTTTTAATTGTATTTTCATCGTGCCGATGGATGTTTTTCCTTCCTGAGCACCGTCTAGGATAGAGACTGTAGAAGAAGCAAATTTTGTTTTTATTAATTTAAATATTAATGCTACAATTTGTCTACAGATTGCTAGAAGAGATATCTAGAGTTAAAGGTTTACCTTGTTTTTTGGTTAACTCCCACCGCTTTTGAAGAAGATCTTATACTCTTGGACTCATGCTTCAAAATTAATTTTAAGTGTTACAACTGATTTCAATTACGAAGAATAAATCATTAAAACGATAAAAATGATAAAGAAATAATCTTAATACTAACGCAATTTAAACACACAAGTACCAAAATAAGAATTATTTCTAAATTCATCATGTTGCTGTCCTTTCAAAGTCGTTGTTTAATTCAAAAGTATGGATATCTAATATTTATACTTTTGAATTAATTATACAATCATTATGAATGACAATAATTTACATGACTTGTCACTCTTTGCACTATGCACATAATTTTAAATGGCATTACATAATTCCTCCCTAAAAACAAATCTAGAATATGATTATAATGAACTTGATTAATGAGAATAACACAGAAGCCAAATGTATGCCACATCAAGAACTGAGTTAATATTAGAGGTGATTCAAAATTAAGGTTATTTGTTTTACGTAAAAAAAAATTCCTGATTCAAATCAATTGTTTTAAAATCTTTATTTTGTTCTGTATAAAATAATGTTTGAGGGAATAAAACAAGAATAAATGAGAGCGCAATCTCTCGAATTTTTATTTCTTTAACGTTCTTTTTGTCCCTGATTCATTTATTTTAAAAAAGGCATTTTATTTTCTAGAAAGAAAATATAATTTTATAAATATGTGTTATGTTTGACATTTTAATGATAACATTAGATTTTATTTGCGTTTACAAAAATTAATATTGGGAAGAATGACGTAAAAAAACTAAAGTATTTTCTCGAAAAAAAAACTGAACCTCAACAAAAGAAGGCGTAAACACAAACAAATTGCATAAATTGCATTCGCGTAAGGTTTAACAGCTCGCAGAACCTTTAGTTAGCCTATTATTTTTATTTCCAATAAATTTAAACTTCAAAATAACTATCCACCAGAATATAATAGCAATCAAAAAATTGGTTTTAAAGGGTTTTATTATGTGTCTAAATTTCTTAAAAATAAAACACTTTTGAAACACATCGTTCTTGTTTAGTTACCAAATATTTTAATGTCCATAAAAAAATCACGCCTTACCAAATTAGGAAAACTTAACAAAAAATATCATGCATTCTTTAATTTCTTTTATATTCAACTTATATAATGTTGTAATATTTGTGTGAAAAGCGTAGAAAAAACGTCAATCAGAATTTGTCTTAATGATAGATTGTTTTTGCTGACAAGTTATTTGTATTTGTATCGAACATAAAACTTGTATAAAGATGACTTTAAACCAGATTGTTCATATTTTTGTTTCATCAACTAGTTTGGCAATAGCTTGATTCGTTTTAGAAATCCAATCAACTGAGAAAAAAAAACCCAATATGCAGGTGATAAGCGTATATTTCTACATAAATAAGCGAAGTTGATAATTGGAAAGTTGAAGTCATTTCGTTAAACATAACCATTGTTGTTAATTTATAATTATCATCTATGTCTTTACCTAGTAAAATATCCAGATTTGGAACAGTTTTACCAGACTCAGTGGTATTTTTTATTTCAATTGGGATACTTGCATAACGTGTCAATATAATAATGGAAGTATGTATTGTCCATTGATAATGATTCGTCGATATATGTAAGTATTGAGTAGAATGCCACAGCATGTGTTTTTTCTTCTCATGTATAGGATGTTGAATAAATTCTTCTTCATATGAAAGCAGTAATAGCTCTGCTAATAAAGGGGTGCAATAAGTATCCATGGGAAAACCGACAGATTGATAGAAGAACTCGTCTCCAAAAACATCATAGATATTGTCATTCAAAAGCTGAAGCATAGTTTTAATATCAATTCAAGATTACTTTTGTGTACAGTCAGGATCTTTTTAACAAAATAATTTTGCAAATGAACAATAGCAAGTGAGTAAAAGGAGTGTCATGCTATCATTTACAAAAAAAAAAAAAAAAAAAAAAAGCTGTCAATCTTACTTTAAATTATCGTGAGGAATATTGAAATGTGTTTATTACAAAGGCATAGAAGCTCCTAAATCCATTCAAACAATACAAATCAGAAACAGAGCAAAACCGATCGTCGAAAACATCAAAGGTGGGATAAGATAACATTGAGGAGGGAGCATCCCCTGCCGACAGCTCAAATTTATGCTAAATGTGCTTTTGATGCTTTAATTTGCCTTTATATTTCCTTTTTTCAGCATCAAAAGTTTATCTCAAAATGTGGGTATTTGACTTATTCTGTGCCAACTTACAATTTAAGGAGGCTGGGGGGTCAACAAATTAACAAAAAATTAATCACCAGATATAACTTAAATTTTCAGATATGATATCTTTAGCTTTCAGCTATCATTTGACAAAGAAAAATTTCATACATATTAGTTTTAAAATTTGACATTTTTGTATATCTTTATATGGAGCTCTTCTTCTAAAGGAGATCTAAATAGTCTAAAAATGGCCACGACCACCCAGCCTCTTTAAAGTCAAAGACAATGTATTAAAACACAAACAGACAAAGTCAGAGGTGTGAAAATGTTTATGTAGGAATAAGTATACAACCTCAAGACACTAATTAGCACCTGTTTATAACTTCCAACACAAGCTGAAGATATGGACTTCTTATTTTCATATGGACTAATTAATTAAAAAATCAAAATATGAATTTTAATTGTAAACTTTACAAAGATTAATTTGATTTAAACGTTTTTTTAATGGAAAGGGGCATTGTATTTAAACAACAATTTATATAAAAAGTTCTTTTCAAGAAATTTTACTATTAAAAATTTTGGTCTAAAATATAAGTTATTAACCTTTCTTAAATAATCTTTATAAAATTGAGGGAGAGGAGACTATTTTTCATTCATTTAAAACCAGTGTAACTGAATGTAATTGTGAATTACATGCCTTTTTGAAACTTATTAATTAAATTAACATTACTTGCAATTGAAAATTTGGTCAACTACACATTACTTTCAATTACATCGAAATTTGTAATTAATTACAGTCAATTACCATTACCCCATCCCTGACTATTAGATGTGGTTTTGTCGTTTGTTAAATCCCACACAGCAGTATATAAGAAGGATATGGTGATAACGAACAGTATTCAGTCTAATAGTCCATTAAACTATACAAAATAAGAGCAGAGCAAACACGGACCTCCGAAACATCAGAGGTGGGATCAGGTGCCATGGAGGAGTGAGCATCCCCTGCAGACCGGTCACACCCGCCGTGTTCTCCTTGTCATGATTAGGAAATAACGAAAAAAATCCGTCTTCAATTCAGTGTATAAATAATGGGCTAACAATTGGTATGAAAAACGTCAGTCAGCATTTGACTTAATGATAAATTATATTTGCTGACAAGGTCATTGTATCGACCATAGAACTTACGAAATGGTGACTCTAAAGGAGACTGCTGATATTCTTGTTTAATCAATTTGCTTGTCAATAATTTACCTCGTTTCAGAAATTGTTCCTACGTACAGCATGCTCTTGCGTATCGAATCAACTGAGATGTGTATACTCCGTATGCAGGTGATGAAGGTATATTGCTGCATAAGTAAGGGAAGTTGACGATAGAAAAGTTAAAATCATCACTTTTATCATAAAAACGATGCATCAATCGCAATGCAATTGTCAATGTGACGTCATGACGCAGTTTGTACACAGTGAGAGGCTGATCAAGGCACATTTTGTACAATGAAAAATGTCTTTTGTTCTCAAATAAAATATTATTTGCAATTAAATAAAAGGCCGGTAACTTTGATGCGATGTCTATTTTAGTATTTTATTTATAAACTGTCCGTACATTCTCCAGACATGTGATACTGTCGAATGTTTGTATGCAGATTCATTAAAAAATAATGTAATGGTCCTAATAAATAGATTCATTGCAAGGGCATTCTCTCAATATATCTTGTCAAGTTTTTACACATCAACTCAAGAAGCATTAAGATATTTGAAAAGTGCTGCGAACCTCATGAAGACTTGCAAATAAATTCATTATAGCTATATTTAATGTAGTTGACCAGCAAAATATTCAACCTGCCGACCAACAAATTAAATTTTAGCAATTTAAAAAGGGTATCTATATAGGTTCGCAGCATTTTTCACAAACTACATGTAGTGTTAAAAAGGATTATAAGTTAAACTAAGATTTTTAACTTGTTTATGACCTTGCAATATTGAAATTTATAGATAACCTCTACACTGCAAGTATAATTGCTAAAATCATGTGACGTCGACATCACGTGAGAAATCTAAATTTAAAAAAATCGAAATGTCCCCAACATGTAGAATTAAACCACATTACATTTCTTAATATCAATCCATAATATAAATCTTAAATAGAATCGCCCATCCTAATAAAGTATGCATTTTTTTATCTTAATAAATCGCGGATATTTCCATTTGTAACCTTAACTGTGCTGCGCATCTTCACGTCTTCAGTATCTAAACATCAAGGAGATTTCTCTTAAAGTTTGCATTCGGATAAAGGAGAATTTAAATGCATCTATACTATAAAGTTACTTATTTGTAACTAATTTTTCATAATATGTCAAAATTATTCATACAATTAAGACCTTTTACTAAGTATTACTTTACATAAATATATCATTAAGATTGATTTCGGTCTATGGCATTCAGGGTATATCATCATCTATGCGTGCTGTGTGCTGCATTTAGAAAGATAAAATAACGTTATTAGGGGCACTTACATGCATATGTCAAAATTCGCAATTTATGTATATTCTCCTAAAACATTAATAAAAAAAAGAGGCAGTGATTTTTTAACAAATGGAGATACAAACTTTATGCATAATAAATCGGCAAGGCAATGAACCTTTAAAAGCTAATGCATATGCTCTAAATAACCTGTTTGCCTACTGTTTTACATAATGCTTATATATAGAAACGATCAAGCTTATTACATCACAATAGAATGACATTAATTCTTCACGTATTTTTTTAATCACTGAAAGTTTTGTTTAAGTGTTTTAACGCCCCTTCCAGGATTTTCAGTCATATTATGACTCCACCAATTGCCGACAAACTGCTTCAAATAATACTCTGCACTTATGACCGTTGAACATTAAGGGATTTCGTGCCAGAATCTATATTACAACACGCGACCTCGATTTATACTCTTCTGAAGTACCAATATTGTTTAAGTAAATGTTCATGAATATGATGAAAATTAAACAGATACAAGAAATAAATACAGTACTGTATCTATCTCAATTCTTTTGACTTTGCAATGCACAATCCTTGTCATGAAAATATATTTTCAATCTTCAATATAATTTCTTCTATTATGAAGTCTTCGAATGTTGATGGAAAAAAACCCACATTTTCAAGTTTTTTTTAAATCCATTCTCCAATAAGTAAAGAAATTAATTTCAAGAAAAAAAATATAGGAGTAAGTACGAAAAATTACAACTAATACTCAAATGTTCGAGAGAAAAAGAAAGAAAACATAAATATTTAAAAATCGGGGGTTTGGATGGGGGAGACTCCTCCCCTTTACTCTACTGGTGTTGTCAATGGCTTTTGCAGACATTTTAATTATATGTTTGGTTGATTTTCTGAAATACTACATACAATTTCAATGAAATATCTTTAGAAAAGAATTCATCTTTCAAAATAGCTTTCGGCGCAATACTGTCAATATTCAAAACGAAAGTTATGAAATATTCAATAGCTACCTTTATCTAATATCCAAGAGATTCTCATTAAGGACAGATGATACAAACAAAAAGTCGATGCCTGGATTCGTATAAATTTTTTGACCTAATTTTATTGCAAATGATGCACAAAATTAATTTCTACAACATAAGGAAATTGTAAACCTTCTGTGACATTCAAAATTGTACCCTTCTGAAGCCATCCTTATTATTTTATACAATTTTTTTTCACTTCAAGTTCCATTTTTGTGCAACTTTAATAAAAATTAAAAACTACGTAGTTACACTAATTCATGTTATTCAGTAGAATATGACCGAAGTTGCTATTTTCAAAATTTTTGAAAAACGTTTGTTTGTATCATCTGTCCTTAAGTTGGAAATGTAATAAATGTGACTTGAAAACAACCTGGACATTCGCAGTACAGTAATCAACATTTCAAAAAATGATAAATTGGCTCTGCAATGACACTGTAACATTATTTTTCCAGGAAAAAGTTCATCAGGGAAGATCTATTTTTGTCTCTGTCACCAACTTCTTTCAAACTAATTGTTTCATTATTGAAAACGAGGAACGCTAGTAAATCTTGTCTAGGATGAAATATATTTGTATTTTTTCCAGCACATTTTAGCAATTATAACGATTTGATTACACAGTCTTAAAATTTTGAAGGTCTTGCACTGAAATGTAGATATTGATAATTTCAACATCACTTAAGGGGTCTCTCTACAACGTCACAACAAGGCGTACTTCCGTAAAAACGCCATTTTGATCCCAAATGATGCGATATTGTGGATGGAATGTACATTATATCACATCAATTAATATGTAGTGTATTGCCCAATGCGTATCCTTTCTTTAAAAATGAATTGTTTGTCAATTTATTCAATTTCTACTTATTTAATTATTTAATAATACATTTACAATCTTATCAGAATAAGATTTTTAGGTGAGAAAAAAATGATATAAAACATGGCTTGTCCATATGCTAATTCATCATTACGTGTCAAAACGCCATACACTCAGAAATTTCTTTCTTCAATAAGCATATATGCTTTCCAGCAAAATATATCCCCCCAAAAATGCAAATTTGATCAGATAAGACATATGTATTATCTTCCTATCGACTAGAGGATACTCTGTTCACGATTTGTATACACCCGAATGAATGGTTACATCCGGTGAAATTTCGCATGACCCAAACGTTTGATCAACAATTAATTGTCAGCTGTTTACAAGTATGGGAAACGTGCAGGTTTTAGACGAAGAGTGCATTTGGTTAAAGGAATTTCTTTTACCGCTTTTGGCCATTTACCATCTTAACTTGTTTTGTTATATATAGCATTGGATAACACATGCAAGTTGGACAAAAAAGGTAAGTAAGTCTACCTTTCTCAATACCATGAATTCACTAAATACATGTCTTTGTCATTGACAGGTCTAGGAAAATCACTAGATCCACCTATATAACGGAATATAGCTATCTAGGTATTTAAACATATCACATATAGCTTAATCTACCTATATCTGAAGCTGAAATGCACAAAATGTCATAGAATTCATAGTTAGGAATTGTCGCATACTGAGTACTAGTCAGTTGTTTACACCTGTTAACAATACTCAGTCACGTGCTAAAAAATTCTAATAAAAATGCCGCGTTTGCACGATTTTTTTCAATAAAGAGGCCGAATGTGAAGAAAAAATATTCCTGACTTGCCTTCATTAAGGTAATTTGTTTTTTCTTCTACTTATCTTTCAAAATTTGGGTTAAAATCTTGTAGCATCCTTTGTAATAGTCCATTTTTACATGCAGCGGAAATGAAAAAGGTTGTGTAGTTGCGGAGCCGGGACGATTATCACTTTGATGCCCGGTTTGCATCACTTATGTAAGGAGGACTATTGAAGTCATAAAAATTCAAGTTTATTAGTTTCCTTATGTTTTATATCTTGTTTTCATGCATAATTTCGGTTGCTTATATATACTTAAGATGTGTTTAAAAATAAATTTTGCATTAAGTTAAAAAAAGAGAGGGGTAACATATACTGTAATCCAACTTTTATTCGCGTGCGAGAAATTTTCGCGAAGTTCGCGAAAACCTCGTCATCGTCAATATTTCTCGCCGCAAAGCGTTCATTATAGTCTATGTGTCCATTAACAAGAGAACCTAAATAGGAGTGATCGCGAAAATTAATCATCGCGAACAAGTTTGCCCCTGGTAAATCGCGAAATAAAGTCGTCGCGAATAAAAGTTGGTTTACAGTATGTGAGTGTGTGTTGGGGGGGGGGGGGGGTGGTAATATATATATATAGGTAGTAATTTTTAATGACAAAAATTTTTAATTAAACATGTTTACATTATAACGATTTTAATGCATGTGTTTAAGTTTCCAACGAGTGTTTTGCTATAATTATATATGGGTTATCCTGGAATTATGCTTGTCCGTCTGTCTATCTTTACATGTACTGTATACAAAGTTAAATCTCTCATTGAAGTATTTCATTGTAATTATACTTTTATGCAATCTAAATTTCTTAAATGTGGCCTGTGAAACACTTGTTGAAATTCAGAATTTTGATTCTAATTCAAATTTCAAATAACCAGAAAGCTTCTAGTTTTAAGAATTTTACTTTCAATATCTAAAATATGAAATTTTAAAACCCGATTTGAATTTTTAATAACACTTTAATATTCTAAATATCTAAAGGCTCTTTTTCTTAAACAAAAGAGTTTTTTAAATAGTTTTAAAATTCAAAGTGTTACATGGACCGAATGTAAGTGATTTAAAGAACGTATGACCATTATAGTGAATGTTTATATTTTAAGCGTCTAAAAGAGCATGATAAACGTCATGTTTTTAAAATTGGAAACATTCTATTAAAAAAAAACAACAGATACTGCAGTTGCTATTTCGCAGATTTGACACCAGTCAACATTTGACTCAATAAATTGTATTTGCTGACAAGGTCATTGTATCAGCCATAGAACTTGAGAAACGATGACTTTAAACGAGACTGTTGATATTCTTGTTTCATCAACTTGCTTGTCAATATTTAAACTCGTTTTATAAATTGTTCGTACGTGGAGCATGTTCTTCTGTATCGAATCAACTGAGACATATACACTACGTATGCAGGTGATAAAGGTATATCGCTGCATAAGTAAGGGAAGTTGACGATAGAAAAGTTAAAGTCGTCAAGTTTATCATATAATTTACGTCGTCGATATATCTGAAGGTTGAGTTAAAGGCCACAACAATTGATTTCTTCTTTTCGCGCATAAGATTTTGCATAAATTATGCGTCATATGAATACAAAAATAGGTCTGCTAATAACGGAGCGCAATTGGTTCCCATGGGGATTCCAATACATTGTTGGAAGACTTGGTCTCAAAAAACCACATAGATATTGTAAATCAGAAAATCAACTTCATTAAAAGTGATATCTTATTTCTTAAATGGTAAATAAATTTTAAGGTTCATCAATAGTCTTATAAGGGAGATTTTTTTAAAAAAATCATTAATGTATTATAAATTTCCAAAATTGAAGCGTCTTTTGAGTATTTTTTGTACAACATTTCCTATGAATGAGCGAAGATTTAGCAATATGAAGGTTAATCACAATGGCTCTATAGTATTCAAACAAGTTTTTTTTGTTTTAGGTGTGCATGCTACCATGCCTGCTGTTTGCAGTTGCAAACTACATTATGACAACAACGCTGTTGTGTACAAAATTTCTAGCAAAAAATTCAAAAAAAGTATAATCAATAAACTAGTTGAAAAAAAAGTACTGCACGAAAAATCGACATATCTGTGTTCATCTTGTGCAAATTATTCCTCTGAAAATTTGATAGACAACAACACTGACACAACAGTCGATGAAATAGTTAACTTAATACATCCAATAGAAACTTTCTGTGGTTCATATAAGAAAAATTCTAGATGCTTTGGTGGAGAACGAAAGACAAAATATTGAGGATGACATTTGCCAGTTGAACAGTACTTATAAAAATACCGAATTTCTTTCGAAGTAACTGCTGAAAACTGGATAAAAGATAGAAACAGTTTCATTCTTACATTTTTATCTGCAATCATTTGCAAAAACATCAATGACCTCTCAAAGAAAGAGAAATCAAATTTGATTTTTTTTTTTGTGTGTGGAACATTTGTATTCCCTATTCAGAGGAAATTTAGTGCTCCCATTCAGCTTCAGCAAAAACCTACTATCCTACTTCTTCTCTGGTAGTATGAGTGTGTGTACTCTAAATTCAGTAGCTGGGCCAGCTGCTAGCTATCGTACTCTTCTCTCTTGGATCGAAGACCAAGCCTGTGATCCAGTAGCAGTAGATGAAAGAGCAGACACAATCACTTATTTTGACAACAATCAAATACTTGCCAGAAGCTGGCGTGTCAATTATGATAATAAAGCAATTCTTTCTGCTATCACCACAATTGTTCACTTCTTTCCAAATACCCCGACCTTTCTACAAGAGAATCATCATCTTTCTCCGAGGAAATGGCTATATTCACAGTCATTTAACACACTTTCCTCCAATCTTTTGTCTTATCTGGAAATATTTTCTGATTTCTTTCGATATCTTCGATCCAATTTCATTGAAAGCCGTCTCCAGATTATTGTGAAACAGCAGAAGGAAGGTTTGACAGGCGCCACGAATTTCATCGAGGAAGCCATCGGCCGCCGAAAAAGAGTGAAGGAAGATGAGGATACCCGTTCTAAATCAAGGATTCGTTACGATCCTTATGATTTTGTACAACACAATCATCATGGCAAACCAACGATTGTAATGGGCAATCCGGTTACTACACACCCCTGTTCCTATGATGCTGTGAAAGAAGTCCTTACTAACATCAAAGGCTCGACAACAGGCGGTTGCAGAAGGTGGACGGTTATTGGATGCGATGGCCTCCCTTATCTTATTGCGAGTAGAGTGATAAGGGAGCACAGCGAGCTTCAAGATATCCTTTTGCAGCCTGGCCTGGGTCACTTCGAAATGAACATGACCAAAGGTAACAATACTACAATAAAAGAAGAAACCTTTGTACAACATTGTATTTCTTACATACACACACACCCTCATCCTCACACACACAATTTATACGATTTAGTTTTTTTGTTAAAAAATTATAAAACATTCTTATTATAGCCATTATAAAGCTCATCTGGAACGTTGTTGGGGAGGATCTGGCAAAAATGCAGGGGTACAGATCGCCCAAAGCGTTACAAGCTTGTATGAATGCAAATGACCACCATAAGGCTTTCCAGTTTCTAGAAATATTGCTTTTTGGCACAGGTAATACTATACACTAAATATGATTGGAATAAAATATTACAAACTCTCTACAGTAAAATTTCTTTTGTTACCGTGTATTTTTATTTCTTTTCCGAAATGAAGGGGATGGATTGCTATTGCCTTATGTCAGGCAGTGTTTGAGCATTGATGGCACATCGTCAGCTCAAGGATTCTTTGAATGGTGCTGTGGAGTACAGGACCCCAATTACAAGTTCGAATCAACTTTTTATATATTTCATTAATCCAATTTTTAAAAAATTCATTTAAACGCAATAAAAATTATAATGATACCTTGCATTACATTGACAAATTTCTTCAGGAGAACATTTTCACATACACTCTAACTGTTTACTTGTTTCGCGCTGATGTTCGGAGGAACAATTCTGACGTAATAATGGCTGCAAGACTTTGCACCATTATATTTTGGCACCAACAAGTACAATTACCAGCAGATAGAAGTGAGACTCATTGATGAGAGTATGTGCACCAGCTGAAGTGTCAAAATTTTTAAATGACAATGAATCTTTAACTCCTAAGTGTACCAAACTTTGTCTTCTCTTTTTCCAAAACATGTTACATCGAAGTAATATGAATAGAAAAAGGAGAAAGACTTTAAAATAAATTTTTATAATAATTTTTATAGAATCAGGACATCCAAGTAAAGGTGAAGGATGCGACTTTATCCTTGAGTCTAGAAACAAAATGACAAAAAAATGGCTACCTCCAGGCGCGCCTAAAGAGAAGCACTGGAACCAAGCGTGTAGAAATCTTGACAAACTAGAAAAGGTTTAAATATTGTATATAATGTGCACTTTGCATTTTTATTGCACCATTTCAAACAATTAACAATTTTTAACAACTAATAAATTACATTACAAATGATTTGGACAAAGAAATTTAACTTTTTTAAGAATCATCTTGTTTGGAAACGTGAATCCAAGACATCGATCATGAATCCAGTACTAGCATCGGCATGACTTATGGTCGCAGCCGACCCAGTACCCCTTTTCCTCCTCCGAAAGGCAAACATTGTTTGGTCAGCCCAGCAACAAAGGAAGAAGTCTGTGTACTTTTACTGCTGGTTCTGCATGCTGTTGGTCTGACTGATGCTATTGGTGCCATCCCTGTTTTATATTTACGGGGAGAAGGGGAGGAGGTCAAAGATATAGAAAATGATGAAGACTGTGGGAAGGAATTGAAAGCAGAATTTACTGTTACTTGGGCAGTTAAAGGTTGAGTTGGGGAAGAAGGTGGGGAGGAGGGTGGTGATGAATCGTCATATACTTCTGCAGTATGGGAAACAGAGGTGGGATTGGTTGTAGACAGAGTGTTTGAATTGGATGCAGAAGAGGTGGAATGGGATGTAGAAGAGGTGGAATGGGATGTAGAAATTGGTGCGCGTTTCGAAGATATGGTTTGGGAAGTGTACGCTGAGTGCAAAGAAGTATTAGGGGACAAGACGGATTTTACAGACTGTTTGAAGAAATAAATGAAACATTTTATCTAAAATTAAAGAAGTTTAATTCAATTTCAAATTACCAGACCTTGGTATTACAAATAGTTAAATATGTTACCTCCTCAAAGAAGGGCGTATTCCAGTGGCACATTTTGCCTGACGGTGCCCTTATTAATATGGCAACCTCACACTTAGTAGTAGTGTATAATTCTTTGGCCTGAAAATATAGTATTAAATTTAATAAAGTTTCTCCTTTCCTTCTATCTAACATACTATCTATCTCCTAACACTTTATTTTTATTTTTAAGCATTTCAGATCGTTACACGTATGTATAATTTAACATAATAAGACATAATAAGACATACAAAATTAATTGTATTACATTCACAGATTAGACAAAATCTGTACTCCATTTTCAATATTGAGGAGGTAGAAGAAGATTTATACCACACAAATTTGGAGAAAGAAATCAAGAACTGGAGAATAAACATTAGAGACTGTGAATATTTCTCGACCCCCTTCCAGAAGAGACCACCATCTAATTTGTCAGGCAGAAATCTAGATCCCGATTTGGCAAATTTTTCAACAAAATGCAAGAACAACTTAATCTTATTTTTGAAAGAATGTGCAAAATCTAATTCCGTGCAGCTGTGCAAATTTTTAGAACCCATATTCATCCTATCCGAAGACAGAAAAAGTTATAACAACATCGAAAATAAAACCAAAGTAGAAATAATAAACGCGGTGCAGTCTGAGATGCAGAAATTGAAAGAATTGGATTTTGACATGGGTATGCCCTATCTCATATATAATAAGAAGAATATTAATAGGAACAATGTGTATTTTATTTTAAATGAAATTTGCACAATAAAAAAGGACCAATGGGAAATGGGATAAAGGAATAAATTTTTTTCTTCAACCAGTTAAGGAATAATTAAATATTAAAAAATGGTGGTACATGTATACCAATTTATACACTTTTTCTCATTTCCTTTGAACTTTTCTTAAGCTGATGAGAAGTCCAAGGAGTGGGCAAAAATAAAAACGGAGAAAAAAGCCATGCTTCTTAAATTTTATAAAGAACTGGTACAGCTTATAGAGGAAATTGAAGATCGCGAGGAAGAGGAAGAAGAATGTGTGTTCCTTTATTTTCACTCTCTCGTGCAATTTACTGATGACTATAAATACAGTATTAAAGAAAAAAAAACCTTTTTGAACAAAGTAGTTTTCCTTTGGTAAAGAGCCTGGGCTCTTTTTGTACTATCTTCTTGGTAACTGTTCCCAGCATTTTGTCCACTGCGAACTTTTCCTCTTTTCTCCTGTCCTTTTTTTTTTGCCAGGGTTGAATTTTTTTGGTTCGAATTGGAATCTTTGGCTATCCTGTTTTCATGAAGAGAGAACATGAAATGTTATGCACCCCTCTTTTCAGCATAAAAAAAATACTTTTATTCTCTTTTGACATCTTAATGTATGCCATTTAAAGATATACGACAAAACCTTTTTATTTCCCTTCCTTTTTTTCCATATAAAACTTGTAATATGTTTAGTTTTCAAATCCACGTATTTATTGCATTTTCTGTGCTTCCATAAATATATCACTGAAAGATGCGGATTCGACCTACTCCGCATCTTACCTTTAGATTGCAACCACAATTTCCGGCGACGACATTGCACGGGATCACGCATATGAAGAATGGTAAGGTTTTTTTTACTTTTTAAAAAGCTTTTAAGACATTCTTTCGATTTCAATGACAAGAAAAATTGAGAGGATGTATAGAGTGTCTTCTTTTACTATTTTGTATTCATTAACGCGGTATTTATATATGTAAAAATTTTGAACGAAAACTATTACATATCCAGTAGAAACAAAGAACTACTTACCATAATGCGACAATTTCCTCGTGAAAATCTGTCACCAAAAAACGCACGTGAATTCCGCAAATAGGTAGATTAAGCTATATGTGATAGGTTTAAATACCTAGATAGCTATATTTAGCTATATAGGTGGATCTAGTGATTTTCCTGGACCTGATTGACTGGAAACGCGATGATTTTCGCTTAAACTAATTGACAAACAATACATGTACAATACGAACTTCTTTCAATGTCCTTGCGTGACATTTGTTTAATACTTGTGCAAGTAGAGTTTAATTGAAGTTTATAAAAAAAAAAAAAAAAAAAAAATAAAAAAAAAAAAAAAAAAAAATAAAAAAACAGTACCAAGATATTTGAGTCCACTCTTAAAGCGGATCTCTCACACCTGAATTCTTGTGATGTTTATAAATTTTTGACAGTTTTTCAATTTTTTTCAATTTCTTTTTTTCATTGTTTTTACCCCTTGATATTATATATCTTTTCAGATATTGAAGAGGATCCAACCAGCTATTCTCAAGAAAATGCTGTTTTAGTTTTTCTTTAGTCTATTTTTGTAAGTTTAAATAAAAAAACATTTGATTTTATTTTTAACTTTGTTGGTTATCATTTCAATATTTTATAACAGTAAACTTTAAAGAGAAATTTAAAGTAATGGGCATTTAAAAAAAATGATATGAGGGATTTTAACAAAATAAATAAAATATTTCAAATATTTCTAAAAAATAAATTGAAATACTTTGGAACCTTGTTTAAAACTTAAACACGATTAACCCCGAAAAAGTGACAAATTACGTTTGGAATTTTCAAACTTACACCATGTCCATTTTTTCTTCTTTTTCTTTATTTTGTCTTGCAATTATGTAAATAAACAAGCTAATTCACAGAATAGAATAATAGAATAAAACATTTTTTTACTCTACATGTATTTGACATTACCCTTGCTATTATCTTGTAGTCGACGTTTAGAAGACTTATAGGTCAATTTATAGGTTAATCTTTAACATTTTATCACTATTTTTATATAAGTATTATAAGACCCATTTTTATTGAAAGTGAAAGATAGATTACCACATTCTTCAACATCTCTGTGTACTTTAAATAATATTCCACTCAACTGTGGCAAAAAAAGCTTTATAAAATTCTACTGTTAATTCATCAGATTTTATTATTTGTCATTTCTTTTACTGCATTATCACTTTCATTTTTTAAAAATTATATTATATCACAATTCAATATCATTTCCATTCATATTTCTACTCATAAATGATAAGGAAAATGTTTTCTGTTTCATCATCTGTTTTAAGTGATGAATATAATTATGAATGAAAATTGCATTCTAGCTATACTTTTTGGTAAATATGAAAACAAGAATATATGTAAATTACAAAACTTGATAATACTTATTGTAATTTACTTCTGCAAGTAATTTTCTCGAGACAAAAACCAGGCGGTGTTTGACCGTAACCTGTGCCCTGCTAATACCGGTTCTTTGAGAAAAAGTTTTGCTTTTAGATCTTTCGGCCGACGTGTCGACCGCAGTTGCCCCGGCAGCGAGCTGTTGCTCCGCCGCACTGCCCCATGTAGTAGGTTTTGGCGCTCGTGACATACCGACATGGACCTGGTGCACGATGTAAAAACACACTTCTGGGGGCTCACCCGGGGATGCCCCTTGGGTCACACATCCTCAGGGACAAGACAACCCGACCCCAAAAATATGGGATCTTTAGTCCTCCTACAGCAAAATATAACCAAGGTATTGATTGCAAAGCACTTGTCGAAGAGACATCAAAATACAAAGTTTTAGATGCCTTGAGAGGCGGGTTAATTTATTTTTCCACAGTGAAAAATGTATTTTATCATTCACATGTAGTAGAATGTTATTGACAAATGTTTAATTGACCATTAATACCAATCTGTAAACTTAGTTAATGCCAATATTTAATTTTTGTTTTATTTACTGGGTTGATATCGTTGATATCCATATCGTGTTTCCTTGTTGATACATAAGTCTGCACTTAACAAATCTTGAGAGTATTTTTCGTTTTTTTGGAATACAGCTAAAGACAATAGTTCTTATCTTGAAAAGTGTTGCTGCTTTCATGATTTATATAACTTTATCAATAAAATACATAAAATGTCAGACATACATGTATTTCAAGACGAGCCTCATTACTTAGAATATGCTCTTACGATATTAAAATTTGTTTATGACCTCCGAACAATTATAGTTCCTAAATCGTTCTACTTTCCCACCTGAACGGTAAAGGAACCCTGAACGAACGGTGAACAAACGCAGAGCGAACGGTGAGTGAACGATGTCCGAACCTGAACGCAACTTGGTGAACGATGTGTGAAAGGTGAACAGTGAGTGAACGCAGAACTCGAATGAAAGGGGGAACACGAACGCAAAGTGAACAGTGAACGAACGGTGAACGCAAGATGAACGATTTATTCGGAATGCCTCCGATCTTTTCCTTGCATTGAAATTATTCTATTGTTTTAAAATTCTAATTTCAGGTGCTAAAATATAAATAAACAATAGATAAATAAATAAATAACAAATCTTTTTTTCTGCACATACCAATATCTCAAATCGATATTTTAATAACATGATTTTAATTGCCGTAAAACATATGTATTTGTTACCAAACGCGTGTAGTTTAAATATAAAATTAATCTACTTATATAGTAAAAATGCTTATTCTTTTAACTAATAAAATAATGTGGACTTTAGAAGATAAAACTACTACTTACAGGATGAATTAATTACATCGTACCCGGTTGAAATAACCATACATGTATTTCCGTGCCAAGGCTTTTCTGAGTAAAGAAGGACAAGGAGATAACGAACAGTATTCAATCTCAAAGTCCATAAAACAATACAAAACAAGAAAACATTGATGTAACCATCAATTGTCGCCCGGGAAATTTATAAAGTAAACAATGGAAATGAGTCTTGGATCATCAAACCCTTCGATATATGTGAAAAGGCATGCGTCTAATTGATGAAGACGATAGTCGCGAATATTTTGAAAACTTATAGTCGGATAAAAATCAAACGAAAACGATACCAATTTTAACTTGATCAATTCCTCAAGTAAATGATGGCTGCATAAAATATAAATTGAAGTTAGACACATGCATCACCTATATTCAAAAATGTGTTTAACAGTTTTAGAATATAAAACACAAACTGTTCATAGTACGTTTTTATGCGAGAAGAAAAATTCGATATTCTAAAAAAGGGGACCTGTCGTTTTTTCAATGTTGAATGATAAGCAACTTTACATATTAAATATGAAAAACATATATATTTTAACAGATTCACTTTATGGAAGTAAATATATTATGTATCTCGTAATTTTTAAAGGGAAGAAACATTCTGAATAACAAACTTTTCAATGTTTAGAAAACCATTAATTCTGAATGACTACTCCCACCCAAATCCCCATATACCAACACTTAAACTTATATGTATAGAGCAGCCCGGTCCTCCGGGCTGCAATAAGAGCAGAGCAAACACGGACCCCCGAAACATCGGAGGTGGGATCAGGTGCCATGGTTGATTGAGCAACCCCTGCCGACTGGTCACACCCGCCGTGTGCTCCTTGTCATGATCAGGAAATAACGGAAAAAATCCGTCGTCAATTCAATGTATAAATAATGGCCTAACAATTGGTATGAAAAACGTCAGTCAGCATTTGACTCAATGATAAATTGTATTTGCTGACAAGGTCATTGTATCGACAATAGAACTTACTAAATGATAACTTTAAACGAGACTGCTGATATTCTTGTTTCATCAACTTGCTTGTAAATATTTACCTCGTTTCAGAGATTGCTCATACGTAGAGCATGCTCTTGCGTAACGAATCAACTGAGATTATATATACTCCGTATGCAAGTGATGAAGGTTTATTGCTGCATAAGTAACGGAAGTTGACGATAGAAAAGTTAAAGTCATCACGGTTATCATATAGTTTGGCTGTTAGATTACCATTAGTGTCTTTTTCAAGTAAAATATCAAAGTATGAAACAGAAGTGTCGGACTCTGTGGTATCTTATATCTCAAGCTCACCGGGATATATCGTATCGAAGTAGGAATGGAAATTACCATTATTAATTGACAATACGTCGACGATATATCTAAATGTCGAGTTGAAGGAGCTGAAATGATATATACACCCATTTATTTTCACAAAAATGTCATTGTCCACGATTGTTTTAGAAACCCTCCTATTTTTCCTGCACCTTAAGGGCGTCAAATATTTTAAGCAATTTTTTAGTGAAACACACATTTTAACCTTTGTAACATTAATTCTGAGTTAAGGCTAAATTTTACTTAAATTTTTACTGTTTGATGTTGAAGTCATTCAAAAATAGTTATGGCGGGGGAAAGGTTTAATTAAAAATTTAAATCTAGACCGAGTAGTGGGAAAATAAAAGGGACTGACGTAATCAAAGCTTTCAGATAGATTTAGAGTCTGCAACCTGGTTCACGAAGTCTTATAACCATGTACAGTATAGCGGTGTATTTTAGAGGGTAGCTAATTTTGGCTTATCTTAGCAATTAATTTGATGGAAGTGCGTTAAGATTTGAACTGCTCAAATAGTCAGTGCTATTTTTAAATTTCATCCGCAAAGGCCTGATACCTTTTGTCCTCTAACAAAAATTAGGCGGAAATTATAGGCAAACATGTACCTTTGAGGAGGCCAAACACCAAATTCTACACCCGCCAAAGAAAAAAAAAAAACTCTGTACCATATTTCTACAATAATTCGATAGATTGTTTTTGTTCTTTAGTTCCATGTTAAACTCTATATTTAACAAACTTAAATTCTCAAAAAAAAATAAATAAATAAATAATATACAAACCATGCAAAATGAAAAAAATATGCCAAGACAATATAAATCAAGAACGAATTACCTATCAAAACTGTAAATGAATGTTAAATCGGTTCCCCAAGCTAACTGTTTAACAGCGGGTTCTCTGAAATAATATAAAGCAATAGTCGGTACCTATGGCTATGTTTGAGGAATGACTTCCAGATGTTGATCATCGTTTTATAACCGATGCATAACCAAGAAAATGAGCAGTAAACATCATCGGAGGCAAATGTTTTTTGTTTTTGTTTTTCTGATAACTAGTGTCACAATATCTCTTAAGGATATGTATACAATGACAAAAAGGTCTTTTTAAATGAAAAGCAAGGAAAGAAGGAAAACATTGCTTTAAGTACACAAAGTCATCAAGATATATCTTTAAACGTGGCTCAACAAGTTAAGAAGTTTCGATCCTTAGTTTTTGAGCAGAATTTTGTCTGGACTCTGTTTCTAGAATTTTACATTTATTTTCTTTTGCAATAAAGTTGGATTCTTAAATGCGAATTAGACTACACTCTATCATATAACTACGATTAAAATTTAAAAAAAGCAACATATAAGCAATGAACTATATTTTGTGACTTTTTTTGAAATGAGTTTGATTATTTTTTTTTCCCTTTTTCCAAGTATTTACAGTAAGATGTCATGTTTGAATTAAGATTTTTCCCAGTTGCAGATCTGTAGTGTTATGAATTTATATATTTGTCTTTTACAATAACACTACAGATCCCGAAATGCAAAAAGGTGCAATTTAAGGCGCAATATTTGCGTAGTTTTGGGGAGAATTTCTTCACTTTCTAGCATTGGTCAATCAAGAACCTTTCACTCCCTTATTCTAGAGTAAAAGAACAGATAAAAACCATAAGTTATTGCGTGAAATTTAAAATATCGAAGGTTTTAAAAAAGAATATCATGATTTTCATGAACTTTGATCTATTATAGCGAAAAAACGTTGGAACTTTTATTTAACTCAGTAAAAACTTTAAAACTTTGATTTCTTTAAAAGTTAAAACATTTGAATTTTCTTTTACTATAGTTAACTATAGTTAACTATATTGATAACTATAGTTTTTACTTGTTAGGGTTATCAAAAAATAATGAATAGCTTATCATTATGAAGAGCTCATTGAATGCAATACATTTCTACACAATCATTTTATAGATAACAGTTATACATTAGCTTCAATTACACTTCAATTTTCTGTTATTATTTCTTTATATAAAACATATTTTAAATAAATTGAATAAATTCTAATTCAAATCTATAAAAATGTAATTAATGCAGCATGATAAAAATGTCGCTCACAAAAAATCCTCCTTGATTGTTTTATTGGTCTAGTTCATACTAGAGATTGCACATTTAATATCCCGAATGTAATATTTGAAATTTATCCATTTCATCGTAACAAATAGAATCCTAAAAGACGTGACGTACCAAGGTTTTATAAACAAAGCAATATATTAATTATATATATATATATATATATATATATATATATATATATATATATATATATATATTGTCTACTAAACTTGAATTTTACGAGTATGTATTACCTCTATTAGGAAAACCACAGCAAATTATAATGATTACACTTATTCATCATGTGTAGAAAATTTTACCCCACTATACATTATAAGAGAGAAAAAAAAATATTTTAATATTCATTAGGGTACAACGTAAACAGACTGGAGTCATTTTAATTTTTTCGTATTGTAGTCTATAACAAGAACACAAGAAAATTGTAAAAAAAAAATATTTTAATATTCATTCATTTTAATCTATAAAAGAACACAACAACCATACAAGCTCTGGAGAATGGCTTATATCGCGGAATACTAGGAAATCGGACGGAAGATCAGTTACCTAGGGGGAATAAGTATCCCCCATTAGCCGCGGTCACATCCGCTTTCAGACGTATGGTTAGGAAAGCGGAACATGACGTAGTCAAATTCATTACACGAACAAAGGTATTTAATTGTCTTGAAGTGCTCAGTCAATACAAAGAGCTAAGGAAGAGTTTGTAATATAAGCAAGGCAATTGTAACGACTTTTTAAAAACTTGGGATTGTAATAATTCTAGCGGAATTTAATGATATTTCTGTTTGAAAAGTTGACTGTAAAATGCATAAAAAATTAAATAGCTATAAATGCCATGTAAATTTATTATTTTTTTTTATTGATTTTCATGCATTTCAAAAGTGCTACATGTAAAAATGTAGAAAATTTACCGTATGAAAAGTATTAGATTTATTGTTTGATGAAATATCTCGTTTGTACGTTTGCAATATTTTTTTTTCAAATGTCATACCAGACGTTCACATCATATGATAGGTTTTAAATTTAGACTATAACTTTGTATTCAACGCCCCTATTGTGTTAACTTGAAGGACGAAAAAAAGAAACACAATAAACAATTTCAGTTTCTAGAGACATTTTATTTACTTTGATTCCCTATTGGAAGGTAAAAGGAAATTATATACTATACCTACAGTAGAAAAATTACCTGACTAAACACAGATAGGGAAATTTATCAATGAAAATGCTTTTATATTACTTTAGACGATACTTCTTTGTTAAAATATTGAACAGCTACCCTTTATTTCTACATTCTTTGGTTAATATTAATTATAAGGAAGCTTGCTTCAGCTCAGTAGGCAATGCCCTTGAATTGAGACATAGCCGATATCAACTCAGTAAAAGAAAGGTGGGTAATGTTTCCTTTGATTTCAATTTGAATTTACATTTTGTTACAAATACATGTATTTTTCTTAAAATACTCACGTCTTCCTCCATTCCTCTTGCAGAGATGTGGTCTGCTTTTTTGACTCTCATTTGCATATTCTTTTTCGGGAACAAGTCATTTTATTTATGACCTACATTAATCTACTTCTAACATTTGTATTTATGCATAGATCTTTTTAATGTTTGTCTGAGTAAGTGTTTTTTATTTATTTTTTTTCCAACCTTACACATAAATGGAAAACCAGGGGTGGGAGTGGGGGGGGGGGGGGGTAGGTTAACAAGGGTCCCGGCTCCCGATTTTTTTTTGAGTATAATACATGTATTTAGTAAGTTTTCTTCCGGAAATTTCACATCGATCCCTTTCTTCACGGTTTCATTTTTTCCTTTTTTGGATTTGACAACCTCTTATTTTTTTCTAACTTGGATCTGTAGGGTATTGAACATTTTGAATTCTATTGTTTATGAAATACCAAACAATAATTAAAGCATACTTATAAAACAATTACCGGATCTTAATCTTTATGCGATTAATTTTACATGCTTTATTCACATAGTCAATGAATGTTGTTTGATACCAGTATTTATCAATACACTTTAGCAATACTGGTAAATGCATATGTATATTGCTATCAGGAGGTCTCGGCCTTTTTTTTGCATTATTGAATTTATGTTGTGAGTAAGGTGAAATTTTTAATTATTTTTCAGTGATTATTAGGTGATGCATATTGAATCATCTTGACGTATAGTCGGAGGAAATGTATGTTTACCGAAATAAAAGTGTAGCATGAAAGATGCGTGATCTTTTAAAGCTGCTTTACGAATGCTAGCAACAAGTATGAATATCTATTGTGAAAAAACACGTGAATATTGGCATGTGTTTATTTTGATATTCTTACTTACCCCGGTAACAGCAAACTATCCCTTCGATCAACTCAAAATCAAGAGAAAAATCTATTGTCCGGTTTCTCCACATCGTGTTATATATCAAATTGTCAACTTACCTTATTTCAATCCATATAACAAGCCTGTTCAAATACAGAAATCGCCTCTCTCTGTGACAATGTACCGTAGAACTGCGTATGAGATAGCCAATAAACACACGAAGAGTTTGACAGGTCTTAAGAGAAAGCTTACTTGTCCATGACACCTAATTCAACCTGAGGTTTTCAGATGTTCATGTTTGCTCTTCTGGATATTAGTATTGTTACAATGGACGTTTTGGGCTCAGTAACTTATTTTTATCTTCATGTTTCACGAATTTATCAAGTGTCATTCAGATCATCTGCCCAATGCAAGCTGAAATCATGAGAAAGAAAGTTCATCCTATGTTTTTACAATTAATAATACATTCGATTGATAGTAAAAAAAATCATTTCCAGTGGGTGTCTATTTTGCTCTTTTGTTTTTTGCTGATTTCTTTATTACTTTTACAACTTGAATTTCTGTTTACAAAATGGTGAATTAATATTAACAATAGCAATTTTAAAAATTATGTATTCATGAAGTCAAAATATTGGAAAACCATGTACATGTATTCATGAAGACAAAAGTTTCAAAACGTTGAAGAAAATGCTTGTTATAGGCATAAAATATTTTTTTACCTGCAGGAGATCTACAAACAATGGCCACCTGCGCATACTTATCGACAGAGGAGACGACAAATGCCAGCAGAGTATGCCGACTTCTCCTAGGTCCGTGTACAGATGAATTCCGTGATGTTCTACGCAATAAAGTTCCTCCTTCGACATTAACTCACACCCTGCAACAAAGTATTAGAACAGGAAATTCTCCTCGTTTATTACCAAATCAGAGAGACCTTGTTTTACCAAATTGTGGACAATATACTGGAAATTATGATGATATGGACATTTCGCTTTTGTACACAATATTGCGAAATATCTGTAGCCTGCCACCTCCCTCTAGAGGATGGGGTAAAAATCCAGATCCTTCTGACAGGTTTGTCTCTGCTAATATAGAAAGGATCCATTTAGCCAGGAATCAATGCGGGCATTCTTCAAGTTCGCTTCTCTCCAATTCAGAGTTTTCGTCTATCTGGAAGACACTAAGACTGGCAATTAAAAATCTAGACAACGCATTCATTACTGATTATGCAAAAGATGTCGATTTTCTCCTTTATGAAACAATGGATCCTATATGGGACCTACATTATCAAGAGGAACTGAGAAAACAATTTGAAAATGATAGAAAGACAAGGGAAATGCTTGTCGAGCTTGAAAGTAAGTTATCATAATTTTATTTAGCAATTTTCAATAAAAGTTCTTGATATCTATCCAAAATGGAGGCGCTGTAAGCACCGAGCTCACTCCTCCTGCCTACCATATTATTTCAATGACAAAGTCCTTGTTTTGGTCTTGGAGACTTGAAAAAAGTGTCAGAAATAAGTGAAATAGGAAGTGTACTATAATACTTTATGAGAAAGAATCTTTACAGATAAAGATTTCATTTTGTGGTAAAGAGGTAGATAAGAGATAATACCCTTAAATATTATAGAGAAAATTGCAGTGTCTACGTTTGGCTATTGGAAAGCAGAAAAATGTGTCCAATCAAAACGTTAGAGTACTGTGTAAAAAGGATTCTCTGAAAGTCTCAATAAAGAAGAAAGTACGGTATGGGCTTTAATTGTGCCCTAAAAATTAATGTTCTTAAAAAATAATGAAATTGGCTTTAAAAATGGTTGAGTAGATGAATATGATAC
This sequence comes from Saccostrea cuccullata, assembly GCF_032062105.1. NCBI lineage: Eukaryota > Metazoa > Mollusca > Bivalvia > Ostreida > Ostreidae > Saccostrea > Saccostrea cuccullata. The sequence goes on along the minus strand of NW_026929220.1, from coordinate 115,569 downwards.
ATCATTAAAGAATATGGCATGAAGGGGGGGGGGGCATTCTGGATTAATGCTAAAGGAAGTTTAATGCAAAAAAGCCTCAGAATGACTCATTTCTATGTTTATTTTCTTTTAAAAAATATTGTCTGTCATCGTCACCCACTTCATTTTTTGATATATTATGTAAACTGCTATATAAAAACAAATACCTCAAAATCTTAGTGGGCGACGGTGGCAGAGTATGTTTTCTGAAAGAAAATTCCACTGAAAATTGATATCCTCTGCAACTTTGACGTTACAATTAGCATTTAGGAGATCAAAAAACGATTTGTGTGTTCTTACTGGATGGAATTCCTATGATTCAGAAAGAATTTATTGTATCTTCTTATATCAGTTCATATTTTTTTAAAAAAAAAGGAATGGCTTAATTTGTACTGAAACTGTATCTTGTTATTTCATTCGGTGGTACATGTATAAGAGGAGTTGTGGTTTAGAGATGGGTGCCCCGTTAACTACGGGTCTAACAGACGGACATCCCCATCACTATTTACCCATGTTTCTCAAACGGGGCGTACAAAATTCCAGAGAAAGGAGCATGCCCTATGTGAGGGCTTTAGTTTTAAATAAACAATAACTGTTAAGATAAAAATATGGAGATAACGAACAGTATTCAATCTCAAAGTCCATAAAACAATACAAAATAGGAGCAGAGCAAACACGGACCTCCGAAACATCAGAGGATCAGGTGCCATGGAGGAGTGAGCATCCCCTGCTGACCGGTCACACCCGCCGTGTGCTCCTTGTCACAATCGTGAAATAATGGAAAAATCTGTCGTCAACAGTTTCGAAAACAGAGGACTAACAATTAGTAATAAAGACTGTAGATCACTATATTTTTGCGACACATTTTCTTGGCGAGGGAGTTCTCAAGTCTTAATAAGCGTGACAAGTTACGAATTGCTGTTATTGTCCCATAAATTATTGAGAATACTTATATACTCGAGAATGAAATTTTTGGGAGCAGACAGTAATTACGCAAAACTAAAGTTCTTGCAAATAAAAATTGATTTACCGTATTAACCTGTACATATAAAATACTTCAAGATCCATCATCAACACCAGTTACTGAAATAAAACAAAGATGAGAATTGCTTTTGAGGACTTAAAATCTGTCATAATTTTTAATTCATTTTTTTTGTAAAATTTCACTGATACATGTTATGTTCATCCAATCTTTAGTATCGTTATTAATTCTTACCTTCATCTTTTTATATACACAAAATATATCCGCAAGACTTCAAGTTTTGAATGATGCAGTTTTCATAATCATTACCGTGTAAGTATTGTTTGTTGTTGTATACCCAAATTCCAAATCCTGAAAGAGTAAAATATACATTTTTTGAAAATTTTGTAGGAACAGTGGAAGATAATACTATGCGAATTTCGAAAACAGAGGATAAAGTACAGGAAATAAGTGGTATTGTATCTTAACATTTCACTTTAAATTACACTTTAATATTTCCATTTCCAATTGTTTTCCCTATGATAAACACTACGTAAGTGAAGCTTGTTAATTTCTCCGTGATTCCTGTGGCATGTAAATTTCTCTATTGAAATACTACTGAAAGGTCAAATGTCAACCTGCATGTATATGTGTGGTGTATAAATACACTGAAGAAAAAAAAATGTTTTGTTTAATTGTTTACTAAGTAATTAGATATGATATATCTTTTAACAAAAAAAATAAATAATGAATCCTCTTCGGATCAAAAGCAAGTCACTAGCGCAACGCTGTCCACTTTCACCGAGGCCTCGCGAGACCTAAAACTTCACTTCCGTAAACACATGGTAAACATCCCATCTGAACCACGTGGAGAAATCGGCATTGCCACTTAGATCTGCTCTCCATCATCTAATACAGACATCGTCCCTCATCAGTCATTACCATCCGACTTCTTAAGCAACTCAACTTCCTCTGCTATATTAACATCCACACAAATCTGTTTCCTGACCATGCTGACCAACTCCCGTTTCATCAACTGCAACATGCATTCAGTATGGTGGCGGAGAAGTGACCTAGGGCCTATATATGTTTGTTCTTCCGACAATTTAAATCTAGGTCACATATATAATTAATGTTAACAAGATTACTTTGATCATAATTTAAAATTCTTTTGTTGTTTATTTTGTAAATGTTGATATTTGACTACAGTAACTAAATAATCAATAAATTTGTTTCGTGTTTTTATGGGACTATTTTTATGGTAAAATTTGACATCATGGGGCCTCATGCATTTCAAATCTACTGAATTAGGCGGTATTTCGAATTATTTTAAGTTATTTAAAGTAAAAATGGAAATATAAGGAATCACTGTCTAGTAAGGAGAGTATGACAGGGCATCAACAATAGTGGGAAACATGGGATAATTTTAGCATTCGCCCGTTATGCTAATTATCCCATGTTTCCCACTGTTGTTGATGCCCTGGCATACTCTCCTAACTAGACAGTGATTCCTTAAATATCAGACTGGGTAAAAATTGTTAAAGTCGTGCAGAAACATACCAGATAATTTAGATTTTGTCGTTTTCTTTCAAGCACAATTGTTTCATTCACGATATTTTAGTCTGTAGAGCGATCGCTCCGTGATCGGGAGATCATGAGTTTGAATAACGAGATGGAGTTAACGAACAGTATTCAATCTCAAAGTCCATAAAACAATATAAAATAGGAACAGAGCAAACACGGACCTCTGAATCATCAGAGGTGGGAACAAGTGCCTTGGAGGAGTGAGCATCCCCTGCTGACCAGTCACATCCGCCCTGTGCTCCTTGTCATGATCGGTAAATAATCTCAGCCGAGAATGACGTAAGTCGATAAAAAACTGTTTCTTCAAATTGAAAGTTGCCCGTGTCACGACAGGCAGCGGCACGAAAAAGACCCCTCATTGCCCAATGGCCATGAGTGCCGCGTAAAGGTAAAGCATTCGAAGCATTTCACCGGTATATTGTGACGTCTCAATATGAGTGACAATTTTTGAATGGGACGTGAAATAATATACAATCATTCCAGCACAAACTCGAACCTTATATATTCCAGTTTAAAAATAAAACTACAACATTGTTCCCCTTCATCTTGGGTCATTTAATTGCTATTTAAAGATAGTTAAGTCGCCTGCATGACGCAGTGGTAAGAGCGTCTGCCCTACATATCTGTGAATGGAACGTAGAGACCGATCATTTGGATGAGACTGTAAAAATTGAAGTCCCATATCGCAGTAAGTGCTGGCACGAAAAACAAACTCCACTGCTCAATGGACCTGAGTGAGGAGTAAATGTCAAAATTTGTAGTTCTCCACCGGCAAGTGGTGGCGTCTCTGTATGAATAAAAAGTTGAGAGTGACGTTAAACAGCAAACAAAAATAATAGAAGAAGAGAGTCATTAAAGTAAAAATTTCGCCTTTGTCAGACATGACATTGTGTTAAAAAAATTAAATAATACATGTACTCATCTCATTTCAGATGAAAGCATGGTTTAAATCACAAAAACGCCCTTAATTCAACAATTTATGCTTCAGACAATTCATCTTTATTTCTAAATTCAATTTTATAGTTTATAGAACTGATTATCCAGAAATAGGTAACTCTAAAATATTCTTTTATAGATGACATAGTTTCATTCAGGCATTCTCGCATTCCAACAAGTGTCAAAGGTATGAATTGTGAATTTACATAATATTCACTTTAGACTTACAAACGTACTACGAAAAAGAATGAATCTTGCTTTATCTTTTAGCTCACCTAACTCAAATGTCTGTATTACTGTATTCATTTAGATATACGTAATTTTAGCCGAAGTGAAAGTTTTTCTTGTTTTATTATTTCGAAGCACCATGTGCGTTGAATGGCATAGAATTGATATATGTAATGGCCTTGGCATGCTTTCTATAGGTTTAGTATAATTTCCTTATTTGATTTAAGAACCCTCTCTACACTGCGCACTAAAGAGTGCTGATTCTAAGGTATTTTTCTGCAGTTAGAGTGATCTGCCCTTAGATCTAAATTCTAAAAAATAAAAATTTACACAATATCACTCAATTTAAATTTGTAATAAATTCAAGTAATCTCAACATTTTTAAAGGCCAAGATAAATCAACTGAACGTGTTAATGACATGTATTTTCTCTATTGAAGTAATTAACAGCGATTTCTATTCACTGATACAGTGTTGTCTTTGAACATTTTTCCCGGAGGTAAATGCCACGCATCATACATTGAAAACTAAATAAATAAGCTCAATATTAACTCCTTTATACAATGACGTTTTCTCAAAGTCCAAAAAAAAAATTTGCACATGTGTAGAGAGGGTCCTTAAGAGGACATATCCTTGATCATAGTGACAATAATAAATTATCTTTTGATGATTTGTAGTAAAAAATATTATGAATTCTGAATACTTTATGTTTCTTTCAGTCCAACATAAGGATAAGTTAAAAGAATGGAAAGTTGAATGTTCCATGTATCAAGAAACCCACAGTTTCCCCTCAATGATGGAAAAGGTAAAAACTAAACACTTTGTGACATTTGTTGGTGTCTCCGGATCCGGAAAATCAGCAACAGCTCATTACATCGCTCTCAAACTCGCAGAAGAAGGATACCAAGTCGTACCAATAAAACATATCAAACAGATAGAGGAATACTCTGACTCAAAAAATCCTCAGGTCTTTGTCATTGATGATGTAGTCGGTCTTCTTGGCCTTGAGAAAGCAAAATTATATTTTTTGACAGAATGTCAACAATTCATTGAAAATCCATGTATGGATAAATCCATTACTTTAATGACTTGCAGAGAGAATGTATTTAACGAGGCCCTTATGAATCCTTATGAATCCTTTTTCACAAAGGAGGAAAATGTCATTAAGCTTCATGATACTGAAAATGCATTAGATGAAAATGATAAAAAGTTGTTGTTCAAAAAGTATGGTTAGATACCGAGCTACTGTCTCCTTCATTGCTCGCGTCCGTTTCTCGTATGTTTCCTCTTCTTTGCAAATTCTATTCAAGACAAGCAGAATTTTCATCTTTTGGTTTAAATTCTTTTATCTCACCACTTCCATGTATCCGTCGTAAATTTGACAAAATGCAAAGAGAGAAAGAAATTGATTATGGATCACTTGTTTTGTGTATGATGAATGGAGGTCATATCTCAGAAGGATGTTTAAGAGATCAAGAAAATTAAACTTTAACAAGCATTAAAAATGATGTTTTAAAAAGTTGTAAATTAGAAAACAACTTTGATACTTTCAAATTCGGCAGTGCGTCGTTAGCAATGACGGGGACATACACAAAACTAAAGGGGACAGAGTACACATTTATTCATGATTCTATCTTTGAAATATGTGCTTATCACTATGGTAAGCAGTTTCCCGAGCAAATGTTAAAATATATGAACAGTACTTATATTGCTAACTGTGTGAAACCCTGGAATAAGGAAACAAAAGACATGTTTCAGAAGGCTGAAAATCCTTTTGATTTGTGCATAAGATTACATAATGAGAGTCAGAACTCAATGTTAGCTGAGAGGTTATACAGAGATGTAGAAAGAATGGACTTGTATAACGTGTTCATGAATGATGCTCTGAAACATCAGGGGGTGTGTCAGGCTTTTATTGAAGTGTTAAAGAGAAAAGATTATAGAGAATTAAAGTCTTTGTTTTTGGATCAAATTCATGGTGTTCATGCTGAAAAATTCTTTGATGAGGTTAAGACATTTGTCCAAGGAAAGTCGAACAAAGATTTCATGAGGTCAGAGCAGGAAGAAATTGGAAATTCGTTGAGTAGTTGGAAAACATCATGTAGATTTAAACATGTAAATCTCTTGATGGGTATCAACTATACTAGATCACTAAAACGCAAAAATTTTACGAGCACTTTTAGGGTGATCAGCTGGGTCATTTACTATGGACATCATCAAATTCTGCAGTACATTATAGACCAAACCAAAAGTCACAGAGAGATACAGTCGGTGATCTTTCTTGAAAATCGTTTCCAAGCTTTGGTGCGTTTGATGAGGAAATCAAAAGAGTACCAGAGAGAAAAGAAACGGTTATTTCTTCTTAGTTGTTTGAGTGGTGATGTGGAAACTTTACAAATAATGTTGCAGTATGTAAGTAAAATTGGTGCCTTACTCAATCAGGGAGGTGCAGCAGAAAGTTGGTCTGCACCATTAGTTATGGCTAGTAAAGAAGGACTTTTACGCATTGTTGAGGAACTAATTAAAGTTGGGGCAGATGTCAATCAACAGGGTAAATATGACACACCGCTTACAGCAGCTTGTAGGGGTGGACATACACTTGTAGTAAAAATGCTAATAAAATCCGGGTCTGTTGTTGATTTGCCAAATATGAAAAGCGAGACGCCAATTATGATTGCATCATTACATAATCCCTCTGTTTTAAAAATCCTAACTGAAAATGGTGCATGCTTTGAACAAAAAAGTTGATATCAATGTATCCACACTTTATTGAGAAATAGTAATGAACAGAGTAAACGTAATAAATCCGTTAATTGAATCACACATAACTAAAAGATGTTAATTTACACCTATTTAACATCCTTGTTGACATACGAAATACTGATGTAATGGCAGACAGTCAGGATAATGTGGTAGTGAGAAAAAGACGGGTCAGGCATATGGAAATGGGTGGAAGTTGGTGGAAAGCAATTGTACGTGAGAACTCTTGTGTTTTGAATCATCTTCTCTGTGTTGGTTTAGATAAAGATCAGCTGATACATGTGTACAAGGGGGAATGGGCTTTTAGTGAATCTGATATAAGACCACTGCACCATACAGTGATTGATGATGTTTTTACTAATGACAGAGTCGAGAAAGTGAGGCTTCTGCTAGAGTTGGGGGCTGATGCGATTGCTAGGTCTGAGCTGGGAAGTTACCCTTGGTTTGGGAAGTGGAGGAGTGAAGAAAACCATGCTGATTTAGATAAGATGGGCGTTTCTGTTCTAGAGAGAACAAAAAGAATTTTGAATGCATGTAGAAGTAGTGACAGTTTATTTAGAAGATCTAAGATTCTGGAATACAAGGAAGTAATGTCGGAAATAAAGTAACATATCAGAAAACATACTAGAAATTATTCTAAATAAAATTGCCTGATTTACCATAGTCCCAAACCACGGTTCGTAGTTCTAATCAAGCTTCATCAACCAATGGCTGCTTGATCACACAAAAATTAATATTGAGCTAAAATGCCTCTAATGTGTTATGCTTTGTACGAACATTACAATAAAACAGTAGTTTCTGTTGAAATGTACAATAGATGTCATATAATGGGCATTGAAAAGCTGTGACAAGGAAAATGTAATCATGCTTTACTAGCATACGGAAATATTTATCATTAATTTCTTCTCTTTCATTTTAACACAGTAGGTGAACAATAGGGGTGAAAATTTTGGTCTCGATGATATTGGAACACATACTTCAGACCACACGTTACATATTTAAATAATGCAAGATTATTCTTTATAAATACTATGTTTAAAATACAGATTACATGAGTTTGGGTTTTTATTTATCTGACTGATTAAACAAATGCATTTTGTCGTTATGTGAATAAGGTTGAAACAAATTAATTTTTGATTATATGTGTTACTTTTGTGAATGTGATTAGTTATGAATTACGTTCTATTTTGCATTATCCACTTAATCATGATTTTTTTTATCTACTTAGACTGAGCAATTTACAATAATGTAGAAGAAACAACTGTCGCAAGATACGTATTGTATTAAAATAAAAATAATAATTTATTTTATGTACTAAAGGAAATGTTATAAAATAGTTATGTCAATCCTATTTACTCCTTTTAAAGTAGATGCTTGTTACATGTATTATTATGAAATTGTTATCATGTGAATTTAGATCGTGTACTCAGTATATGTAAAAAGTGATAATGTCAAATTGTGTATACTCACAAATGATATATTTAAAATATGTCAAAGCTATGTGTGAAGCATTTGATAAAAGGATTTTTTTTCTTTTTTATAATAGTTTGTGGTTTCAAGACTTTCACTTTAAGTTCAACATGTTCAATATTTGAATAAAAGTAGCTATTGTGAATTGATTATATAATACCGACATATCTAAATTTCGAGATGAAGGTCAAATCAAATGCTATCTTCTTCTGATGATGTAAAAGTTTTTGAATAAAGTCTGCTTCCTGTAAATAATATCGGGTCAGCTTGGAAGCACAATAAGTTCCCATCCAATTTACAGCAATCTATTTGAAGATCAGGCCCCAGGTTTATGAAACAGACTTAGACTGAATTTTCCAGCTGCATTTCTTTTCATTTTCTTTTCTTCAAATTTTCAACTATTTATTTCAAAAACATTTTGAGTCTTCATTTGCAAGATTTTTTTTATGTAGTAGTTTTTGGTAATGAAAACAGAATTGAATACTTGAATACATTTTTATTTCTTCAAATTTTCAACTATTTATTAAAAAAAAATTAGTCTTCATTTGCAGTATTTTTTTTATCTAGTAGTACTTGGTAATGAAAACAGAATTGAATTCTTTAACTAATGTATTTAGGAAAAAGTCATGAATAAATTATCAAAACACATATAATATATATTAATTTTCCTTTTATCTTTTAATGTAAATATTGCATTGAATTAACTACTTTTTATTATTAAATAAAATGCACAACAGAAACCAGCCCCAAACAACCCCATATTGACCCCCTTAAACATTTAAATAACCAAAAAAAAATAAAAATAAAAAGATCAATAAATACGAGGGGGTATCAAAAAGTCCGTGAACTAGCACCATTAAATTAAAACGACTTTAGGTATATCAATGATTTTTAAAAGATTCTATTTAACATCATCTTTTCTATCTACAGAAAAAATCCTAAGTCATAATTTTTATTCTTTAATAAATTAGTAATGTTTTCGAAAGCAATGGTATGTCCAGGCGGCGCAACCTCGAAAACGACTTATGTGTAACTGAGAAAAACTCGATATGTACACTTGGTTTCCAAAAAGCCCTTTGATTCAGGTATGCGTTTGGACACTATTGTTCCATAAAATGTGGAATTTTTGCCTCATTCTGGAAGTTCTATGAATTTTATCATAAATTCAACATGATCTCCGAGCAAATAAGGCTTGAAAATGACCTCAAAAAGGGGAGGGGTTTCTTTTTCCAACATTCTTTGAAGCTTTGCCCCTGAAAAAACCAGTATAGACCTAGGAAATGTTTTAACTTGCTATGAAGAAATAATATGCATCCAGAGTATTTGATTTTTAATGCCAAAATAAATTCGAAGAGAAAAGTGATGCAAAGTTAATGTCAATTTGAAGTCAAATGTGAAAAATCAATGACGTCAAAAATGACGTTGATCATGTGTTGCAGCTGTTGAGCTCCAAAAATCAAATATGCTTGCATAATCAAGCCAGGATCTCTTCCAGTGTAAAAATCCATTTGCGATAATATATGCATTGAAACCCGCTGTGCATGACATTGTAAATTCATATAAACAAGACGGGTTCAAGTCCTTACTCAGCTCTAGTGAATCTCATCAAAATAAGTGAAGGACGTAGAAGAAGACGACAATGAAAAACAATGACGTTGTCGGACGTCATGAAACTAAACGGCGACAGCGCCAGATGATCATATAATGTCATTTTTATTTTGTAATAATTTAGCTAATTATGAACGTATCTAGCTAAAATTTTCAACATTTCTTTAATTTTTGTTGTTTTATGCTCCTTATAAATTTCGAAAGAACAAACTATATAGTTCTAATTTTATAGCCTCAGTCCACGAACTTTTTGATAACCCCTCGTATACATTAGATGTGCATGATAAAAAAAAACTTTGATTTATTGTAGTAAAAACGTTGGAACTTTGATTTCCTATAGTGAAAACTTTTTAATGATTTAATATTAAATAGGTTTTTTTTTGTTAGGGACGTAACAATTAATATCACTTGATTTTTTATAAATAACAACAATTAACAATAGGTATTTCAAAAATAACAAAGAAACATAATTGTCTATATTTGTTGAATACATCAATTGTTTACATATTTATGCCAATGTATTAAAAAGAATTTCAAATTTCTTTTTTTCGATTAAAAATTTTTTTTTGTGGTGCATATACATATAATGGAATAATGGTCTTTTTTTTATAGACAAAGTTTGCAAAGTATAAATATACAATATATATACTGAAACAGAGTTGAACTAGCATATTAAGAAAAACAAGGGTCCTAAAACCACAAAAATGTAAATTTTTTCCAGTGGACGATGCTACAATGTGAACTGTTCTCTCAATGCGTGTAACGCAGTGATGAAAACTTTTTTCCGTTCAATTTTTTTCTTTGATACATCGATCAAAATTCAAAAAAATATTACATTCATTTCTTATCATTTAATTATGACTTTAAATTAATAAAATGAAACTTTCTTTCACTTTACTATGAAATTTACGCATCAAAAACAGTGCGTATGAAAATATCACAACAAAGTTGATGTTGCTGAATTCAAAATGGCTTATCTTTTCTTTTGAATTTCAAACCGAAAATACAAATACGTAATTTAAAACAACCTGTCAATGCTGTAAAATCTGAAAAATTCTGTTACCAACTGTTTAAGATTGAAATAATTCTGTTCACATTCATGCGGTGTTGTTTTTCTCGATCATTAGTTTCCTAAAATTTAACAGATTAACGACATTTCCCTTAATAGCATAAAACATTACTTCACAGTTCTTTTGTTCATACCAGTTATCTCAAAGACACAACATTAACATGAGTATGCTGATTTCCTTCCTTCTAACCTTTCCAATAACTGCATTGCTGCCCTGCTGACGATTTGATTTCTTTAGCAAAGGGGGATAATTATAAAAGAAACGAAAGTAGAAAATAAGTCAGGAACTTAATGGACAAGTTTCTTAATTTACGATGATATCTATTAAAGTTAAACTATTTATCATTCCTTCAAAAAGTAATCTGGAACTGGGAAATATATATATATAAAGACAGTAAAAGTAGTTCCTGCTGTTTAGTGCGAGTGTACTCCAGATTCTATTTATGAACGTTACAAAACATTTTTGTATCCAATCAGAATCAAATAATTTATAGAAATTAAATAATATAAAAAGGAAATGAATGATGAGGCCTCTATAAACCTAGATAAGCATGTGTTCCAATTCCATTCTAATCCATGCGAAAAAAAAAAAAACAAACATTAATTGAAGCAAAAATAGAGATAATGCTTTTAACAAGAGGCCCATGGGCCTTATAGGACACCTGAGCATCATGCAACAACTTTCCAACGATTGAATTTGGTTTATGTTTTAAATTAGATGTCATGGCATTCACAATTTTGAAAGAGGCACCATTGCTTATCATAACTATACACTTAGCATGCTTACTTTGGTTACTTAATACCCATAGACAGACTAGGGGAACAAAAAAATCCATTTTCAGTAGTGCCACAACCACACATAAACCCCTGACTCTTCACGAGTTTGGAAAAGGCACCCTTACTTATCAAAAATGTTTAATCAATATCAAGGAGGGATTTCAATCAATTAATTCATTTTCAGTATATAAGTAGACCGCCCCCATGGTACCCTTGACCCAGGGGCCTTGAAATTCACAATTCACGAAGAATGACTGTTGCTCATCATAGGTATGTTGGTACTTCATCTGCTTAATACCAAGGAGCAGAGAAGAAGATTTTCAAAGAATTTCTGCATTTTCTCTATATAATCAATAGAGACCCACCCTAACACCGGAACCCCTTGTCCTGGGGTCATAAAATTCACAATCTCCGAAGAGGCATTCTTCCTAATCATAATTATGTACTTAGTTAGTTTATTTAATATCCAGGAGCAGAGAAGAAGATTTTCAAAGATGTAATGTATTTTCACAGTATAATCAATAGAGCCCCGCCCTAACACCAGAACCCCTGACCCTGGGGCCATAAAATTCACAATTTTGGAAGAGGCATTCTTCCTCATCATAACTATGTACTTAGTTAGTTTGTTTAATACCCAGGAGCAGAGAAGAAGATTTTGAAAGAAATAATGCATTTTCACCATATAATCAATAGAGCACCCACTAACACCAGAACCCCTGACCCTGGGGCCATAAAATTAACAATTTTGGAAGAGGCATTCTTCCTCATCATAACTATATACTTAGCTAGTTTCTTTAATACCCATGAGCAGAGAAGAAGATTCTCAAAGAATTTCTGCATTTTCACTATATAATCATTATAGAGCCCCGTCCTAACACCTGAACCCCTGACCCTGGGGCCATAAAATTCACAATTTTGGAAGAGGCATTCTTCCTCATCATAACTATATACTTAGTTAGTTTGTTTAAAACCCAGGAGCAGAGAAGAAGATTTTTAAAGAAATAATGCATTTTCACTATATAATCAATAGAGCCCCGCCCTAACACCAGAACCCCTGACCCTGGGGCAATAAAATTCACAATTTTGGAAGAGACATTCTTGCTTATCATAACTATATACTTAGTTAGTTTGTTTAATACCCAGGAACAGAGAAGAAGATTTTCAAAGAATTTCTGCATTTTCTCTCTATAATCATAATAGAGCCCCGCCCTAACACCAGAACCCCTGACCCCAGGGCCATAAAATTCACAATTTTGGAAAGAGGCATACTTTCTCATCATAATTATGTACTTAGTAAGATTATTTAAAACCCAGGAGCAGAGAAGAAGATTTTGAAAGAAATAATGCATTTTCACTATATCATCAATAGAGCCCTGCCCTAGCACTAGAACCTCTGGACCCGGGGCCATGAATTTCACAATTTTGGTAGAAGACTCAATGGTCATTACATTCATGCTAACAGTTTGACTGCTTGATGTCCAGGAGTAAAGAAGAAGATTTTTAAAGATTGCATTAATTTTAGTGGTTTTTGCCCCACCCCTCAGGCCCCAGGGGGGCAGGGACCATGAAATTCATAATTTTTGTTTCCCTTGACCTATAGATTCTTTATGCTGAATTTGGTGGAAATCGGTTGAGTGGTTGCAGAGAAGAAGCTAAAAATGTTCAAATGTTAACACACGACGCACGAAGCACGACGCACACCGCACGACGACGGACGAAAGCAGGTAGCAATAGGTCACATGACCTAAAAATCTACCATTCAGACGGTAATGAAGGATATGGGGATAGCGAACAGTATTCAATATCAAAGACCATAAAACAATATGAAATAAGTTCAGAGCAAACACTGACGTCTAAAGCATCAGAGGTTGGATCAGGTGCCATGGAGGAGTGAGCATCCCCTGCTGACCGGTCACACTCGCCGCTTGCTCCTTTTCATGATCGACAAATAACGGAAAAATCCGTCGTCAATTCAATGTATAAATAATGGACGAACAATTAGTATGAAAAACGTCAGTCAGCAATTGACTCAATGATAAGCTGTATTTGCTGACAAGGTCATTGTATCGATCAAAGACTTTACGAAATGATGACTTTAAACGAGACTGCTGATATTCTTGTTTCTTCAACTTGTTTGTCAATAATTTACCTCGTTTTAGAAATTGTTCATATGTAGAGCATGCTCTTGCGTATCGAATCAACTGATATAGGTAAAGGTCGTATGCAGGTGATTGAGATATATTGCTGCATAAATGAGGAAAGTTGACAATAGAAATGTTAAAGTCACCACGTTTATCATGGAGCTTGGTTGTTAGATTACCATTAACGTCTTTTAAGTAAAATATCCAAGTATGAAGCAGATGCGTCAGACTCTAGATCTTTGATATCTTTCATCTCAAGCTCACAAGGATATATCGTATCGACATAGGAAAGGAAATTAACATCGTTTATTGACAATACGTCGTTGATATTATAGGGATCTTAAACTTGTATTGGTGAATATTGGCACAAGTTGGCTGTACAAATGCACGAGCTTGCCAATATTCACCAATATAAGCTCAATAACTCCTTTATTATATAGTTAAAACAAATGATAATTATTCCAACTAAAAAAATCACTCATATTAATGATTTTTTAGTATTGAAATTAACGCCTGTGCTGTAAGTGTTCAATATCGTATCATTCCGATGACCATACCGAGCGTTATGATTTGCTTATTTAGGTTTTAATGAGTCTAATACATATTTAATTTGTAAAAAATAAAACATCTTACTCAGATGCCACTTCTTTTCTTTAATTTGGCTCTGAAAATTTGACCAGACGACTTTTTTTGTTTACAACGGTTCAATATTGAACGCTCGTATTCAGAATGTTTTGGACATACTCGTATACGTAATACAAATTCAACGATCAATAAAACGTAAAAATATTGAACGCTAAAATTCTCTAGAGTTTAGGCAGTATTTTATTAGAGACTATTTATTAGCTATAAAATAAATCTAAATATAGAATTGTTCAGCAAGTGATTTCTTCTTTTCACGCACAAGATTTGCACAAATTATGCTTCATATGAATACAATACATGTCTGCTAATAATAGAGGACAATTCGTATCCATGGGAATTCCAATGGATTGTTGGAGGACCTGGTCTCCACAACCACATGGATATTGTCAATCAGAAACTCAAACATCTTTTTGATGTCAACTGCAGAGTACTTGTGTTTGCAATCAGAATGTGTTTTAACAAAATAATTTTGAAAATGACCAATGACCAAGTAACTAAATTCAAGAGTCCAATTAATTTTTGAAAAAGCAGTTGTTAATAATATCAAATAGCCTGGACTTTAATTTATCGTGGGAAATAGTTGTGTATAAAGTTTAAAAGTCGCTGTTGATTTTGGTAAAATCTTGTGATTTCAAATTGTACAAAAGTTCTTTTGAGTATCCACATCTGATTCACACTACTTCTTGAATATACTGTTGCACAGTACTCTTGAAGTTTTCCCTTCACTACTGTCAATATCTTAGCTAGAAGTAAAGAAAGAGGCTTGATTGAACATTAACTGGAAGCTGCAATGTATCTTTGTTTGTATGGATTCTTATGAAGTTTCGGAATCCAATATATATATTGTGGTTCTTGAGAAGAAGTCGAAAATGCGAAAAGTTTACAAACGGACGGACAGACAGACGGACATGTAGTGAACAGAAAAGCTCACTTGATCCTTGGGCTAGGGTGAGGTAAAAAAGATTTAGCCATTATGATATTAGTGTTAGATCAACCCCAGCAGAACATCAAGTACCACAAATTACAACAAAACTTACATGCGGATAGAGGATAAAAGAAATTAAACGTAGGGTGAGCGCTTTTAAGTTATTAAAAATATGCTCAGTGTATTGTACGTGCAACTAAAAAATTGAATCGAATCAAACCTCCAAATTCATAAATCTATTGTGCTTTCAGAGAATCCAGATGCAGACGTTTAAGATTTTATTTCACCTGTAATGCATTTTGATATTTTATTTAGAGATCAATTTGATTTTTTAAAAAAAAAATCAAATTCATGCTATGGATTATTTCTGTATCATTTACATGTGGACAATGTATGCATACCCATTCAAAACTGTGGGCCTTAATTGGCCCGTACATGACAGAGAATACATTTTTACAAGCCCTTAGAAATACAAATTCGTACCCTTAGCTTTTCGAATGTATACACGTAGCCTTTATTTTTGCTGACAAAAAACTCTGTGTTATAAGGAAATATATTTATTTTTTTCAATTTGAGTACAAAACACACAACTTCATAACATAAATCGCTCCTTCAATAAATTGAATTCTTTTCATCAGAAAATATTGTTGATCATTGAATCTGTAGGAAAAACAGGAGTTTTCACAAATAGACATTTACATTTTATTCAACCATTTATTGAAAAACAAATAAGAAAAAAGAAAAAGAAAAATCTTAACAATATCCTGAAAACTTGCACTCGTGAAATAAGTTAAATTCCAAAAAAAAAAAACTTACTTTAAAGATTCGAACGCTTTACTGCAGCAGCGGTAGTGGTTTGTCCTTTGTTAAAAATAGCTTGAGCTCTATAACAAAAAGGAAATAAACAGAACTCATTCCAGCAGAATCATCAGTAAGAGTTCACTCAAGAATATATAAAATTTACAGTGACTGGAAAAGTATCTGGAAACACTGAAACATGTATTACTTTTTCTTAGTCAATAACGGTAAGCAATTTTTATACAGCATTGATGTGAAACAATAAAAATTGACTATTTTAAAACTTGAGGCTAACGTCATCTTTAAAATAATGATTTTTTGCCCTCTCCTTACTCTGGGTAAAATTATTAGGGCAAAAGGTAGGCTAAGGAATTTTTTTTTCTAGAAAAGTTTTACATCTTTGTCGACGGGATAAGACGAATATAATGAAAAGACTTTAAATAGATGAATGACTTTAAATAAAAAAGGAAGTTTTTTTTTTAAATTTTAGTCAGTAACTTGTCAGAAGGCAACCAAACAATTGTTAAAGATCGCCTTATGTTATTTGTTTTGAATGTCTCTGGATGAGCAAACAGATTGACCTTTCTTTAATTTTAATTACTTACGAGTGACACAAGAATGGACACATGTGCTGAAAGACGGAAGTTGAGTCTCTGATCAACACGTGACATTCTTTTTCACATGCAGCCTCGGTTTCATCAGCACCAAGGGTAGCGACCAACTGATCAACTAGGTGAGCTGTCTCCTGGGTGTTCAGGAAAGCTGTTAAAAAAATTTTGGTTGTAACGCGTCATTTGATTGGATAAAAAATTGGTTTTAGTCATTAATATTTAAAATGGACAACCATGTTTGTCTTTCTTTTATTTGAAAATTATTTACTGGAAAGTCAGTTTTTAAAATATTATAAACATGAACTCTTCACCAGCGAAATTTTTTTTCTAGCCTATGTATATTACAATACTGTAGTTTAGATACATATTGATCATACAAAAAGTAATTTTAAAACTTACTGTCCAAAACTAAGCGTTTGGCAGGTGGAGGGGTAGTGGTGTGTCCCCTGTTAATAATAGCTTGAGCTCTGAAACAGAACATCTATCATGAAATCAACGTAATTAAATTGAGCTTTGTTATGCATCAAACATTTAAGAGTTCACTTGTCTGACTTTACAGTTGGGGACAAAAGCAAAACTTTTTAACTTTATGTTGTATTTATTACATAATCTTGGTGTATAGAAATTTTCCTATGGGTATTTTTTTCACTTACGAGTGACACAAGAATGGGCACATGTGTTGGAAAACGGAAGTTGAGTCTCTGATTAACACGTGACATTCTTTCTCACATGCAGCCTCGCTTTCATCAGAGCCAAGAGTAGCAACCAACTGGTCAACTAGATGGGCAGTTTCCTGGGTGTTCAAGAAAGCTACAAAAAGACCAATCTAGTAATAAAAAAATGTTCATTTTCCCCCAAATAACTGAGTTTATTTTTGCTGTATAATTATTAATACGTGTCAGAACAGAACGAGAGAGAAAAATATTTGAAAGTCCAAAGTGCTTACTGTCGAGGACCAGACGCTTTCCGGTGGCAGTGGGGTCTGTGTTAGGGCTGTGTAGGTTAGCCAAAGCAGTCTGAGCACTAAGGAAAATATAAGGAATGACTATGAAGGATAAATTAGATCTGATATAAGGTGCTTTGGTAAAATAATTGGCCCAGGGAATTTTCAAATAATGATATTTACGCTGAATTAGATCCTTACATAGAATATAAATGTCGGAAATCTCCTTGCTTAAAAATAAAATATGAACCATAACTTTTAGAATGTGACTGTTACACGTATTCTATTTATAGTGTCAAAATACGAAATGCGTATATCCGGAAAAATCGTTAAAAATCGAAACGGAAATTAAATGTTTTAATAGGTTAATAGAGGTGTTCTTATTTGTTAATCAAGTCAAGGAAAAGTAATGGTAAGTACCAACGGAGAAGAAGTAAACTGTGGGTTTTGAAAATGAAATCTAAAAATATGTGAAAGCCTAAAATCGGAAGACCATACATGTATATAATGATATATGTTCACGTACATGTATACACACAAATTCAATGATCATAATTAACAGATGCTATACAAAACTGCAAGAAAAAAGTAACATTTCTTTTAATATGTTACATTTCGATACAAAAGTTTACAAACGAAGTCGAAAAAAGGGCTATAAACATTTTGCATGTTTAACTAAATATTGGCATTCAGCAAAATACATAAAAGTGAAAATTTTATCGTCGTGTCACATGAAATTTTAACATTTTTTTATTAATCGGGTTCCTGTGAAATGGGAAAGAAAAATATTTTCCAGTAAGTGAGTTTTGATTTGCTACGAACTAACTTGAAAATTGGCTAGATCAGACATTTCGTACAAAATTGTACATTTTAAAACACGCTTTTCTAATTTCATTCTCACTCTCTATGATTTTGAAACGTTTTTTGTGTGCATTTTAATTCAAAGAAACGAACATACATTTATAAAAAAAAAAAATGGAGAGAAGACCCAGGGACCATAAAAAAAATCATTTTTCCCAAAAATTACAGCTGTGGAAATGTGGTGCTTCTTTTTCTTTTTAAAATGCACTAATCGTGTAACGGCAATAGCTCAGTAACATGGGCTACCTGCGCATTGCACTATAGGTGAATATTTTTTTTGGTTCGAGTCTCGATGGGGCATTATTTATTTTTATTAAATACAAAAGTCAATTCTTTAGTCAGGTTCGTTTTATATACTGATTTATCAAAATTTTGAATTAGATAAATTTTGGTTCTGTTGCACCGAGAGCGAAATCAAATCCAATCTTCTATTCTACTTAAACTTTGATGTACATGAGCACTGATGTACATTTATCATATATGCCTAGTTTATCTAATTGGTGTTCATTTTTTTTTTTCGATGAAGCATTACTGTGTTATTGTACCTCCTAATATAAAAGGTCATAAATGTTACAATCTATCAAGGTATTTCAAACTTAACTTTAAAAAACCCTATGGCAGTTTTTAAAATTTGACCAGCTATATGTATCGTCAGCCAACCAAATCATGGACATTCAAATCATAAATGTTTCGTACAAATGATTCCTGCAGATCACATGCCAAATACGCCCATCTCCTTTTTCAGATTTTTAAAAATCAAATCCAAAAATAATTCCAGATAATTAAAAGATGTTTCTTTATTTAAGAAAAATCGATTGAACTAGCATGGTCATTTTATGCTATCACCTGGACGTCTCAATGTGCATTTCCGGAAATGAGATTTGATAAACCTCTTGAATTATACATGTATGGTGGATTTATCAACGAATAAGGCAACGCCAAAGTACCGCTTTCCTCACATAAACTATGGTACTTTTTTCAATGATAATAAATATTTATTAATCTTGGTAGAGTTATTAATTGAAAATATAGGCACTCTGAAAGAATTTTGAGGAAATATTCATTTCATTTGAACACGAGGCCGAATTTGGCACCAAAAGCACCTAGTAATTTTATTCCAGAAAACAAAAAAAGTTTAGATAAAATTTAAGGTCTTGGGTTTGACTTACGAGTGACACAGGAAGGGACATAAATGCTGCATAACCGACTGTTGGTTTGCAATAAGGGTGTGACAATGTGATTCACATTTAACCTCGTTATCATCTGTAGCTAGTACCTCCACCAGCTGATCAACCAGACGTCTAGCCTCCTCCCCATTGAGAAAAGCTGAAAAAAATGATATATCATAAGGGATTATTGTTCTTTTTTAAATCATTATCTATAGAAAATAAGAATATCCTTTCATTTTTCAATCGTTATATTGTATTTGTACGTATAAAATATCTTCCTCGTAACTGCTATAAAGATAAACTCTTGGGCGGTGAAAACAGGTTTTTTTTTAACCAAGTATTGAAGCATAATTTAGAAAATACTTTTTTTTCAGATGACACAGTCCTGGAGCAATGTAAAGTTGTAGATTAAGAAAATACCCGAAAGAGTTGTATTCAATCATAAAAAATGTAAATGTGTTCATATAGCATTTTACTTACGCTCGGCACATAAATGGGCACAAATGCTGCACTAAAGACTGCTGGTTAGCGATGAGGACGTGGCACTCTTGTTCACATTTGGCCTCGTTGTCCTCAGTGGTAAGAAATGTGACTAATTGATTGACTACATGCTGTGCCTCAGGACCATTCAAAAATGCTGTTGAAAGAAATCATACATTCTGTATATTAACCAATGAGTTTATAATTCACTTTACAATAGACCCTTTCATGGATAACGTAGGTACTACTCTTAATCAGAGCAGAATGATATATCCATGATAAGTATGCTTACGCAAAAGTTTGTGTGATTTACACAATATAATTCACAATTAACGTAAAAACATTTCTTGAATTTTTAGCTGCAAGTAAGTTTTGAGCAAAAAATTTGATAGCCTACCAAATCTAATTTTGGAGGAGAAGAATTCAATTGTCGAAAATTCAAATAAAGGTAAATAAGGTAAAACATACAAAAAGTGCACATGAACTACTTTAAAAAGGGTCCTTTAAAAAACAACAGCAACAAAAAAACGTTTAAGTGCATTTTAAAGCGAGAATTTAATTTTGGCATTATTAGCGAGGGTGCTGAGAGATTGCTAAAATTGAATATCGCTAAAAATCCCTTTTTTGTTATTTGCAATTATTTATAGCGTTTTTGTCTATTTACTTTCATACCTATATATTGTATGTGTTCATCTTGACCTTGGGGGGAGAGAGCTAAATAGGATTTGCCTGATGCTCAATTCCATTCACTTTGTAAATAATTTTTTTTATGAATAAAATAAATAGCTTCTTTCGAAGCATTTTCAAAATGCTGAAGCTACATATCAATATAAATATCAATTTTGAAGTAGAATTCGCTAAATGTGCGTCTTACTGACATTTCACTTTTACAGTAGTGTCATATTTTCTTTTATCGAAATTCATCTAAACTCTTCAAGTTTTGTGACAGAAATACCTGCCACATACGATAATTCTATGGTGCTTTCCATGGGTCACATCTTATTTTTCTGAAACTCTGAAACTTTTACATTATTTTTCCTCTAAATCTTTCTTGATTCAGTACTAGATATCTATTAAAAACTACTAAAAAGGAGAGTGTTTTAACTTTTCCCAAAGTGTGTTATAAAAAAAAAATGGAAAATCCTACTCACTGTCAAAGAGAACTCTCTTTTGTGGAACTGAAAAAGAGGTAAAATAAGTAGTATAAGTAAAATGATATGTCCAAATCAAATCACGTTATTTTTATTCGAATGAATTCATTTTTTAGGCGACAAATCACCCACCAGCTGCCCCAAAAACTGCAGGAAGACAGAATAAAATTAAAAACTTCATTGTTCCTAAAAAGAAAAAAAAATCTATATCAAAATGAAAATATTACAAAACATTGATTCATGTGTGATGTTTGTTAGTATAATTGTTTTTTTTTTTTTTGTTTTTTTTGAATTATATTTTCTAATTTCTGGATACTCAAAACATTTTTTATACATTCAAACATAATTTACTTATATTAACGTCCTCGGTTGATTTTTATTTGAATAATGTTAAGAAATATTAAACATCATTTACCTCTGAGTTCTCCAAGAGTAAGTGAAAGACAAGCCTTTCGTTAGGTCTTTTATGCATACAGTGAAATCATTGGTAGGTCATGTACTTTCTTCGTGCAAGGCTATATCAGCTGACTAACTCCACGCAAGGTTATACAGTGATAAGAATATGTTTTTAAGGAAATTTTCATTCATTTTGGAATTGTTCTACATACCTGCAATATGAAGGAGAGTTAAGTAAATAACGTTTTTAAAATTACTTCATAAGCTATGGAATGTGATCAAAATAATTGTAAATTTGATATGTCGAATAAAGACTCAATTGTAAAAGTGATTTGTTCGCAAATTATTATCTATCATTTTTTGGCGTTTCTGCTCAGCAGAATCACTTGCATCAATATAAAGTTTTGCTTTTAAGCCAGAGCATATCTAGAAAGTTTTTTTTTCTTTTGGAAAAAAAAAACGAAAATTGACTAACATAATATGGCTTGTCGACAGGTATCATTTTAATCCATTTAATATTCTCCATGTTATATCAAATTAGGCACTCAGAAGTTGATATGACTGACTTTTTTTCAAAATTTGAAAATGCACTTTATTAGATATACTGCAGCACTTTGGTTTTTGGTTGAATGTTCCATGGGAATTTTGCAGAATAAGGCATATCAAAACTAGACAAGATAAACAGAAAAAAGAGGAACATACTTGAATTGGGTTCGACCCTTCCTCCATCAACATTTGTAGAAATATGTAAAATGTATACATCGGAGAAAATTAAAAAAAATGTCAATTAGGCTTTGGGCAGATGTTATGATATATTAAAAACATTCAATAAAACCTTGCTTTTCTACTACATGTAAATAAATAAAAATGCAAGTAAGTTTTTATAAACTATCAAATCAAGGTAAATGATAATAAATAATAGTAAAAAGTTGTACTTTTACGATTAATGTATTGCTGTTTAACGTTCATTGCAAGATTTTCCCACTCATTTTAGATGGTATAGTATGTCGGATAACAGCTTCAAATTTAGACCTGTATACTTCGTAAACAAGGTCATTTACTTGTAACACTAAATGAATCATATTGAACCAAAGCCTATTCCATTTCAATATGCCGAGTGCTTTACGAATGAACAGTTGCTTTGCTTTTCATTAACTCTGGTATGTCGCTGAAAGGATCTGATCCATCACAGAGCGAGTGCTCCGTGACTGAACTACCTTAAATATATGAGTTAATAATCACATTTTCAAAGCACTATCACAGACTGTTATTTTTTTTCAAAAAGTACATTAATATGGACTGCATGCAAGGAATGAAAATTGAACAGATTTAAAAGAAAATATATATGGATGCCAGATAATGGGGGCAAAGATGGTGCAACGCGATACCGCTATACATCAATGTAACCATCTCACTCTGTCGAGACCTTTCAGTATCTTTGATCCTGTGTGTGATCCAAGGACCGCCTAAAAATTAGTTTCCAAGGCACTGAACACAAGAGAAAGCAAAAAAGGCTAAATACAAAGAAAGAAATATAAAGAATTAGATACTGATACCATGATATTTGGATAAGGAAGGCTTAAAAATTAGGAAATAAAGATGTTTTTTTTTTCTTTTTCATGACAATATCAAATATCATATTTCATTTACCACAAAAGTCAACAAAAAGAAGAGCGTTGATGATGGCCTGGTATCTTTGCAAATATAATTTATCAAAATCCCTATCACATATCTATTAAATCATCTAATTCCTTATATATAAGTATAGTATCAAAATATCAGTAAATGTGAAATATCAAAAATGTCGCCTGTAATACTACATTTCACATGTATTGAATTTCCATCAAACTCGTAGACGGCACGACTGTAAAATCATAATAATATTAAAAAATCCAGCCACTTCAGGGCGTATAAGTATTCATTTCCTCCCTGTTTTCACCAATAAAAAGTTTTCTTATGATGTAAGATGAAGATGTGTCATATATTATGAGCAACCCATTTTATACTGAATTATTCCATCAAAATTTTAACTGTTGATTAAGATAAGATTTAACAAAGGTATAAGAAAACTAGTGCAATCTTCATTTAAATGCCGTTTGACATGTTTAAACCTGTTGAATAAGAAATGCATGCTGACCTACAGTTTGTCGGTTATCGGAAAATAACGAAAAAAAAACATTGATCGTTCAAAAAAATACAAATATGTGAAAAGAACAGAAAACACGGACTCCTGGAAATTTCGTAGATGTATCAAGTGTCAAGGAGGAGTAGACATCCCCTGTTAACGGTTCATGCAAGTGCAATTTAATTAAAATTAGATGTTAGATCCGCTCGCAAACTTGCTACACTAACAACATCCCATAGAGGGTTAAAGGCCGAGATTTTTAACCGTACGGTTTTCTCAGGTAAGGGGAGGGACTTAGTTTTACATGCGTGGCATCCCGAGGCATTGACGGTCGTGCAGACCGTGGGAAGCGCTAATCACTATACACAAACAGTATACACAAGAAGTCCATGGGTATTACCTGTACAGCTTGATGGCCTACTGTTCATCTTAAAATTAGTAGAATTCGACATCGTAAATAAGAAAAAATATCAATAGTAATTAATGATAATTGTAAAATTTCGTAATTTCAGACTCATATCTAATATCAAACAAACAGAAATCTCGCAGGCCGACTTTTTGTTTAAAAAAAAACTACGGCGTGTTGTACGTCACATGTACAGCAGCAACGACCTGAGTTCTTTGTAAAAAAAAAATAATAATAATCATTTAATATGAATTTCAGGTATAATTTCAAAGGTAAAATACTCGTCCTTGTCTGTCCCTTTCAAAATCTTAAAAACTATTCATAATTATTGTATTTATAGAGCTTCGATCACGGTCAAATAGTACCAGTTACTTGCCGTTTGTATAAAATGTCGCGTGGTCCTATTTTTAGCAAATGTACATTCTGAGTGAAAAATTGGCGATAACGATGGTTTTGTAAACTTAAAATTACATACAAGTATGTGTGTATTTTAAGTAAATTTAGATTATAATATTACAACGTTAAACAAAATATGAAATTAATGCCAACATATGTATTTCTTTCAAAACTATTTTTAACATCTGTGACCTTGAACGGAGGTAACAACCCACGAAGTAAGAAATGTTCGGTTATAAAAAGGAAAAGAAAAGAAAGAAACTCTTAATACTTGTCCAGGCGAAGTTGTTACTTATCAGATATTTTGTTTTTATCCTTAGTTATCCGTTAAATGCAAAAAGTGTTACCAGCTTATTTTCTCCCAATTTTTCGCCACGTCTCAAACCAAGAATCATTCTTAAATTTTATGAGTGAAAACAAAATTTCATTCTCCTATGCAATTTTCATTAGTGAAAATATGCACAATCTTGATTTATTTTATTGAAATACAATGAGATAAAAAAATCATTTTTTAATGACATGTTTGCAATACAGATAATTAATTAATTATAATCAAGCTGAAATTGTTTTCATCGAAATGGCTTCCTTATTGCGATGGTAATTTAGCGGTAACCATCAGAGGACCAAAAGTTAGTTTGATGGTGGCCACGCGTGTCAAGCAAGGTAAAAGAGATATACACAGGGACTAGTAGCTAACTGTCAATCAATTTCAAGTACCCAATGACGGACCTTAATTCATTTGATTGACAGGGGGATACAGACCAGGTAAATCTGAAGGCGGTGCTTATTATCTCGGGCTTTAAGTCAGATGTCAAATTCGGAACACCTCTAGACTTATTCGCTTCAACAATATACAACGATTTTGCAGGCGACGATTTGATTGGTTAATAGAATTGACCTCTGACGTGACCCTTAATGGGATGTTGTTAGATGTTAGTGAAGCGAGTATACGAGCGGATCTAACATCTAATTTCAATTAGATTGATGCAATTCAAGTGGCCACTAGATATTGATCGGGTAGACAAACTCTGCGTATGTAGTTAAGTATACAACAATATAGCATTTGCGATCGATATGAAAGAATTTCGCCAAAATAAGACCCAAAAGTAAGATAAATATGTTAACAAAATCAACATAACGAATTCAAGATTAACCAAAATGCTACTTTAAAGAAGGCTGCTAAAATCCCCGAAACATCAATTTACTTGTGAGTAGTCTGCTACTTTTTAAAAATGTATCTAACTCAGAAGAAGCTTTTAAGTAAGAAATAAGATAAAGAAAAATGTATAAACATTATAAGCAGGTGAAAATGGGGTATTACTTAATAAAATAAGGAAATTGGACGATAGAAAAACTAAAATCATCTCGTTTGTCATGCAGTTTGGTTTAGTTGCTCATTAACCTTTATCCTGTATGATCATTAAAACATTGAAATAAGAAAACTATGTTGCAGCATCCATGGTGTCTTTTATTCCAAGTTCACTGATATATAAATGGTGTCAACATTTTAATGAAAATAACATTTTTTAATCGATAAAACATTGTCGATTTACCTGCATTTCAAATTGAAGACCACAGTGAGAGTTTTCTACTTCTTGTGTAAAAGAATTTTGAATAAATTCTATCATATCTAGGAATGGAATATAAAAACAGGTCGCTTGAAAAAGGAGCACAATTATTAAATATAAAAATTTCAAGAGCATGTTGGAAAGCTTGGTTTTCGAAGACTACATCCATGTTGTCAATGGGGAACGCCAGCAATCCCTTAATATTAACGTCAAAGTAGTTGAGCGTACATTCACAGTATTTTTTTTACAAAGTAGGTCATTTTGCTGATGACCAATCAAATGACGTTAAAGTTCTAATGTTTAGTTTTTATTTCAAAGGTAGCTGTTTATTGCCTGACATCACGGCGTAATAAGGATTAATATTTCCATGATCGGAAACAATACGACCATATATATAAAACTAGATTTTGTGAACACGGATTTACTCAAGGAATATTTCTAAGTTTTGTGTAAGCTATTGGTGTGTGAATCATACAGATTTGACACTTGTGTAGATATGCCTATTTGCAAGTCTGTGTGATTCACACACCAATAAATCACACTAAGCTTAAAACATTCCTTATATTTCATATTTTACATGTTTGAAAGCACCAAAAATATACTCAATATTTGAATTCCTCCCTGTTCTATCTCGTTATACGTTTACTACCTTCGATATATCCTTACTGTGACGTCACATTAACACACGTTTCTCCATGTATATTTCTACGCGCGAGCATACACGCATACACGAAAAACGTTTTCAAATCAATGTCACAGTTGGCTTAGGAAAAAAAAACACACGGAATGTAGAGATATTGGAATGATTTACCTGCACTTTAAAAGAATCAGAATTTTTTCAAAAAGAATGATATTACTGATGCAAATTACTGTAGTGTTTTCTTTCTTTATTATATTTGCATGGAAAACATTAATCATTTAATTTCTATAAAATACTTGATTCTGATTGGATCAAAAATTCTTTTGATAACTGCATCAATAAAATCTAGAGTTCGGTTGCACTAAGCAGCCGGAACTACTTTGACAGTCGGTACATGTATATTCCCCGCTTCCAGGTTACTTTTTGAAGGAATAATTAAATAACTTTGCTTTAATAAATATTTTTCTGAATTTCGGAACCTGTCCGTTAGGTTCCTGACTTACTTTCTACTTTCGTTTCATTTTGAATTATCCCCCTTTGCTAAACAAATTAAAATCGTCTGCATGACGACAAAACAGTTACGGAAAAGAAGGGAAGAAATAGTTTATTCGGCATACTTTTCTAAAATGTTTGACTTTGAGATATCTGGTATGAAACAATAGAACTCTGAAAAAATGTTTTATTATGCTACCAAAGCGGGGAAAACCGTAAATCTGTTATAAATCGAGGGAAACGAGCGATCGAGAAAAACGCCACTGCATGAATTGAGAATGGAATTCTTTAATCTTGAACTATCGACAGCAGACTTTTTCAGGGTTTTACAGCATTGACAGGTTGTGATACGTATTTATATATTCGGTTTGAAATTCAAATGAAAAGATGCGCAAATGAAATCCAAAATTTCTGTGATCTAGAACTGTTAGGATATTTGAGTAGCTTCCCGTTACATTTACGAACTTAGATAACTTACCGGGGAAAATATACCAAGAGGGAAAACATAACAGGTAAGTTTTTTTGTGCTTAAGAACTGTAAATTATTTTGGAGACTGTTGGTAATCACACAACAATATTTGAGAACGTTTTTGGTAAGCTGGTTAGAGCCATTTTGAATTTTCAGCAACGTTAACGTTAATTGGTTATGTATTCGTGCGCACTGTATTTGATGCATAAATTTAATAGAAAAGTGAAAGAAACTTTCATTTTATTAATTTAAAATCATAATTAAATGATAAGAAATGAATGTAATATTTTTTTCTTTGATCGATGTATCAAAGAAAAATTTGGACGGAAAACTTTTTCATCAATGCGCTACGCGCATTGATGAAGTTTTCCGTCCAAATTTTTCTTTGATACATCGATCAAAGAAAAAAATATTACATTCATTTCTTAATTCCATGAGATTCATCCTTTCAACAAATCTGTGTGTTTTTTTTTCTGTACCCCTGGATCATTCCATTTATAGTCTACGAAAACACGATTCGCTCTTTTCGCACAAAGTGTCACTAAGCTATCTTCGTGTCATTTCCTTAGATTGTTCTCTTGTGTGAATGGGTGTGCTAACTTCATTGATTTAAATAATGTTTGTCCTTTCAACCTCCTTTTAATGCTTCAGAAATTCTATCTATATGTTTTATCTCATTCTTCTAAATAGTATATCGTATATACATGTATCACTATTTGGACATGCAACACTTGAGCAATGATTTTATTTTCTAATTTGTTTCCCGATCCCGCTGTTAGTTCGTTCCAAAATTGGCCTAGTCCAGTAATAATAAACAACTTACTTAAAAATACACACAGTGAATAAGAAACAAATGTAAAATCTTTGATTTTTCTTTTCACAAAGGCTAAATATGAAATTGTGATATTTATTCCACTAATTTTTCCCTGGGAATTATTGTGTGATATGAAGAAAAATTGTTAGATTTGACGTATGGAATTTTTGGTGGGAAATGGTGGTTTTACATGTAACTATTCATGAAATTCATTCCTCTGGAATTAACGTAATAAATTTTCCTCAGACATATTTTCATTATCTTGTCGAGTAAAAAAAAAATAAAGATTTCATTGCAGATATGACAATATTCTTTTAGCATTGTTCATGAAGTTATTCAAGGAATCTTGATTTCATATGTATTTTTTTTCTGAAATACTAGTACTAATTTAGGTAATATGTTACAGTATTTTAGCAAGAAATATATATGTTTACGAGTAAAAAACACACACATGACTATATGGGCAAGTTTTTTTTTTCTACATTTGACAATGAAGAAAAATAAACAGCGTTACCCAGAAAAATTTCATTTATTTAAAAAGATGTTGTTTAATTACACACAATTAATCTGTTGGATGATAATCTCCTTCATTTCACAGAACCAGATGGAGCATCTATGTGTATCTTCTGAACCAATGACTGGAATCTATAGATAGAAATGAATTTAAAAATGAAAAAAAAATCTTTGAAGTTACATGTAAATGGATTTCTTGTCTCTAAATCTTCTTAGATTGCATGCAATATTTTTTAACATAAATTCTTAAATGAAAAAAAAATTAAAACAAAATATGTAAGCATTAAAATACAGATATTTTTCGGGTATATGCTTTCAGAGAAGCATCTTTTATTTATTTTTTTATTGATCAAAATCTAAAATCTGGCACAGGGATGAACAGAATACGTACGAGTGGCAAACCAGAGGACAAAGGTAGTGCATGAAGTTGTCGGCGTGTACGACGACGGTACACTTGGACTCACAGGCAGCCTCTGTGGGGTCTGATCCTAGAGTCTGGACCAATGTGTTCACAAGGACGGCGACATCAGGGTTGTTGTGAAGGAGGGCTACAAAAATGATATATATGTAAATTTTAAGAAAAAATATTGATGATTATTACAATCTGCATATCGTCCTTAAGGTCATACGCAACGTAGCTTGAACTTTATTGGGTTCTTCCCTGGAGTTGAAGAGTTCTACTAAATTAAGGACCTGTGTGCAGTACTTTTAATGTCTATATATGGATTTGTACACTTCTTCTAAAACAAATTTTGTTTTGTAATTTTTTATATATCTTTCTTTGAATAATGCAAAAATTTTCATAATTTGATATCTTCCAAAAAACCCTGGCAACGCATACTGATTTTTTTATCTATGAACATCTGATGGCACAATAATCTTAAATCAAAAATATCTTGAAACATTATCAGTAGGGAAGGTACCTTGCGTATGTCCTTAAAATGGAAAAAAAACCAAACATGTTTGATACGAAGCCAATTTAACATATTTCGTCTATGTCACTGAGACGTTTGACCCCTTTTTATTCCAATTTTACTTACTAGTATATATATTTGTTCCACACGTTTTTCTTAAACATTTATATGCTTGTAAAAACTGTCACCAAGAGCATATCAGTTCACAGAGTAGCGTTTTGACTTATTTTTGTGGAATTGACTATTTGAAAACGATATTTGATTTACTCTATATACTTACTATCAACAAGAAATCTTTTAGATGGGTTGGATGCTGGTGCATTCAAATGGATCTTAGATACCAACTGCTGGAATCTTAAAAGCAAAAAAAGAAGACTTAACATGAAATACTATGCATAAAAATTGACACATGAATTAACAAAAAACTTCATATATATGATTCATAGATAGTTGAAAAAAAGGATCACACAAGAATTATTTTTTTTTATTTATTACGCTAGGTGTTATTACTTTTAATAAATCCACTTCGATTATGAGTTACATTCTATATATCTGCGCAGCACAAAAATGAAGCCACTGGGATATATCATCTTTAGGAGAATACTATTTTTTTTAGAATAAAATTCAGCGCAGAAATATTGAAAGGATAATCTGTTACAGAAAACAATCAATTCCTGCGTTGTACAAAAATAAAAGTTTTCACTATTGATAATTCTTTTTGTTAGTTTTGACACCACGGCATAACATGTAATTAAATGATTAAAAAACAAACATACGAATGACAGACAAACGGACAAAGATGGTGAAGAACATTATCGGCGTGCATCAGTACGACACATTCTCTCTCACATTGCTGCTCTGTTGGGTCCGATCCAAGGACATCCACCAAACCTGTTACTAGGACATTGACCTCTGGGTTTGCCAAAAGGGCTAAAACAGAGAGATTGATGATTGGATGTATGCTGTTTTACGTCACATTTGAGTGTTTTTTACTTATATATAGACGATCTTAAAACATTTTTTTTATAACGTGAATAAAATCCATAAAAAATCAGTCACTTACTGTCGACCAAAAATCTTTTTGTGGGAGATCCACTTGGTGTGTGATGGATGCTGTTAATGACAGCTTGAGCGCTATTTGAAAACGATAAATAAATGGCTATTCAAAACCAAAAATGAAGGTATAATACTCCCTAAGCAATGGCAACATCTAGGGCCTTTAAGACTAGAGGTAAAACAACCTTGAATGTATTACGTAGATGCCATGACAATCCACCTTTCACGATCTTTGAAATAAATGCACGTAGACCTTTTATCTATGGAATATTGAGTTAAAGTGTATTCAATGTAATTATATTACCTAAAATATACTAAAGAAAGGACTTCAAACTCCTTCAATCCTATACTGAATAAACAGGAAATGTATGAATTTTTATACATTTTATACATTCGAGGTTGCTTTTCCAACCTATGACCCGAGATGATGCGACTGCTCCTTTAACCTTTAGGTATCACTTTTTGTTCAATTTTACCAATGTAAGAAATATTAAAAACAATATTATCATTGTATTTGTTACAACGATACAATATTTAAGATTAAAGATGTGTAACATTAAAGAATGATAAAAGAAAAAGACAATTTAAAGATGACTATAAAAAATCACATACGAGTGACACAAGAAAGGACACATATGTTGGAAAACAGATGTAGAATCTCGAATAAGCACGTGACACTCTTTCTCGCAGGCAGCCTCGTTCTCGTCTGTTCCCAGGTTAGCCACCAGCTGGTCTACAAGATGAGCTGTCTCTGCTGTGTTTAAGAAGTCTGCGAGAAGAACAAGCATTTTGAGAGTATTGCACAAGCAATAAACATCCCCTACCGGGTCCCTTTTTTCTTTAGAGTGTCATTTTATAATATGCAAAAGATATGAACAAGTTTATCTGCTTGATGTGAAAATTGTGATTGTGCATGCATATAACATATATAAGAAATGAACCACATCAAGACGAAAATTCAACTCATTTTTCAATGTCTTTTATCACTTCATATTTATCATGTTGACCATCGGAATTTGGCGCAGCATGAACCGATCTAAAACCATTACGAAAAATTAAAATCCCATCATTCTATCAAAAATCAATGTAGCGAAACAACATTTTAATATTGATATGTAACTTATAAAGTTACATTCACATACAACAATACAGCTGAATGTCTGCAAACGTTTAGAAAAAAAAGCGGAAAAAACAAGTAGAAGTAGGACAGCTTGACAAACAAACACTTGGACAGACAGACGGACGAACGTAAAGACAGAAGCAGAGGAAATAAATAATCCCCTCCGTTTTCATCGGTAGGGTACTAATAAAGAGATTCAAGTAAATTGTAATCCTTTGTGAAGATCCACTAGGTATATATTCCATACACTCTTATGGCTTCAAGTACATGAGAAAAGGTAATTAAAACATGATAAGCAAACTTACTATCGAGGACAAGACGTTTTCCTGTAACAGTTGGGTCTGTGTTTGGGCTATGTAAGTGGTTCAGTGCATTTTGGGCTCTAAGGAAAGTAGAAAATTATGAAAACGTGAGTTATTTGCACGATAAGTAATTGTTTTCCGTGAACAAGTGAAGAAAATGACAACTCTCTTTCATTATGATTTGAAGTGGAAATTTATCATCTGAATGAATACTGATAACTTGAGTACCATGGATATGTCGATGTAATTTGACTACTGTAGAAGTACTTTTTTCCGCGTGGTATTAATTTACGCTATGTACGCGGTCACAAATTTTCCGCGGAAATGTGTCCAAGCGTACCTAATTTAAAACTAAGGCATATAGAGACAATCTAGAAAATCAGCGTAATTTTCTTCCTGCAAATTTAACAGAAATTGAGATTCCGCTGAATTATGACCCCTTGGAAAAAAAAGTACGTCTACAGTATATAAAAAAAGTGGTAAAAACTTCAAAATTCTTCTCACTAGCACGTATCAGAAAATTTAATTTTTTTTTCTCCATCGAATTTGAAATGAAGACTTTTGATGGTTTTTACTACTTACGAGTGACACAGGAAGGGACATAAATGCTGCATAACCGACTGTTGGTTTGCAATGAGTGTGTGACAATGTGATTCACATTTAACCTCGTTGTCATCTGTAGCAAGTAACTCCACCAGTTGATCAACTAGATGTCTGGCCTCTTCCCCATTAAGAAAGGCTGAATTTGGAAAAAAATTATAGAAATTGTTCTTCATGAATGATTAATACATGTATTTCTACAAAAAAGGAAAATAAAGTAACGGTGTATATCCAGATGGTCTTTAGAAGTTGGGAAAAACATATTGGGTTAGACTCAAAATGGAGAAAAATATATGATTGAGACTTAATATGAAAAAAGTGTTCTAGTTATTAGACTTTGAATATTAAAAAAATGTCAAAACGAAGAATTAATATATTGTTCATTCCTTTTGACTCTTTTTGCTGAAAAAAGATGTGAATATTCTATGTTGTTTTCAGACTATAGTTATTTTTTCTTTATTTTTTTAGCAAAATTATACAACATTATCATAAAATTAAATGATGTTTAAAAAAGCAATTTACATTGTCAGCAAATTATGTGAATCTTGACAATATCATTAGTGCAGTTATTAATACTTACTGTCAAAGAGCAATCTTTTTTCGGGAACTGAAAAAAGTATGATTAAATTCAAACGACATATCAGCACAATTTCAAAAATGGTTTGTTTTCATTTCTTTCATAAAAATACTTACCAGATGCCCCAAAGACAGCCGGCAAAATAAAGAGAATTAAAATCTGCATTGTTCCTAGAGTGAAAAAAATACATTGTTATTACTACAAAAAAAATTAAAAGAAAATGAATGACACATTGTCGACATGGATACAGGAAAACGAAAGCGTAACATTTAAAAAAATCAAAAAAGGGGGCAGGAAAAAATTAACAGAGCAATTTTTAGCAAGATAACGTTTTTATCATCAGCATTACTGCAATTACATTAACCTCAACGCAAAATGTTGCCTTTAGTTAAAAGCTTGAAAATATAGATCTTGTTTACTTTCAAACATATTTAAATTTGAGAACTTTGTGATCACCAATGTATTGGGATCTCATTGTTTGTAGGTCACTCTTATACATCCCTTATAACGTTTATTTTTAAACATATTAATGTATTAAATCTTCCATATTAACGCCTAATCTACGAACAATTGAAATGATGCTTCCCAACGAATATTGACTCTCTAAAATAAAAATGATTCCACAGTAAAAAACAGGGCTTTTATGCACTCGTTATCAGTTGACAATAGATTGTATCAATATAATTTTATATATGATATAATAAAAAAATGAAATACTGATAAGATTTTTTTTGCGTATATAACATCGAAAAAGAAATCAATCAATTATTTAGTTAAAAAATTAATTTCAATGATCTATCTAGAATCAAAATACCATTCAGAACATTAGGAATATGCAAAGGATATTAAATATACTAAAAAGTTATGTAATTTTAATTCATAACCCCTTTTATACTTCTTAAAAATGCTTTTAATATTACAAATATACACATTCATTTTTAATCATGATATATTCTTCATTATTTGAATTTGAAAGAAGAATAATGATAATTTTTGCGTTTTCTGTCCCGGTAATAAGATTGAAAATATTGTTTTGAATTCAAATCGCAGTTTTATTTAATTTCGTGAATTTTGAAATATTTTTTTTTTCATTAACGATAATAATAATAACAGGATTTGAACAATTCTCAGAAATATCTCAAAATGAATTGTCTGTATATTTTTTCTTTGGGAGAACTTAACAGAATAAAATTAAAATCCTGTATTACCTCTTTGCTTTCCAACAACGACTGAACAATGAACCGTTCTTTCTGTCAAGATTGCACACTTATGTAGTGGGGATAGGTCATGTTTTCGCCACACGTGATGATAAATCAGGAGACATTTCACGGACCGATAAGAATATAGTGCATATATTTCTTATTAAACAAAACCTATTCCTAAGTGTATTGAGAAATAATTTAAAAAGTGATCACATATTGTGAACATAAGTCGCTGATTAAAGCTATTTTTTGACAAGTTAACAATAAAAACAACTTAAAACATCATCCAAACCAATTTTCCTACATTTAATATGTGTTTTGTTTTTTGTTTTTTTTTTTTTTTTACTTTTTATTCTTCGTTAAAAAGTTAACGCGTTAGTGTTTGAGAGAGTGTAAGAGGCTGCGTTTGCAAGTGCATGCGAAAGATAAATTAGTTTTATCAGGATCTGTGTGATTTTGCGACACAAGTACACCGCTTCGAGGTTCCGATCAAGGTTGTTGTCCTCTTTAAATGTAGCTTTATGGTTTAATGTATTTTAGATTTTCTGCATTCTGGTAGGTGGGGGAGGATATCGATACTTGTTTCGTAAATTATACCTTTTTTTTCATTACGGGATCTGTAGCAATATGGTCAAAGACTTAATATATAAACGTAAATAAAAAAAACACATAACGATAAAATTCTGAAGCTACCCTTAAATAGTGTTTAATTTTAGCGAGCGCAGCGAGCTCAATGGACTAACGTGTAAGAACAGAGGAAATTCGGATTGAAATATGTACATACGTCAGCGAAATTTCTCTGTGAAACATTCCCAGAATTCCTGCACTACCCAATGTCCTTTGCGAAAATAAATAAAAATAAATAAATAAATAATAACGTAAAGCATAAAAGGCTATCAGTTTGTACAAATCTTTTAAAGAAACAAAAAATAACTCTACAATGTTTTTCAACCAAAATTGCACTAGGTCTATAGTTTCAAACAGACGCTCGGCTGTCTCCGTAAGCTCCGACGAGCTCCGTGATGTCGTGTGACGTCACAACTAGTCGAGATGTCTTGTGCGGCTTGATGTTTGAAGTGGCTGACCAATTTTTAGAGTGTTTTTGATGGTACAACTGCGCTCGCCCCAACGGTCACACCGTAAAACATATTAAAATCTCTTGATATCCTCGCTATCTTGAAGCTTTTTCCTTTTAGTATTGACTAGGGAAAAGAGAAATACAACTGTATTTATGCAATGACATCCTCTGAAATAGGTCAAGTGCTGTATCAAAATTTACTGTCTTTCTTTGCATCTTGATTTGATTAAGCTATTATTTCAAACGCAATTTCCATTCACAAAAAAGATAACAAGGTTATATAACCAGTGTAGTTTTCCTAAATAGTAAAACTAATTGCAATTGAGGTTCCTTCTAATCCCTCAGTACAAAGAGATAAGAAATATTTCATAAAAACGGTCAAGTACCTTTGTGTATTCAATTTGGAATTTAAACTTAGTTCTACTAAAGATGGTCATGGTTTGGAAATAACGTTTTGATTATGTCATAGCCAATTAATCAGAAATTTCCGATTACACCAGGAGGCAAAGTACTTTAAGTAAAGAGATCGTGGGATGACATGGAAAACTTCAAATAGTGATGACAGTATTCCTTAATATTAGCATTAATATAAACCGTCGGCAGACATTTAAAGCTTTTATAACCAGATGCAATGCCAGGATCTAATGAATATCTTAGAACAATTCACATACGATTATCAAAGGAAGGTTTTAAGAATGCTTTTTTAGATTCTAAAAGAAATAACTACTGTAACTTTACGTGTGGAAAGAGAGAGGAATACTCAATTTGGTCGATAGAAGTTACACTGAACAGTAAACAATCATTGTTCATCTGTAATATTCAGTAATTGAATAAGATGGCTATTGAAAATAACGGTAAAATTCATGTCTAGAGGAAGAGAGAGGAAAAAAATCGTCCTGAATGTGGCGGGTTGCGTGATGATTTGAAAACGAACTGCCGAGCCTCCCTCATGTTTTGGGGTTTTATATGTTATAATGGAGTAGGAACCCTTAAAAATATGGATGGGAACATGAATAGCGAGGAATATTTATTAACTCTTCATGAATGTTTATGGACCGTGATCGCTCGTCATACACCAACTAGACTTTCCTTTGGCTAGAAGACAATGCCCTGTCATGTCTCCGCTTTCTCAAATTGTTTGAAACGAGGCCCCTAAAAAGTCTGATTTCAATATAATTGAAATTGTCTGGAGAGTGCTCAAAATCCGTGCTCGAAGGATGACATATCAGGTCAGAAAAGCAAATGATCTGGAGCGAATCAGTAGCCTCCCTTTGAACTATATTTAGAGTTTATGTACATGCATTACCAGGAAAATTCAATGTGTTCTTTGATCTACAGGTCATATAACAAAGTATTAAACAAAAAGGTAAGTGTATAAATTATTTCATTGATAAAAATTATATTTTATATACTGCCAGAGGTATGACGATGGCCATTTTGCAAACTCATTTATATCACACTATAATTCTATATCTATAATTCGTCCCTTGGATACTAACGCAATGAATGGAGTCCTAAAATCAAGTTAGTATTTGCAAAATGTCGAGTAGTAAAGAAATCAACAATTACAATCGGTTTACCTTGGAAGTACCTTAAAGTAATGGTTTCATTTTAGGTCATCTAAGACATTCAGGTGACATATTGCTATCTGTTTTCGTCCTTCGTCGTGCGTCGTCTGTCGTTCGTCGGTCTGACCTTTTGAACATATTTTGCATCTTCTCTGGAACCACTTACCCAATTTCAGCCAGCTTTGGCATAGTTCATCTATGGGTTAAGAGGAATAGAAATTGTGAATTTCATGGTCTCTGCCCCCCTCGGACATGAGAGGCGGGGCAAAAACCACCAAAATCAATTCAACCTTTATAAATCTTTTTCTTCACTATTTGACATCACGCAGTCAAACTGCCGGCATGATTGTAATAAGCATTGAGGCCTCAGTCAAAATTATAAAAATTCATGGACCCGGGGTCAGGGGTTCCAAAGTTAGGGTGGGGCTCTAGCGATAATATTGTGAAAGTGCATCAATTCCTTGAAAATTTCATCTTCTGCTCCTGGGTATCAACTAAAATAACTAATTATGTAGCTATGATGAGAAGTTGTGAATTTTATTGCCCCTGGGCCATAGGTTCTTGTGGAAAGGATGGGGGCTCAATTGATTATATACTGAAAATAAAACAACTCTTTGAAAATCTTATTCTCTGCTCCTGGGTATTAAACAAACAAACTAACTACATAGTTATCATGAATATGGCGACCCTCTTCCAAAATTGTAAAATTCAGGGCACCTTGGTCAGGATTCAAGGACAGGGCTCTATTCACTATGCATTAAAAATGCATGATTTCTTTGAACATCTACTCTTCTGGTCCTCGGTATCAAATGGACAAACAAACTACATATCAATGATAGGCAAGAGTGTCTCGTCTAAAATTGTGAAATTCATGGCACCAGGGTCAAGGGTTCTAGTGCCAGGGTGGGACTATACTAATCAGAAAGTGAAAATGCATTATTCTATGAAAATCACAATCTCTTCTTCTGGATATTTAACAAACTAAGTACACAGTTATGATGAGCAAGTGAGCCTCTTCTTAATTTGTAAATTTTATTGCCCAAGGATCAAGAGCTCTAGTGCTAAGGTGGGGCTATATCTTAAAAATTGCGAATGTGTATCAATTTTTTTTTGATAATCCTCTACTCTGCACCTGGGTATTAAACAAACGAACTTAATTATGCTTATGATGAACAAGAGTGCCTCTTTTAAAATTGTGAATTTCATGGCCCCCAGGTCATGGTTTCTTGTGTTTCTAATTTTTTTTAAATTCATGATCCTTGGATGAGGGGATTTGTTTCTCATGGGGGTGTTGATAATCAAGTGAAAATCTGTTAATTCTTTGAAAATCAACTATGAGAAGAGCTATGATGATGATGGGGTACCTCTTCCAAGGCTGTTAAAATTCATTACCATGTGTCATGGGTTTTGGTGTAAGGGTGGGGATGTTTTGAATGTGTAGTGAAAATGCATTATTTCTTTGAAAGTTTTTCTCTGCTCCTTGGCATATCAAAGGCATACAAAGTAAACATTTTGATGAGCAAGTATATTGCTACCAGTTTTTTTTTAAATGCTGAACTATTTGGTCAAGTGTTCTGATCCTGACCAGGGTTCTATTAATTTGTATTTGAATGATAAGAGTTATTCCCATGTGCAATTCACTTTTGATAATTAATCACTATAATTACCGTAAATCTGGAAATTTTTACTGTAGATAAATTTTTAGCAAATTTGCGAGTTCATTGCATTCGCAAAAATATTTTTCTTAAAAATAAATTACCAGTAAGAAAATGTAAACAAAGCAGAAAAATTTTGAAACGTAAAAATTAATCAACAGCATTTTGATTTTTTTTCCAGATTTACGTATTGCATAGTTTTATGGTTTCATAGTTTCAATGGTCAGATAGATTTGTAAATGTTAGGTTTATAAAAATTGGACAAACTACTTAAAATAACGTATTAAAATCTTCCTCAAATACCAAGTGAGGCCGATGTAAGAGAATACTAATTGGGGTTAAAAAATCGAACAGAAGCAATAATAATTTGTCAATAGTCGGCATGGTGATAGTGATATTATGAAACGATTAGAACTTAATCTTTTAGTTGTTACTAAATATTAGAATAATTATTTCATTAATCCTAATCATTATATTTCTGTTGTTTTGAGGGAGCAAAGCTTCATATATCAGTTTATTTTATATTGTATGGATCCTCCAAATTGTTGTATTTTACTCAGGTGAATATTAACTTCCTTGCATCTATCTAATGGAATGTTATTGCAGGGTTAAAATATAGATAGATGTATAAGTGCCTTTGTCTTATAAAGAAAGATTTTATTGCATGTATGAAAATGTTTCTGGAACATTTTGCATAATGGTGAAATATTTAAGTACTCCTAATTTCATTTGTATTTCCATGGGACCTTTTATGAAACACAGTATGCATTTTATAAAATTTATTTCAACTATTTCAACTAGGAATATTCGTCAAAGAATAGGCAAAATAAGTTGGGAATAAGATGGGCAATTGAAAAAAGGACAAAGAAGAAAATACAATATTAACCATTTATTCAAAATGTGTTGTTTAATAACATGCATAAATTTGTCGGATTGTAAATTCCTTAAATTAACTGAACTAGACGGGACATGAATGTGTATCTGCTATCTGCTATCTGACTGGAATCTATAAGGAAAATAGATTTAAAAAATTAAAATATGAAATAAAAATAATTTGATTTCTTGACTCGAAAAAGCTTCTCTAAAATTATTAAAAATAAACTCTAATTTATGATGAAATAAAATTTTTGACAATTTTTTTTAGAATTTTGAAATATGTGCCTCTTGGTTCTTGTGGGGTGGGGTCACAACTGATTAGAAAGTGGGAATGCATTTTATCTTTGTTAATTTGATCTACCTCTGTTAAGTATTAAGTATTAAGTAACTAAAGTAAGCAAGCTAAGTGTATAGCTATGATAAGCAATCATAAACTTTCAAAATTGTAAATTCCATGACCTTTCGTTTAAAATATGAAGAAATTCAACTGTTGAAAAGTTGTTACATGATACACAGGTGACCTGTAAGGCCCGTGGACCTCTTGTTATGAATACCTAAAAGTTGGCACATGGTAAAAATTTGCATACCAATGGAAATTAGAGGACAAAGATAGTGCATGATATTGTCGGCATGCACAATGCATATGTCAGTACATTTTGACTCACAGACTGCTTCTTTGGGGTCATATCCCAAAGTTTGTTGTAACTTTTGTGCCCTCTGCGGAGTACAGCAGCACTAAGGGATCATTTCACCCTGAGTCTGTCTAGCTGTCCGTCTGTCTTTCTGTCTGTCACAAGTATCTCAAGAGTTGTAAAAGATATGGGCTTGATATTTTTCACATTTATTGCTTGACACAACGGCACGTATACATTGCCATAATTACGGACATCGTGACCCTTGACTTTGTTATTTGACTTACTTAAGTTAAAAGTGCCAATATACTGTATTTTTGTAAATTAAAGGGGTAATTTTATGCTATTTAGCAAGTGCACTGATTTCATGAGGAATTATGGGGGAAAAGTAACAGTGTTACAATTCACTTGACCTTGACTTTTGACATACTTTACAAAGAATACACCGGGCAATTTATTTTAAATTAAGACTTTAAAATTTTGAGTGGTAGGTGTTGATTATCAACATTTTATACATGTTTATGGGCTCATAATACTAATACATGTTCATGGGCTCATAATACTAATCTTTAAACAGTATGATATTCAGTAACCACACAAAATGAAATTTAGATTTGAAAAAAAAAATATTCAAAATAATTATGTATTATTCAAGAACAATCAAATAATGTTAGAGGGTTGTTAGAAAAGTTTGCGCGGACACATTGAATACGGAAAATATATTGTGTCCTGTGAAGTATGACCTATGTCTGATTAAATTCCCATCTTTTGTTTATCTGTATGCAAAAAAAAAAATCAGGTCCATTTCCTAAAAAAAAAAAAAAAAAAAAAAATACGATGATTTTTACTATGCGGTCATAGATTTCATGGAGCAATCACTTAACATTAATCGATAGACAATCAGATTTCAAACCTGTTATGCTTAATTTGTTTTAGTTCTAAATATCTTTCATTCATTAAAACTTTTCTTTTCTTATTTCTACTTAAATATTAAATATCAATTTGAAAACATGTTACTTTTCTTCTATAATGTCTTTTGTGCTGTTTCGGATGTAAGTGAGATCTTAAAATAAATGTCTACGCAGTTAAGCGATCAGGTAAAGAAACAATGCAAAATCCATGCGATAAGTGGAGTACTGAGATATCGCAGGAGTTGATGATTAAAAATGTTTACCCTTCCATTCTTAAAGCTACTACCATTGGAATCTCCAGTAGCATCTGGAAGCATTTTAGTCTATTTTTAGGAATTTTCCTGTCTGCACACATAAATATAAGCAGCTTGGTGCTCCATGTCGTTCAATGACGTTCCCATTCTTTGCTTTGTTTTAACGCGCTTATTATATAGCCTAGAACTTCGAAAATAAGCCGCGGTTTATTTTAAGTTTTGGTAAGAAAATGCGGCCTTTCAAAACCGTCTTATTTTCAAATTGCGGCGTATTATCAATACGAAAAAAACTGATAAGCAACGACAGCATTATCAGAGCTTATTATCAATACAATAAATTGTAATCGATATATTGAGAACTACTAGTTCTACTGTTTCTAAAAATAAAATATCAATGTAATATTTTTAGTAGTTAAGAGGCAGTCCACGAGAAACCAGGCATGTAGACTGTTTAAAGCAAGTGTTTACACTTGACAACATCAAAAATTTTTTTAGTGCTCCTCTAGTCCTATTTCTGGTAAATGCTTTATTTTAAGTGCAAAAAGGTCAACATGAGGGTAAAAAAAATACTACGTTTTTATTTTGTTTTATTTGTAACAGATACTCAAGAGCTGGATGTGTCAATGGATATTATTTATAGCGTAGACTCTTATCTTTTATTTTATTAATGAATAAGAATCCAATTTATACTTCTTGACAAAAAATTATATGGTCCAAATTTGAGTTTAGCAAGTAAATTTTTGAATGCAATATCCAATTTTCATTACGTTATAAAACCCAATACATTACAAGGACAGATTTTTTTTCTTATGTTATTATGAATACAAAGTACAAACTTTTGAGTCACTCAATAAAATCAGTTGAAACAGGTATATTGAAAGAAATAAAAGGAGTCAAATTTACCTATTTTTTTTAAAATGAAGATTACATGTAAAACATCTGATTGATATCTTAGATGCTCGGTATTTTTTTTTTTAAAGTAGTTCATTTTGTACATGCATTATGCAACAACTGAGAGAAGACAGCTTTCTAGTTTCATTATTTATCTTATTTCCAAGTAAAATTTCTTTTCTTATTTATTCAGGAATTACAGAGTATATTCTATCAGTGGCGAAATTAAACTTGCCTGAATACAGAAAATATTTTTATGTGTACAGTCTGGACTCTATCCACGTTTTTTCTTACCTGTCAACTGTAAAGCCTTTTCCTCTTTTACAAAATTTGATTTTAAATGAATAAGAAAATAAGTTCTTTCATATATAGTATCATTATTCAAGAGCCGATAAATCGCAAACAAAAAGCAAGGGGGGGGGGGGGTCATGGCATCAATTATTTTTAAAAATTGGTTTCATTAACGTTTATTTTAATTTGAC
Organism: Saccostrea cuccullata; assembly: GCF_032062105.1. Lineage (NCBI taxonomy): Eukaryota > Metazoa > Mollusca > Bivalvia > Ostreida > Ostreidae > Saccostrea > Saccostrea cuccullata. Next base: position 72,498 of record NW_026929220.1, on the reverse strand, counting down.
TGCATAGATTAATATATCTATTTTAAGTTTTTACAAATATCATGAAGTAAACATCTCAACTTCGTTGAATTAAATGTTGCGTAAATCGAAAACATTCATCAGTGATTCCCAATTTTATAAGAAATGTTCATTATAAACATTTCATTAATTATTTTTACGCATATCCTAGTAAATCAGTTAAAAAAATTAGTTCTCAGACATGTATAAAATTACTTATCAAAACGTCATCTAGCTGAGACGCCGCCCGTGTATAAAATACATTTTGATATTAAGATATTAATTAACATTTAGAATAATGCACTCTGAAGAGTAATTAAACAGAAAAAAAGAAATCATTTTTAAAAAAAAATCTTTTTCTTTACATTTTTTACGCAAAAAATTTACAAACTTCTCTGGAAAACTTGTAACTTTTTCATTGTGACGCAATATTAATCAGGTATATGACGTCACTGATACATCAATGAAAACGTGCATTCAACCTGAATAATAGAGCCAATTTTTATATAAATATTACGTTTGAAGGCAAAAATGAGTTCTATTTTGAAAACAAAGCAGTTATTTTTTGGTTAATAATTTTCTTTAGTGTATCGATTCTAAATACATGTATTTCACGAGGATTCCGATAAAAAAAAGTGTTTAGCAGATTAACCGATGCCACGGGAGATAACTCTTGCATCGCAAAATTTCATAAAAACGTCCATATATTTTGCCAGAAAACTACTATCAAAAGTGCTTTTCCCACCTATTTTATTTTTTAAACAAAAAGATGAAATATTTCTAGATTTAGTTAAGTGTGAATTATAGTCCTGTTAAAAATATATTAGAAATTACAGTTCTTTGTTTCTGACCTACATTCAATGGTTTATATAGGGGAATTCAAAAACACAAAACACAAGGATATTTTACTAAATAAACAATTTTCAAACAAATCTTCAATTATATTAGTCCTTTTGGACTACATTGATATTGTTTTTAATAAAATATCAAATATTCCTCACATTCCATGTGCCGCCTATTAATACAATACTGCCTGGTTTTTCGGTGGACAGCCTCTTAAGTGTTCAAGTGACTTTTATTCCCCTTTTTAAATAGTGATCTCTTAGCAATGACGACTGCTAGACATACTACTATTCCAAGAAAAAGTTAGAACGGAGAAAATATAGACTTTGCTTCTAAGAAGATTTACAATTGTATACAAGTACTAAAAACATCATCAATGGTATTGTCTGATCAATGTTCGTAGATTTCTTGGGTCACACTTATCCCTTGTAATGATAACTTTTTTTGCAAACATATTTATGCATAAATATAAATATAAATAATAATTATAAATAATGCATCCCCTGGAATATTGACCCTCCATAAACTAGAATGATACAACAGTGAAATATACAGTTATTTATTTTTTTATTGAGTCATTATTGTCATTATTGGCAGGGGATGCTCACTACTCCATGGCAACTGATCCCAAATTTTGGAGGTCCTTGTTTGCTCTGCTCCTATTTTGTATTGTTTTTGGACTTTTGAGCTTCAATACTGTTTGTTATCTCCATATATTATGTCATAGTATATCAATATATTTATGTTTTTTTCTAATTATATTCACAGTTTAAATTGATTACTGTATTCATTTTTATACTATTTTATCATGTTATTTCTAGAGACAATCTACCATTTGGAACATTTAGAACATGCCAATAAAAGTAAATAAGTTTAATAATGATGTAGTGAAATTCATAACCGCTTGTACTAAATTAAGATTTATTAAAATGCGAGAAATATAAAGATGTATTATTTTAAGAAAATGAAACTACCATGTTGCTCAGTATTTGAAATTGAAGAAGACTATCAATAATTTATTGTGTTGTCTTTGCAAACAAAACATTAAAAGTAATGTTTTGAATTCAATTCACAGATTACATGACTCACGTTGGTGCTTTTAAAATGTACTTTTTTCAATAACGATTATGATAAGTACAGGATTTGAACGTTTCGTTATTTGCATAACGGTATTTTAAGCGTTACGGTTAACGACAAAATAAATATACCTAATATATACAATAAGCCATTATACTTATGTTCTGTAGCTACCTGTTATGGTGATTCATTTTTAGACTCATTAAAGTCTTTCATCTTGCAGTTTTAGCACTGCAAAGAGAAAAGCGAAATGCAGCTTGTAATTTTGCAATCCTTTGAATTTGGTCAAATATTATCTTAAAATTAATTGTTTTTCTATATGTGCTTCTTCATTATAATAATGTTAATATTTACAAGTAATTTCTATTCAATGCGTATCAGAGGTATGGCTATCTTACCAGTATACTAATCATAACATTCACAGTTAACCCTAGGTAATCATTTTATAATTCAGCTTCCTTCCCATCACTCAGTTCAAAGAAATATGAAAGTTAAAATTAATGAAATATGTGGAGATAACTAACAGCATTCGAGCTCGAAAATTCATTAAACATTACAAAATAGGAGCGGAGCAACCATGGACCTCCAAAACATCAAAGTTGGGATTAGGTGCCATGGAGGAGTGAGCATCGCTGCTGACCGGGCAAAGTTCTCTTCATTCACCCAAACAAAAAATATTTGTACATGAAGTTACAACGGAAGTTAAAACGGAAAAATCCGTCAACAACGAAGTATGTAAATAACGGCCTGATGATCAATACTAAAAAGTCGGTCAGCGAAAAGCGTGTTCAAGTATCCTTGTGTATTCACTTTTAATTCTAATTTTGTTTTTGTAAAGAATGTCATTGTTTGGAAATAACGTTTCGATGGTGACATAGCAAATTAACAAGATTATGACAAGAATCCCTCTAAAAATAAGTCTAACAAGAATAAAAAGTTGTTTGGAAAGCAGAAGTTTCTTATTAATGCAGGAGGCAAAATAGTTTTTGTAAGGAGATCATGTGCATTCTTCCAGGCCATATCTCTTAAAATTGAATTATTGGCTTGAATGCAATCTTTTTCTATAATTGTATAAGACATTGACAACTCTTATCGAAAATTGATCATAGTTCAGGGCACCTTTCAGGAATGTCATGAAGAATTCTGCATGACATTAAAGATAAGACATACAATAAATCTCAATAGATAGAAGATTCTAAAAAGATCTAGACTCAGTCTGTTAAACTTAAATCTGGAAGCAATGTTTAGGCAAGTTATCAGAATTATTAAATTTTAGAAAAGTAAAGAATTCTTTCAAAATTAGTTTCTTTTGATGGAACGAGTCATAGTAGCATTGTGCTAGTGTACTCGCTTCGTATAATCAGGAAGATCCTTGTTCGCCGGGCCAGTTCAAAATTATGGCATAAACACAGTTTTTGACATTTTCTTCCTTTACATGTTTGCAAATTATCCTTTGTTCACTATTTCCCGTATGACACAGAACTTAACTTTTCGACCAAAAATGAGGTCAGGACGCATCCATTCATACCAAATAATAATATAAGCTAAAGTGATTATGATTTTTACAGAATTACTCAAGCATATTTGACAAGAATATTGTTTCCATTGCATTTGTACTGAACAGAATCTTTAAAGAAAAAAAAATTACCCCATAAAAAATGTTTATTATAAACAACATATAAAGCATATACAAATAACTTTGCATAACAAGTGTTTTATTGTGCTGGGGCATTAACATGCACCTTTTGAACCAAGGACTGGAACCTGAAGAAATAGAAAATCAGAATGTCAATAACACAGTATATAAAACAAAGAGTAAAATATCAACAATAATAAGATGTTCAAAAGCATGAATACAATATCAACGTAGAATGCTACCAAATGATCGACACTTTTTGCACAAAATTCAAAATATTCAGTTTTCATTTCTTTTTTAAAAAGGAACATAAAGAATAAAAGTGAAAAAAGGACAAAATAAAATAGGAAATTCAATTTCGTCTTTTATTTAGTGAAATTTGTTGATGAATGATACTGTACTTGATGAATATATATAATGTTTAAGAATTAAAACATAAAAACAAATCATGAGAATATGCTACTTATCTAATCTCTTATTTTCTTTTTTTTTAAAAAGCTTCATTTTCAATTTTAAATTTCTAGCACAGTGAGTACTGTAAAGAGGAGCATTTTCGCCATGTGTTATTTTCGCACGTGAAAACAGTTTTGCCCCTTTTTAAACCCGCCCACTGATAATTCTGTTTAAGGAATTATCCTTTTTTTTTCTTTGAATACGTCCCTTTTAAATTCGCCCAAAAGGAATTGGGTGAAAGGGGTGAAAATAATGGGGGCAAAAATGTCCCTGTATACAGTGTAGAAAGAAACTTACGAATGACAGACAAGTGGACATAAGAAATGCATGACATTGTCTGCGTGGACAATATTGGTACACTGGGATTCGCAGGCAGCTTCAGTGGGATCAGATCCCAGGGTCGAGACGAGTGAATTTACGATCACACTGACTTCTGGGTTGTTTAGGAGAGCTATCAAAGGAAATATATGGAGATAAGGCACAGTTTTCAAGCCATAACTTCCATGAAACAATACGAAATTAGAGCAGGTGCCATGTAGGAGTGAGCACCCCCTGTCGACCAATCATGCTCCTTGATTTGATCGGGAAATAACAGAAACTGCTCTATTGTAAGCAGTATTATCTATATCCATATTCTTCACTATATTGTGATCGTATTTTTTATTCAATGTGAGACTTATAAATCGTTGACAATGACAATAGTCAACCATTATTAAATGATTATAAATCCTTTACATTGACAATACTCAGCCATTATTAAATAATTGCTATACTGTTTTAGTAGTTCTCATATTTAATTCTGGACAGACATAATAATATAAAAGAAATACAGTTTTTGAAACTCACAATCAATAAGGAATCGTTTCTGTACTGGGCTGGAAGCTGCTGGGTTGGAAGCTGCTGGAGAAAGGTGGACCTGCTGTACTAATTGCTGGAATCTGAAGTAAAATTGAAATTTTATGAATGCAAAGAAGGATGAATCTTTTTTGTAAAAAAAAAAAAAAATACATAATTATGTTTTCTAATTCGTATTCAAGCCTCTTTTTGATTTGTAGCTTTATTCTAGGAAATTGAATTGAATAATTTTTTGTTCACCACTAACTAAGGATTGTGTATCTTTTCTAAAAAGTCTAGAAATCAATTTGATCTCAACAAGATAGAATAGCATTTAATTTATTAAGGCAAGTTATTCATTTTAAAGATTGCAACCACTCATTAATGAGATGGCCAGATTCTTTGACATACTGCAAATACGATAAAGATACAACTAATTGCTACAGAGAGAGCTACATTAAGTTTCTCATGTCCGTAGTTGATGGGACGTATGTCTCAATACATTGCAAAAGAAAATGATTAATTTTGTATAAGCTGTGTGTGCTTAGAAACGAACGTAATAAGCTTTTTCATAATGCACTTACGAATGGCACACAAATGGGCACAAATGGTGCAGCACATTATCGGCATGAACCATTGTTACGCATTGTTGTTCACAGGCTTGTTCTGTTGGATCTGATCCAAGAGTGGCAACGAGGCTGGTGACCAAAACATTGACTTCTGGGTTGTTCAGAAAGGCTTTGAAGTAAAGAAAAAACTCTTAATGCAAAACAAGCTACCCTATACATTAAAGCTTAAAGACAATTATTAATAGTCTTTTTAAGCAATTGTACGGCTTATTAATATGAAAGAGATGCACATATTTTTTGTACAGCCTCATTTTAAAAAAGCACCAGTTTAAAAAAAAAATTAATACAATTATTCGTAGTACGATAGTGATAATCATTCGCTTTGTTTCGCAAATCTTTTATTAAGTATTTATTGATAAAAGTAACGGAAACAGCCCTATTGTAAGCAGTAGTATCTATGTCCATATTTTTCACTATATTGTGATCGTATTTTTTATTCAATGTAAGACATAAATCGTTTACAATGACAATAGTCAACCATTATTAAATAATTATAAATCCTTTACATTGACAATGGTCAGCCATATTAAATAATTACCATACTGTTTTAGCAGTTCTCAGATTTAAATCTCGACAGACATACTGTTAAAAAAGCAACACAGTTTTTGAAACTCACAATCAATAAGGAATCGTTTCTGTACTGGGCTGGAAGCTACTGGGTTGGAAGCTGCTGGAGAAAGGTGGACCTGCTGTACTAATTGCTGGAATCTGAAGTAAAATTGAAATTTTATGAATGCAACGAAGGATGAATCTTTTTTGTAAAAAAAATACATAATTATGTTTTCTAACTCGTATTCAATCATCTTTTGGATTTGTAGCTTTATTCTAGGTAATTGAATTGAATATTTTTTTGTTCATCACTAACTAAGGAATGTGTACCTTTTCTAAAAATTCTAGAAATCAATTTGATCTCAACAAGATAGAATAGCATTTATTTTCTTAAGTCAAATTGTTCATTTTAAAGATTGCAACCACTCATTCATAAGATGGCCAGATATTTGACATAGTGCAAATACGATAAAGATACAACTAATTGCTACAGAGAGAGCTACATTAAGTTTCTCATATCCATAGATGATGGGACATAAGTCTCAATACATTGCAAAAGAAAATGATTAATTTTGTATAGGCTGTGTGTGCTTAGAAACGAACGTATTGAACTTTTTTTATAATGCACTTACGAATGGCACACAAATGGGCACAAATGGTGCAGCACATTATCGGCATGAACCATTGTTACGCATTGTTGTTCACAGGCTTGTTCTGTTGGATCAGATCCAAGAGTGGCAACGAGGCTGGTGACCAAAACATTAACTTCTGGGTTGTTCAGAAAGGCTTTAAAGTAAAGAAAAAACTCTTAATGCAAAACAAGCTACCCCATACATTAAAGCTTAAAGACAATTATTAATAGTCTTTTTAAGCAATTGTACAGCTTATTAATATGAAAGAGATGCACATATTTTTTGTACACTCTCATGTTTAATAATCACCAATTATTTGTAGTACGACAGTGATAATCGTTCGCTTTGTTTCGCAAATCTTTCATTAAGTATTTATTAATGAAAGTAGTCTTAATTACTTACAATCGATAAGGAACCTCTTGGATGGGTTAGCAGCTGGCTGGTTCAAGTGAACCTTTGACACAAGTTGCTGGAATCTGTAAATTCAAACGCATATTAATATTTACACAAAAATAATACATGTTCAAAACTGTGCAAATATATGTCAATAAAGAAACTTACGAATGACAGACAAACGGACAGAGATGGTGCAGGACGTTGTCAGCATGAATCATGGTGACACATTCGTTTTCACAAGCCTGCTCTGTTGGGTCTGATCCGAGGACAGCCACCAAACTTGTTACCAAGACGTTGACCTCGGGGTTGGCTAAGAAAGCTTTAAAACAGAGCAATGAAGTCAGATTATCAATTTAATATTCACTGAATATAAACAGATCTTTGCAGAAATTGATTTCAACTGAATAAAATCAATTGTTATGTAGACATATACGTGTACTTAAATTTTCTCTTAATATGAACAACGAAGAGCAAGATTAAAAAGTTTTCAGTTTGTGTCTTTATAAATTCTATTTAATTTACATTTCGAAAGTATAAAGGACAAAATTAAAAAATAAATCACTTCTTCTTAAATTAATATGGAGAAGAGTAGTTTATTTTTGTATTCGTTAAAAATGTTTGGTGTATATAATTTTGATATTGAATTAAATTCCGTATATCTCTGATACGAACCATTTTACTCAACAGGGATCCTCTCAAAGCATGAAGTGAACCAAAATGAAATTTCCAATTCAATACTAAAATAAATGTGTGTGTGGAAATCTTAAACAAAATACATTTATCAATATATACAAATATAACCACTTACTGTCAACTAGAAATCTCTTTTGTACTGTGCCAGAAGTGGCTGGTGCTGGTGCATGGTGAAAGTTGTTAATGATGGCCTGAGCTCTTTAAACACAAATTGAAATCAAATCACTAAACAAGTGTTTTTTTCCCTTGTTTCCTTATTTTTTGCTTATATAAGTAATGACATTAAGAAAAATTAAAGCAGTGGTATTGCAATGGAAAAACAACTAAAAAATAATAAAATTGCGTTCTTTGTTGACTTACGAGTGACATAAGAAAGGACACATATGCTGGAAAACGGAAGTAGAGTCAGTGATGAGCACGTGGCATTCTTTCTCACAGGCAATTTCGGAGTCATCTGATCCAAGAGTTGTCACCAGCTGGTCAATGATCTTGGAGGTCTCTTCTGTGTTCAGGAAAGCTGACAACATTTGAGGAGAATAATTAATAATTAATAATGAAAAAGACTAAATTTCACAGAAGTGTTTGTAAGGGTTGAAATTAACTCTTCTTTACAAAAGTCTTGTACATGTATTTTTATAAGTACATTATGCAAGCAAGCGCAAAACATTCTCTTAACCTAAGCGTTCTAAGGAAAATTTTCTTCAACTTATGTATACAAAGAGGCACCAAGAAAAGTTTCGGCTTCACCATTTGCAGTGGATATTTATTCATCAATTTCGTTTATCAACATTATGAGAACTTTTACTCATTTTTGTTTTAAATCTGATTACACATCAAATAAAAATCAGTGTTTTTTATTTGCAGCATTTTTTTTAAATCTCAAATTTCTTAGGTGAATAAGTAAAGAAATTCTTACTGTCAAGGAGCATGCGCTTTGCTGGGGATGTTGAAGCGGTCTGGGGGCTATGAAGGTTATTCAAGGCATTAACAGCTCTGAAAGAAAACATAATCATGCAACTTTTTTTCAATTACATGCCGGCAAAAACAATCTTTCATTTAGTCAAATGCTGACTGACGTTTCTCATATTATTTCTAGACCATTATTTCCACTTTGAATTGTCGACGGATTTTTCCGTCATTTCCCGATCATGACAGGCGCACACGATGGGTGCTGTCTATCAAAAGGGAATATCCACCCCCTATGGTAATTAATCCCACCTCTAATGTTTTTGAGGTCCATGTTTGCTCTACTCCTGGTTTAATTTTTTTAAAATAATTTTTTAGCTGGAGTTATTCCCCCTGTCGACTGGGAATCTTCCATGGCACCTGATCAAATCTGTGATGTTTTGGATGCCCTTGCTCGCTGTGCTCCTATTTTGAATTGTTTTATGGACTTTTGATCTTAAATACTATTCGTTATCTCCACATGTTTCATCTTAGTATATTTCGTGTACCTTATGCAAGGTATTTCTTAAGAATTCATAACCATAGTACATTTTGTATAAAACTTTCTTAAAGTCTTCACAACTTACGAATGACACAGGAAGGGGCAAAGATGTTGGACAAGTGAGGTCTGACTGGCGATCAGGATGTGGCATTCCTGTTCACATTTAGCCTCGTTATCGTCGGTTGCTAAGGTTTCTACCAGCTGATCGATCACGCGATGAGCTTCCTGGCTGTTCAGGAATGCTAGATAATAAATAGTATATGAATTATTTGTAGAAATATATTTATATCACTTTAACTGTTTTCCTAAAGATTGAATCAATCATTACTATCTTTTATCACCTATAAAAAGGCGTCAAATAGTGATGAACAAAGATCAAAGACTTTAAAATAAGAAAAGACGTTGAGCAAAATTTTGATTTGTTGATATCTTGACTTCTTATTTCTCTAAAAGATAAAATTTTATTAAATAATATTCAAATACAAACATATGATAGAAGTTTTGATACATTTAAAACGTTTTGAAAGAAGGATTCAAAACCAGTGGTTATAAGTATTAAGTATCCATAATGAAATATTCAACCTTCTATGGGATAGACTATTTGCTAAAATTCACTTTTGAATAAATGACAAGCAGTGTTCTGAAACATAATGCACTTACTGTCAAAGAGCATTCTCTTTGCTGGAGCACCAGTAGCGGGATCTGTGTGGTGAATTCCAGCCAAGGCTTGCTGGGCACTGTATTAAAAATTATTATTTTAAGATTGAAACAAACACGTCCATTATTGTGAAGTCACTTATTTTCGCTGCGGTTATTTTTTTAAGGTTAAAGAGGTACAAAGAGACCCAAGAATTCATATCTACAGCGAAATGCAATTTATCAATTATATAACCACTGAACGATTCATCTACTACGAAATCGAATCCTCAGAAACCAATATATTTTCCACAAACCACGAAAATTTGACCTCTCGAAAAATATGTGATTTTAGACATTTTCTTTCCGAAAAAGGAGAGCATGGTATTATGAGTGTCGTAATTGAGCACTAATAAAGACATATCATGGCTTTCGCTTTTGATTGGTTTATTTTAAATGAAATTTGAAATAAAAATAATCTTTTCAGGCATAATTTTCAAAAAAATTGCATATGGCAAAAAATATTATCCTTATATTGCATTTCAAAAAATTTTCTAAACTGCCAATATTTCATTTGACCCTAATGAGCCATAACATTTCTACAATTATAGAAACGATTTAAAAACACGATTTTTCTTTGTATTTAAAAAGGAATACTTATTTTATTTGTGCTATCATGTATTTTTGCTTTTTGTTTAGGTGCACTGTTAACTGTGGTAGAAAGTTGTTGATGAGCATATTAAAAAGTTGGATTGAAATTTAGAAATACGAAAGGGACAGAAGAAAAATCTGCCTAAGAACATTATTTAACATTAAGTATTAAAAGTCATATAAGCTATATATTTAATAATTGTTATTTTTAAAGTGATACCAATTTGATTTTCATCGAGATTTATCATAATTTGTTCAATAAACTCCATAAAATAACACACACTTACGAGTGGCACATAAATGGACAGAGATGCTGGAATAAAGAGGTTTGGTCAGCGATAAGAGTGTGGCATTCCTGTTCACATTTTGCCTCGCTATCATCAGAAGATAATGTGGCCACAAGCTGGTCAATAAGATTTGTTGCTTCTTGACCATTTAAGAATGCTGAGAGACAAAATAACTTTTTAATGTCAAAATATTTTTTGCTCAGTCAATGAATTTCCTCTCCATGTAATTCCGTATAGATAGAATATATATGTATGTATAATTTGGCAGAAACGAATTTTTTTTACTTTTGTATCTACTTGTTCAAAAAATTTGCACGATTGAATTACACAAATATTTTTTTCTTCCCTTCTGAACTTTTATATAACATAATTTTCAGTGACTAATTAACACAGTTTCCTTTTCTTATTTACTTAAAACATGTACTTTGAAATTTACTCACAGTCAAACAGCATTCTTCTATTTGGAACTGAAATGGAAAATAAGTCGAATGTAATAAAACTTCTCCAATTTATCAAAATAGAAATATTCTTACATGTAATACATGTAATTAATATAACTAACATACCAGCTGCAAAGACTGCTGGAAGCAACAAGATGCACAGGAATTTCATTGTTACCTAAAATAAACAACGGAAATTCTTTAATAAAGACCCTTTTTTTATACAGCTCTCTTTTTTTTTTTTTTTTTTTTTTTATTTTAACGTAATTTTTTTTTTTTTTTTTGGGGGGGGGGTCATGCAAAATTAATGATTAATTAAAAAATAACTACTTTGTAGCATTATCGATGTCATATTTTTTAATATATAGAGAGAAATATCAAATTTTTAACAAGTGAATTTCAAGGTTAAACATGTGCAATGTCGTTTATTTCGGGAACTTTGTATGGTTCTGATTAATACAGAGTTTATGGAGTACACAGTTTGTTACGTAGACTTGGAGTGTCTCTATCTGTGCCGAGCGTGACGTTTGATTTAGTACTATTGTTCTTATCAATTGAATCAAAATACCAAAGCTGGGAAACACACAGACGTTTGTCAAATTAATCAAGGAGTTCCCCTAACCTACGATTCCAGTCTAAATGAAAATTCAATATGTTCTTCCGCTATTTTGACTGGTAAAACAAAATGAATAAGTATACGGTTTGAGGACTTTATGAACTCAAAATGTATTCTTCTCCCTTTTGAAGAAAATGAAAAATTCATCAGTTGAAAGCTGTGAAATTGAAAATATCGGTTTATATTTATTCTACTTTTTAATCGAGCACTTATCTCTTACATAATTAAGCTTTAGAAATAACAATAATGAAGAATATATTTTTTGTTTATGGTGTTAGAGGCGCGCTTTAGAATCGTGGTGTACATATCAGTTCACTGGAATCGAATCGGCAAATGACTGAAATGAAACACATGGAGATAACAAACAATATTCAAGATCAAAAAGTCTTTCAACAATACAACATAGGAGCAGAGCAAACGGGGACCTCCAAATCATCGGAGGAGGGGCCATGTTCCATGGAGGAGTGAGCATCTCCTGCCGACCGGTCACACCCTACGTGTGCTCCTTGACATGATCGGGAAATAAGGGGAAAATCTGTCGTCAATTAATTGTATAAATAATGGACTACCAAAGAGTATGAAAAACGTCAGTCAGCATTTGACTTAAAAATAAATTGTAATTGCTGTGTTACAACATTTCGCGTTATTACATTTTGCGTCGAGATCAACGCAAAATGTAATAACGCAAAATGTAATAACACGATTTTTGGATTATTACATTTTGCGTTGTTACATTTTGCGTCGAGATTAAGCAAAAGGCAGGAACGCAAAATGTAATATCACACTTTTTTTCGTAAGCCAGATTGAGTACAATTTTCAGTAGTGCAGTGGCGAAGTAAACGAAGAAAACTTTACGAAGTAAACACCCCACCCTATTCCTGCCCCTCCTCACTTGACAAACACATGCACTTCTAATTTGTTATCCAAAGGTCAATTTTTGGTAATTAAATATGTGTTATTGGTTAGAAATTTAATAAGACTATCAAAAATATGCCAATCAAAGTCAAATTAATTCTGTATATTTAAGTACAGTGTATTCAATATAACTAAAATCAGAGTCAGAAAAACGATACATTTAGATGTAATTATGTCCGTAAAAGCCCTAACGTTGGTCTCATTGTTTTAGTTCTAAATATTTTAACAGCGTGTTTCCCATGTTGGTTACATGTATGATGTATATATTTGAATCAATTTTATAATCTTTTGTGTTAAACGCAGTCAAAAAAATTAATTATTTTTTGTTTTATTACATATTTTTTATCCCATTTTGCGTTGTCTTCAGTGCAAAAATAAAATAACGCAAAATGTAACAACGAAAAAGGAAGTCATTACATTTTGCGTTGATCTCGACGCAAAATGTAATAACGCAAAATGTAATACTCTAAAAATCGTGTTTTTACATTTTGCGTTATTACATGTTGCGTTGATCTCGACGCAAAATGTAATAATCCAGGTTTATTACATTTTGCGTTGTTATTACATTTCGCGTTGTGACATTGCTGACAAGGTCATTGTATCGACCATAGAATTTACGAAATGATGACTTTAAACGAGACTGCTGAAATTCTTTTTTATCAACTTGTTTGTCAATAATATACCTCATTTTAGAAATTTAAATATATATATATATACCCGATAGACCGGACGCATTTCATAGCGGTCCGGATTTCTTTCTTTATTAGTGTTCTTAAAAATTTCCAATTCAACATGTAATTAAGTATGTAAATATCTAGTGTTTAGTAGTTTAGTAGTAGTGCTAGTTGTTTTTGTTTCTCTTTTTTCTTTGTTCTTATGACTTTTTAACTTTTTTCTTTGTCCTGAGGAAGGGACAGGGCGTCCCGAAAATTTGACAATTTTTATTGTTCGTGTCGTTGGTCATTTTTAGTGCTTTATATAAATTTCCATCCGTGACCTTGTATCTACTTGGTAGATCCGACATTTATGATATACAGTGTTGTTGGTTTTTCAGTGCTTTATATATATATATATATATATATATATATATATATATATATATATATATATATATATATATATATATATATATATATGATATATATATATATATATATATATATATATATATATATATATATATATATATATATATATATATATATATATATATATATATATATATATATATATATATATAAACTCCATATGCAGATGATTAGTGTATATTGCTGCATAAGTAAGAGAATTTGACGATAGAAAAACTAACGTCATCACGTAAGTCAGTCGCGGCCGAGATTTGAACCTTTGAACCTACGAAATCCCAACCATGGAGCGGTTGCTCTACCGACTGAGCTGCCGTGAGCAGTGATTTAGTTTGAGAAACAAAAAATGTTTGTATCTTTGTTCAGAAAATATCTTTCTTTACGATGATAAATTCTAGTTCCCTCTTTTTTTAAATCTACTGCGCGATGGCTTTAAGCCTTTAAAATGAATTTACGTATTTACTGTAAGTTTAATTTTCAGTTTTTGATAAAAAAAAAAATAATACCATGCCCCAACAGTTTTTGACATTTTAACTTGATTTCTTTTACAATTACATTTAATACAAATAATATAAGATAAACTGGAGCAACATGTTAGAATTTAAAGGAGCCATATTTTCTGAACAAAGATAATTCATTATCAAGCTTAAAGAAAATAAAAGAGTATATAAAGATCGGGATGTCCGCCCGTCCTTCGATCCGTCCGTCAGTCCGCCTGTCTGTCTGTGCGTCTGTTCATACGACTATAACGCTTTTGGGTACCTATCTCCTATCCGCTACTCTTCTTTTATTCCAATGAATGAAATTAAATGAGACAATTATATTTTGTTACACAGTGTCAAAATTTGCAGATGAGAGACTTCAATTTATGAGCAAAAAATGAATTCGTTGACTGAGTTAATCTCCAAAATTTTTTTTATTACAGAACAGTTCTTTTATTCGAGTAAAATAAGAGGAGCAAGTAGTATTTTTGCTCACCAACCATATTCCTCCTTGTATTGTATGTATTGAACAATGACTGTTAATATACATTTAATATAATTGTACCTTTCAGCGTAAAAAAACATTTTTATATATAATTCTATAAAATGAATGTTAATATATATTTAATATAATTTTACCTTTCACTGTAATATAACATTTGTATACATACTTCTATAAAATGAATCTTGATATATATTTAGTATAATTGTACCTTTCAGTGTAACCCCGATCTGAAGAAGATAGAGGTCACTATCACTTATGGTTTTATATACCTCGTATAGTGACCCTCCCTGGACTGTCCATTCTGCGCACGTCACGAAAAGCGATAAGGCATCCTAACCATTCCGGAAAGTCACGTTAATTTGTCTACATTCCTTTATATTTGCTTCTCTTTTTGTTTCCTTTTTGTTGTTGTTGTTTTTATTGAGATAAGCGGGGCTTCAAACAACGCAAGATGTCTAAATCTGAAAAAAATAATGTACTGTAACAATTTTACTTATGCAATAAACTGATTTTTTAAAGTTTAAAGTAATAAAAGAGGTCTTATAGGTGTTTTTTAAGGTATCGACGGTGGAAAGATACATGTGTAATAGACTGGAAATTTTATACTTCCTGCTTTAACAGTGGAATACTATATAAAGATCGGGATGTCCGCCCGTCCCTCGATCCGTCCGTCAGTTCGCCTGTCTGTCTGTGTGTCTATCCATACGACTATTACGCTTTTCGATACCTATCTCCTATCAGCAACTCTTCTTTTATTCCAGTGAATGAAATTAAATGAGACAATATTTTGTTACACAGTGTCAAAATGATCTGCAAAATGTCGACTAGAGGCAGGTGCTATTAAAAGAAATAATGAAAGGAATCCTGGTGTTCGAACATCAGAGGTAAGATCAAGTTTGTTGAAGTGTAATAATAATACCGCATATTTGAGTTCATCTCACAATATGCGCCGTTATCAAAGCTCTATCCTTTTATTATATGTCATCATTCACCTCCTTTTTGTGGAAAAAACTTATAAATGTGATAAGCCGGAATTTATTTATCCATCCATACAGTGTCGGTACTTAGTCACTAGGTTTACGGGTTATCTCCCCTTTTCTATGCATCAATGAAAGTGAAAGGTGGGTGATGAAAGTATCCGATTTATGTTTTTGTATTATGAAATATTTTATAATAATTTCCAGTTTTTAAAGTTAAGTTTCAGTCAAAGAAGTAAAACAGATTATCTTATTAACATTGATATTGCCCGATGGCAAGTATTTTATTGGATTGGAAACAGATCGATTTGCCACCCGTCCATGCTTTAAACACTGGTACATGGTACAAAATTACAATGTGGTAATAATAACCAACTTCATCAGCAGATTTTGAATGAATAAAAACTTATTTAGTGAAATAATATATAAACAAAATGAGATAATGTAAAAGTAGGTATGAACTTCAACTTTATTCGGTCCATGTTATTCAAGGTCATTTGCCAATAATCATCCGTACACATGGTGGCCTATATTTAGTTACTTAGGTCCCTTAGCCAATCTTTAGGGGATTTAAAAATGGGAATATCCATAATTAAAATTCTTACAGTATGAGGATGCTTTGTAACTTTGGGTTTGGTGCATTTATCAGTTTTATTTAAAATATTGAGTGATTTAAAAAAAAATTAAATAAATGTTCAAGGGTTACCCTAGCTGTGCCATACCAGTCTACCTTTTGTCATAAAACTGAATAAATAATAAAAAAAAAAATACAGATTGAGAAGTAATAAAAGTTTGACAAATCTTTAGAAATGTTATTTAGCTAGATTCACAAAGGGACAGAACTCTAATTAAAGTATATAAATTTCAATCAAGGCCATTCAACTTTAACAAGGGTCCAAAGAGAGGCATGAAAGATATGCAATTGCGACAAAGGCAGTAATCAATTGTGAAATAAAATAGTTTGAAGTAAAATAAATAACAAGTTTTGGTGCTTTTGAATGTAACATTACAATAATTCATTTTATGATATGAATGAAACATCAAGTAAGATGTGTATTTGTTTATACATATTACAGTTGTACACATGCTATATGACAAAACTCAAGGTAAGTAAATATGAATGATGACTGAAAAAGTAAATAGATTTTGAGTCAAAAAATTCAGTTGGATGGAAGCATTACAATCAACAATTCAGGCTGTAAAATCTGGGAGGCATACCCGGCTTAGGTAACATGCACCAGAGTTGCATTGTACATTGTCTGTCAAATCCACATAATAATAATATATTAGGACCAGCAGCATCCTCACCTATTCGGATATCACTTCTCTTAAGGGGCTTGATAGGGAGGACAACTTCAGATTCAACAAGAACAATAACAATGTGGGCATAGTAATTTAGGACCTCAATGGTTCATTAGTAACAGTTGATATAAATAGGATTCCCCAAATTTTATTTTAATTAACTACATGTAATATCTAGCAAGGCTAGCTACTATTTTGCTGGTTAATATATATCAAAGGGTTCAGATTAAGTAAGATGGGGTGAAGGGCATGTTTCGCATATATTCTTTGTTGTCATTTTGGTCAATGGTGTAGTTAAAATTATACATAAAGGAAATAAAAGAAGGCCATGCTGTTCGTTCCTTGGAAGCCGTCTCCAGTGTACATCGTCATGAGCATAATCATGAATTTCTCTAACAGCGCCTTTACCTTAATTGAGAAGGTTTGATGATAACACAATATAAACACATACATTTAAAGGGGCTGGGTGGTTGTGGCCATTTTTAGGCTATTTGGATCCCCTTTAGAAGAAGAGCTCAATAAAGATATAACTGATCAAATTTTAAAGCTAAAATTTATGAAATTTTTCTTTGCCAAATGATAGTTGACAGCTTAAGATATCATATCCCAAAATTTAAATTATATCTGGTGGTTAATAATTGTTGACCCCCTGGCCTCCTTAATGTCTTCTCACCCCTTAACATTATAAAGGCCTTGTATCCTATAAAGTTGTGTTTAGTAAATGAAAAGTTTTGTACCATCTTAAGTTAACATGAAAAATCAGGTAAACTTATTTTACTAATTTATTATATATAGATTATTTCACAAATGCTGATTATTTACACAGAGATTAATTTCAGCGTGGGCTTTTATTTCCTGACAATGTTCTAAAAACATGGGTCTAGTCACTTTTTTAATATTTATACAAGAAGAGAACTTTTGGTATTGAAATACAATTCTACAAATAAAAGACTGTAAAAAGAAGTTAAATAATAATAATTTATAGGCTAATTGAAGCACTGTGAAATAAATAAATTGTCAAGAGAATTCAGAAATTAACATAATTAACATTTATTCCTTTGAGTTATCTTTCTCATTGGGAAAAGTGAACCTTAGAATAGGAATTGCAACTCAAATTTCCTGAACTTTTACCAATTTTACTCGTTATTCAATTTGGCATTGGGAATGAGGGACAATTTACAGAGTTCTTCAGGTGCTACAGTCAATGCATATGCAGGCTCATTTGAACACAGCTCAAAGTGCTGGTACTTTCTATGTATTTTCCAAGTACGGCATATGCTGTATGAATGGTCATGCAACAATAATAAATAAATCAATAAATAAATAAAATAGAAAGGGTTATAATGAGACTTATAAGGTTCAAATTGGGGCTTTTTGTCAGTGTTGGTTTCTGCTGTGTCTCTAAGTTGTTAAGATTTGCTATTTCACACAGATAAAAGTTGCTTTAGTTAAAATTCTATATTCTCAGTTTTTAAACTCGCAAAGAGTAAATTGTTTAGGTAACTAGTTTTCGTTATCACTAATAAGCACTAAAGGCGAGATTACCTACCTACCTAACAGCGGGGGGGGGGGGTAACCATTGTTTCACAGGCTAGGTTACAATCCAAACCAATTCCTACAATATTTTCTTTTTAATAGTATGTGCTTACTGTTGGAAATTAAGACACATATGCATATCTCAGGGGGCATTTTCCCATTGAAAATATCAGTTCAAACCCAGGTGCCATTTGCATGTAAGATGATAGGTTTTTATCCCTCATCTGAGCAGTTACATGTAGCTTAATTATTTTATGTTACTTTACACATTTATCTCATATGGGATTAAGATGCATTAGTCGGTGCATATATATGTACATGCAGTTTACATCCATGCATTAGCTAGTGGGTATAAATTCAGGTTAGCTAGGGGATACAAATCCAAATCCACATGTGTGTAGGAGTTACAAGATTCATAGTATTAAGATAAGATAAACTTCTCCAGCATTTTAGGGTATTAGATATAGGATAGGTTTCCACTGACTAAGCATATTAATTTTTTATGCTCTCTATCAATAATCATATATCCATTTTCTACAGCCTTAAAAAGATTTTGAAGTCTATTATTTAAATAACCTATTCCATAACATATTTTTGCCGGGTTGGGGGGGGGGGTTTAAGGTGTGAAAAGATCATGCATTTTTGATAGAGCATCAGCTGGGAAGGGGTTTAGAATAAAGGATTTAGTCATATGTGCCTTCAGTGTCTGCTGCAGTCCAACTACATTTACAAATGAGCAGTAAATACAAAGTCCTCCATTGTGTGTCTTGGTTTGAAAGGTACTTATTATATACAAGATTTAATCAATTTTAAATGGCCCTTTGAAGAGTTTGCTTTCAAAATAAGTGGTACATGTATAACATCATTCCCTCAGAACTGACAAGATACGTTACCAAATATCACAAAACATGTTCTGCAGATTACAAATTGGGCATGTGAACACTTTTAAAATTATTGTCAACAATACAGGAATAGCATAATCATGCTGAAAGGGAAAGGGGGGGGGGTTAAAGAGTAAAGGTGCTCATTCATCTTGTTTCTAATCTCTGCATGAAAGTATTTTATCACCTAAAAAATAAATAAATAAGAAATAAAATTCAAATTTATAAACAAATAAATAAAAAGGGGGGGATCTAAATAAAACGTATTTTCTACATAAGTTTCTTACATTAGTCCAGGTAGTAGTTCTTTCTTGCCAGCTGGATATTAATAATGGAATCTGAGACCCAAAGCAATATACTAGTAACTTGGAAATATATAAATTCAGGAGGGGGGGGGCGTTAGGCCCAATTAATTTGAAGGGAGACCAGAATTATTTTAATGCGGGGTAGTTCTACAGTGGGTTGGCAATGAGAGAGAGTGATATTCACGATGGATGGGTTGCTGAGGGTTTTGAGAAGGCTAGGAGTCCATGGTGGGTGGTTAAATTGAAGTTGCCTACCCCCACCAGGTGGCGGTGGGCACCTACGGTGCCCATGTGGCGAAATCGTCACCTTCAATTTAACCATTGAACTGTTCATTTTGTTGACTTTTTGTGGTTGATGTTGATATATGTGATGGTTGATGTTGATATATGTGATGTTGACTTTGAAAATTATATCTTATACAATTTAAAGCTAAAGCAAAATAATATAATTATAAAAGATAATTTGTGTTGAAATGTGTCCGTAGCACGAATGAGGTCAACCCAGCGTGCTACTTTTCCCATCAGGGAGGGCACAACTTATGTTGATGTTGGGGGTATGCCATTTTGCCGGCTGCCCCACTGTTGTGTAGACCACTGTGGACAATACCTGCCAACTCGAATAAAACATTAAACTTAAATACGTAGCATTTGTTTATTATATACATAGGTCTTTGATAATACCGCATATTTGAGTTCATCTCACAATATGCGCCGTTATCAAAGCTCTATCCTTTTATTATATGTCATCATTCACCTCCTTTTTGTGGAAAAAACTTATAAATGTGATAAGCCGGAATTTATTTATCCATCCATACAGTGTCGGTACTTAGTCACTAGGTTTACGGGTTATCTCCCCTTTTCTATGCATCAATGAAAGTGAAAGGTGGGTGATGAAAGTATCCGATTTATGTTTTTGTATTATGAAATGCCCTCCCACCTCAACCCTTGAGCTAGGTGTTAAGTATATAACCTTTCTCCTTTTGTTTGTTTAAATAACGTTTTTCATTGTTTTACATGGTTTGGCTATACCAAATTTATTAGAGTTATGCAAATGTTATTGAGAATCTTTTTCTGCTGTGGGTTTTTGTTTTTGTCTTTTCAGATATTAGAGATTTCGTTGAAGGAGACTAATGATGCTGATCTGAATTGCCTGCTATTTCCGTATTCTGGGACCTTTGGAATGATCTCTGGCCGAATACCATGCATGACAAGGGTCAACTGGGCGAATTATCCATTCGAGGAGTTCGGGGAAAGACAGTAAACTATACTTCACAGTGGTCGTATTGGCGAAATCGTCACCTTCAATTTAACCATTGAACTGTTCATTTTGTTGACTTTTTGTGGTTGATGTTGATATATGTGATGGTTGATGTTGATATATGTGATGTTGACTTTGAAAATTATATCTTATACAATTTAAAGCTAAAGCAAAATAATATAATTATAAAAGATAATTTGTGTTGAAATGTGTCCGTAGCACGAATGAGGTCAACCCAGCGTGCTACTTTTCCCATCAGGGAGGGCACAACTTATGTTGATGTTGGGGGTATGCCATTTTGCCGGCTGCCCCACTGTTGTGTAGACCACTGTGGACAATACCTGCCAACTCGAATAAAACATTAAACTTAAATACGTAGCATTTGTTTATTATATACATAGGTCTTTGATAATAATAATGATTGTTTTTATATAGCGCTTTTCTGGCATAAATGCTACTCAAAGCGCTATACAATACATTATTACCCTAGCAGACCATAATTATCCAGAATCTTTCTCATTGCAAGCTGCCGTTAAGGCGCTAGAACACTAACATTCTGACAATATCTTTCACTGTCTATAGTAGCTTTTCCAGTTGACGCCATTTTATCTAAAAAAAGTAACCAACGGAAGGCACGCAGTGGCCATTTTGACCATTTCGTTCGAATTTGTTATGTGAAGTAAACATTGATATGAAAGTGAATACACTGGATCTTTGCAATGTCAATTGGAAGTAACTGATTAAGTAAGTAACAGGAAGTTTTTTTAATATATTATTTCAATTAATGTAAATAAAAATCGTTTCATAAAGATACTTTAAAGGAAACGTAATTTCAATGAATATTATAGCATTTCCGAAAGTTTTCATACATTCATTTAAGGTGTAGAGAAAAGTAAGATTAAGTACTTTCTAACGATTTTTAAACAATTAATGATTTTTTAATGAATAAACTAATTATCTAGAGAGTCGCAAAAATTCCCACGATATTTTCTTAAAAACAGTCTTCATCGTGATCGGAGACATATTTGTCATGTTGTGATTTATGTAAAATAAAGCATTACAAGTTCATAAAAGGGAGTAAATTTAGTTTATTTTTTACTAATAATCATATATTTCCTATTTTTTAAATTGAATATCATTGAAAACATGAAAAACAGTCATTTGGACATTTCCCTTATTTCAATCACGCTCGAGATTCATCTCGTAGTTGTCTTTCTTGATTAGCTTTCCTAGGTGGTAGAAATTGTCATTGTTTGGATATTTTGTGGCATTAGTATTGACTTTATTCCGTATAATTTAATGAAAAGTGTGCTTATTCCTTTCATTTTTTAGACTTTACTGCCCAGAAACCAAAATTTAATGTTAAAATCTTTCTTTTAATTTTTAGGTTGAATAGCTATCTATAGCCAAGTACCCCTTTTACACTTGGGTGGAGTAGGGAAATTCGTGTAAAGTGCCTTTCCCAAGGACACAACGTCGACTTGCCGCGGCCAGGATTCGAACTCACAACTTTTCGGTTTGGAGTCCGGCACCTTAACCACTAGACTAAAGACGCCACGAGTGTACTGGAGTGAACTGGTGACTGGTCACACCCACCTTGTGCTCTTTGTCATGATCGGAAATAACATTTAAAAATAAGTGGACAATTCAGGTCGTTTATAAGATAATAATTATTATTAAAAAAGGATAGCCGGTATGAAGTTTAATACATGTATATGAAGGACTGTTTTGCTGACAAGGTCATTGTTTTGACAACGGAAATTGAGAATATTTATTTTAAAAGAGGCGATTGATATTATTCTTTTATCATTTATGTTAATAGATTGTCTTGTTTTTAGAAATTATTCGTAAGCAGAGTATGTCTTGCTTATCGAATCAATTGAGAGACATTAACCTTACCAACCAGTAATATAGGTTTTTGTAAAAACTAACACTGATTAATATATATATATATATATATATATATATATATATATATATATATATATATATATATATATATATATATATATATATATAAAGCACATTTTACAACAACTCTTAAACTAACATAACTGCCCTAAGTGAAGAAATATTAATATAGAAAGCACAAAGAAATTCACTTTTACATGGATATCCACTTCCGACTCAGCCCGGGGTTGAACTCTCGACCTTCGGAATCTGTCTCCTAGCAGTGCAGGAACGGCGCGCTAGACCGCTCGGCTATCTAGGCAAGTTAAAAAACTTGCTTTCGATGCCAATGGAATTCTCGCGGCGCTGCCCTACACTACACGGTCATTGAGAATAGAAGTGAGATACAGTTATTTTGACATAAGTTTTAACAGAGGATTGTTACTAATACATGTTGTAATGAAATTAATTATTATTTATAAAGCACATTTTACAACAACTCTTAAACTAACATAACTGCCCTAAGTGAAGAAATATTAATATAGAAAGCACAAAGAAATTCACTTTTACATGGATACCCACTTCCGCCCCAGCCCGGGGTTGAACTCTCGACCTTCGGAATCTGTCTCCTAGCAGTGCAGGAACAGCGCGCTAGACCGCTCGGCTATCTAGGCAAGTTAAAAAACTTGCTTTCGATGCCGATGGAATTCTCGCGGCGCTGCCCTACACTACACGGTCTATTCTCAATGACCGTGTAGTGTAGGGCAGCGCCGCGAGAATTCCATCGGCATCGAAAGCAAGTCTTTTAACTTGCCTAGATAGCCGAGCGGTCTAGCGCGCTGTTCCTGCACTGCTAGGAGACAGATTCCGAAGGTCGAGAGTTCAACCCCGGGCTGGGGCGGAAGTGGGTATCCATGTAAAAGTGAATTTCTTTGTGCTTTCTATATTAATATTTCTTCACTTAGGGCAGTTATGTTAGTTTAAGAGTTGTTGTAAAATGTGCTTTATAAATAATAATTAATTTCATTACAACATGTATTGGTAACAATCCTCTGTTAAAACTAATGTCAAAATAACTGTATCTCACTTCTATTCTCAATGACCGTGTAGTGTAGGGCAGCGCCGCGAGAATTCCATCAGCATCGAAAGCAAGTTTTTTAACTTGCCTAGATAGCCGAGCGGTCTAGCGCGCTGTTCCTGCACTGCTAGGAGACAGATTCCGAAGGTCGAGAGTTCAACCCCGTTTTAAATCATAAAAAAACACATTACCGAATCCAAGTAATATTTAATTCCTTTAAGGTAGGATTCTTCTCTGGTTTCTGACTAGATGAAACATTCAAAGTATATTTGCTTACATGTCTTATATATTTGTATGTAAGGGATTTAAAAGACCATATTTTTCTTTCCTCATCACAATTGTATAACTTAATTTAAATAGAAATGAAAAACTGCGTTTAAAAACTAGCAGGGACTATATTTTTTGCGGAATGGTGGCGTATGAAAATATCTTCTTTTCTGCCTCTCATAATTATAATAGAACAATGAATCTAGTTATAATTTTTACACAATCGAAGACTTTGAGAAATTTTCAAATGTAAGTTAAATTAATAATAAGGGACTAAACTTTCAAAATATATTAAATAAATATGATTTTTCAAACAAACTAGGACTATGTTAGCTCTTAAATTCTTCCCATCAAAGTGCAGATTTGAGCCAAAAATCCATAAAAGTATTTTTTCTCTCTAATTAAACGATTAAAACCTTTTGTTTTTGTATCATTTTGTACATTTATAAGACTACTTTGTTATATGTGAAAATAAGAAAAAGTTAAATATAGGAAGCATATGAAAATAACTAATATATCCTAAAAAAATTAGGAAAAACAGAGAAAATTCGGATTAGCCAATATCCAGTTTAGTTAAATTATTTATGTAAATTTGGTAACATCATGCTATAGACCCAATAAAGTAGTATTTTTTTAGTCAAAAAGAACAGTCTTTAAACTTTTGAAATAGAAGTAGGCATTCCAAGACTTGAAACAGTATTTTTTTATTCTTTATGTCAAGGAAAAAGATAATGACCTTGACCTGACCTTGTCTCTAATATTAAACGGTCAAACTTAATCTCACTGATACTATCACTTACTGATATTGTTTTCTTGATTCTGTGAAAATGTCATTAACTTTTAAACACAAGAAATTTGAGAAGAATCCTACCTTAACGTCATATTTTTCATTATAACATCCGTATCCGTGAAAATTATTGTATCAAAGCTAAGTTCTAAACTAAATTCAATAATCAAATAACAATTACAGCTGTATATTATAGTTTAATATTTATACGAAAGAAAAAGTAATGTACGTCAGTTTTTTTTTCTTGAATAAAAGTTCAATTTTAAATTTATATTGCTCCAATGATGGTTAAATTTTAATTATGAAAAAAAAAGTTCATTAAGCATTAAAATTTCTTATAAAATGTGTTTAAAACTGAAAAATAACATACATGTAAGTTTCCTGAAGAAAAAAAAAAACGGAAACGACGAATGTTTTGCGAAAACAACTGTGTATCTTGTTATACAAATGTAGCATATCATAGAATATGGAGGCAAAAACAGGCTTTTTCTATTTTCGTGAGATATTTGGAATCGTTACCTCTGTTGTCACGATAGGAACCGCAGCGCCGATTATAATTTTTATGTATCTCGAAAATCCTACAATTTTTAACGATCTAGAAACGTGTAAGTAAATAAAAATGGTTATTTATTTTTGAAATTGTATTTGACTATCAAATATATTCCTGAAAAATTCAAAGGGCTCATGGAAGTTGTGTCAGGCCAATAAGGGAATGTTAACTCTTTTTCAGCACCTTGTCCCACTCCTGGAATTTCACGGGGTTCACTTTTTATGTCCTCTTCACATATTTGTATTGTTTATAGATTTCTCTTCAGGTTTATCACTGTTCATTATCTTTTTAAGTTCCAAGCACATGCACAAGCGCTTATTTCTTACATGAAAGTCAAATTAAATCTTGTTTCAGCTTGCTCCCTCAAAGGAAGTTTTGCCTTATTCTGCCTGGCGGCTTGTTTGGAGGTCTTCCTCATATTGCTGAAATCCTCTTGTTTTGGCTTTGTTATTCTTTGCAAGGGACGGTGTCGAATAAATTGCTACCATCTAATTGTTTTGCTGCATTTTACGTCTTGTGAGTATATTCCAGTTTTGTATTACGGGAAATTTATTCATTCTTTAAAAACAATATAATAAAGAATGTTTAGCATATCAAAATATATAGGACTGGTGAACTCATGTTACTTAAAATAATATTTTAAAACCTTATACAGGACTACCCTTAGAATTTTATTTTAAATAGAATGTTTTAAGTTGTAAATTGAGTACTTTACAATGTAATTCCATGTGCTTAACTTTTCTTTCCTTCTAATAAACTTAAGATTGTAGTATATCTTCTTTTTTAAATCAAGCATGATTTTTACGTTAGAAGTGATTCTTTAAAGGATTGCATTTTTTTATAAAAAGCTAAATTTATTTTACCTGGCTATATATTTTTGAAAATATTTTATAATTAAAAATTGAATGGAGAGATACAATATAAAGTACACAAAATAATATCGATACAGGACCGATTGTCTTCATTCCTAAATAATAAATAATAATATTTCTTTTATTTGAAACATATTTTTTTTTGTGATTTGAAATTAACAAATAAAAAAAAAATTAAATGAAATATTGAGCCACTTGAAAGAAACTATATTTTTAGTGATCAAAAACATAAACACACATATTACAAAATTAAATGTTAACTAATCAACATTTCTAGGTATGTTTCTTTTTGTTGGGATAACTGTGTTTGCCGTTAAGCTGAATCCCAATGTCTGGTACTGGAACCTCTGTACAGTATCTGCCTTCCTTTCTATGACCAACTGCTTCGTGGCCTGTATATTTCAGAGGGAGTACCGGAGATTACGTCGAGAGAAAATGGCGAACTCTAGACTGATGAAAAAGATGAGAGGCATGCTAGGGTCGGCCGAAAATATGATTGAGGGGAAACAAGAGCATCAACATTCTATGAAAGGAAATGAATTAAAGACAGAAAATGAGAATTTATTGGGTGTGAAGGAAATAACTGGAGGCAATAATACAGGGTTTATGTCCCTAAAACAAACTTTGAACGGGATACAAATGCAGGACTTGAAAAAAATTGCAATATAAAATTGCGGTCAGATCTGTTATATTTACTTATACATGACTACAAATCATTGGGAAATTTAATGCATTTAACATGCATTTACATATATTAAATCTTTCTTGTTATCATATTGTACATAAGTGCGTTCATGTACTAGAAAATTAATTCTTGTTGCATATGTGAGTGCACACTATACAAAGAGTGGTTTCTAGTCAGTTCGTGGATGAAAATATTCTATAAAGAGTATAAGTTGTGTGTCCAGGGGCCAAAAGGCAAATTAATTCAACTGCTTAATTTTACGTCCATTGAAAAAAGTTAAAGTGTGAATAAATCGGTATATAGTTTCGGAATTGCAAAAAAAATTCATATTTCCTAAAGGTTTAATATTTTAGAGTTGAAATGTGAAGCTTATATGCGATATACATGTAGAACAAAAGCAATGATCAATGTGTGGTGATGATTTTTTTATCTATTTTTTGAGAATAACCCGTAGGCAAAATGTGTGTCTCAAGAAAATGAAATAGTCAATCCTTGTTTTTTTTTTCAATCTACAATTTTTGTCTTTTGCCTTTTCTTGTTTATAAAAGATTATGCAACTTTACATTACCATAAAATATAATTATTACCCCATAATAAACAAAATAATGTTTTTTAAACAATATAGAGAAAGAACACTTATTGCTAACTTGCAAAATAAATATTGACTTCCCTTTCAGGTTTATATTTTACTTTCATAACTTACATGGATCCCGAAGATCAACATGTCGCTCGGATCCTCCGGAATTTTTAAACAAGTTTTGCTTCCGTTCAAGTTTCTAAAGATGTTTCTCATACATTTATACTTTCAATATTGTACATGAATCCGCGATTGAAATTCACGGAGCTGGTTATATTATAACTGATAAAACCAGAATCAGGTATGTTACTTTTTATACTGTTTTAATAAATAAGAAAAATACATGTATATTAAAAGAAATGAACTATATAGAAACTGTGACGTAAAGATTTAAATTTGGGTCCTATAAATTTTGAATTGCGTGGCTGATGGGTGTTGCCTATACGCACTAAATAAACTATATTTTCCACGGTAAATTTGTTTTGTAGACAACAGTCACTATGATGGACGAGGTGTCTTCACGCTTCTTTCTCTTCCGGACTGTTGTTGGCGCCATGCTTTCTCAAATCAGCGTCTTTCTTTTAGTTCCCTCTTTAATAGCTTTCTCAACAAAGTTTCCGAAAGCCCTTGACAACAAAGAATCAGGTAAATATAGTATTGTACACTCTGTAGTGTTGTAATGGAATTTTATAAGTCTCCTGCTAAAATATACATAAAAAGTATTAGTAATTTTATATATTATATTAAATCATTTAAAATCAGGATACATTGTATTTGCTGATAAATTGCTTCACTTACAAACTAATTCTTCCTTCCGTTTCTCAACAACATGTTCAAGAACACGTTGTCAAAAATACGTTTATCCCCCAGAAAATCCTTGCCAGCAGATATTATTGAATATTGCTTTCTAAGAAATTAAGCATTAAATTTCAAACTTGATTGATATCAGAGGAAATTATTTTTATATTTTCGCCCATGATTTAAGAAGAAATGTTTTTCCTTATTTTTAGATTGCTCAATAAAAGTCGCTTTCAGTTGCATGGTTATTTCAACCAGTATTGAATCTCTTTTGTGGTGTTGGACCTTATTTACTATATTCGTCGCCGTGGAGTCCAAAGGATACTGTCATTTAAAATGTTATCACATTGAAGTATTACTTCACTTTATCTCATGTAAGTCTCGGCGATTGCAATTATACGCGGAAAATTCGTAAACTTTCTTTCCATGATGAACTGAACAGAACAAATTAAATCGTTTTAAATTAAATCGTTTTAAATTAAATCGATTCTCTTAAAAGAAAAATAAATAACTCAAAGAAATATTTTTGTGGTTGCTTAATAAATAATGACCTACAAATTCTCTCATGAACATTAGAACTCTATTTCATGCAAAATTTGTAATTTTTTTTTTTACTCTCATCGATTTCATTTATTGCTTATTTTCTGATTCATATATTTTTTTTTCTTAAGTTGGAAGTTCCGGTGTAGGGGTAACGATATTTGCTTACAAACACAACAGAGAAGTGTGGTACTGGATATTTGCTGTGGCAGGCGGCGCATGCGCAGGAGGAAACGCTTTTCTTGGATGCTGTTGTCAAAATATAAAGCGAAGTGTCAAAGATCGATTTGGAGCATTGGATCTTGATGGAATATCAGATAAAAAGCTTCTTATTTCAAAGACTTGAATGGATTGAATCTATGCAATATTAAGGAAATGTATTTTTTTTACGCAAAAGGATAAAAAAGGATATTTTATAGAATTGAAATGAAGTTCATGATAACCCGTCATTTAACATTGCAGTTATTTTAGTGATAAAAGAGAAAGATATCCTCTAATAACTGTTAATTTCATTCAGATTTTATTGGTTTTAATGAAAGCTAAGATTGTTAATATTTATAAATTAATCATATCAATCTTGTACATTCTAGTTAAACCAAGACATTCTAAAACAAATATTTTGTTGATTTGTCATTTTCTTTGAATAATGAAACGTGTCAAGTAATCTCTCGTTCAAAACATTTTCTAAGTATTGTCATTTTAACAACAAACACCCCTGGTTATAAATTTATTTCTTTTGATTAAAAGAAAGGGTCTTCCGCAATCAAACAATATACATAAATTTACAGCATAAACGATATATATAAATTTGAAACAAAAGCTATGACTCAGAATATAAATGTATATTTTTATACGCATTCGTTTCAAAAAATATTATTAAGATCTATATATGTGCAAATGACAATGCGACAGTACCGTATGGAATATAAAATTATTTAAAAGAAAAACTTGATTCGCTGTGTACCGGTAAATTTATTTTCACATTGACATAGTTTCATGAATCAAGGTAGTCCAATTTTCATAGTTAGATATCGATACATATAACATTACTTTGTGAATATAAAGTTACAATGAATTGAAAAAAGTATAAGCGGAGTAGAAAGAAGAAGGTATGGTTTTAGATTTATTGTGCCCTATAATCGTTATGTCATCAAAAAGTTTTGAAACTGGATTAAATATTAGTTAAGCATATGACCTTGATAAATCAGGAAAGCATATGGCATGAAGGATTACCATTCTGCAAATATCACGTCATGAATGTGACACATGTCTCTATTTTAAACAGAAAAAATCTCAAAATGGCCCATTTCAAGGGTAATTATCATTAGTAAATAGTGTCCACAGCCGTTGCCCACTTTAATTTTTATGATATTTTGTGCAAAAAACAATAAAACCTCACATATCTCAAAATCTTTGTAGGCGATGCTCGTGGACAGTATAATCTGAAAGGAAATTTTATTGAAAATTGGTGTCTTACGCAACTTTTTTAGAAAATTTGGGAAAATGCACATGTTTATGACGTCACAATTAGCATTTAAAATCACATGTGAGAAACATGATTTTTGATTTTTTTCTGTATGGAATTCCACTGATTCAGAAGGCATGAGTTTTTATCTTTTACACAAGTTTCATTTTTTAGAAAATCACAGGGCAAGATTTGTATGAAAACCATACCTTGTTCTTTTCTTGGTTATTTTTTTTTAAAAATTTCAGATTAGGAATGGATTGTTTTTGTATGCATCTTTGTGAAAACTATATGATGGGTGCCGTTTATAGAAATAATCTAGAATTATAACTTCAAACCCCGCCCCATCCCGAAAAACAAAATTAAGATTACAAAACAAGAGGCCCATGGGCCACATCGCTCACCTGAGCATTGTGGCTAGGAAAAAGTAGAAATTGGTTTATTATTGAAAAGTTTAAATCCAAAGGTAGTCCCATGACCAATGATAGCTTTGCTGTTCTTGAGAAGATGATTTTTAAAAAAAAATTCCTGTAGATGTC
This sequence comes from Saccostrea cuccullata, assembly GCF_032062105.1. Lineage (NCBI taxonomy): Eukaryota > Metazoa > Mollusca > Bivalvia > Ostreida > Ostreidae > Saccostrea > Saccostrea cuccullata. Next base: position 41,388 of record NW_026929220.1, on the reverse strand, counting down.
TATGTAAAACTTTGATCGGCCATTGTGTCCCCGCCCTACCCCCGTGGGTCATGATTTGAACAAACTTGAATCTACACTACCGGAGGATGCTTCCATATAAATATGATCATATATAGCTTTGCTTTTCTCGAGAAGAAGATTTATAAAGAATTTTCCTATATATTTCTATGTAAAACTTTGGTTGGCCATTTTGCCCCCCCCCCACCTACCATAGGGGTCATGATTTCAACATACTTGAATCTACACTATCTGAGGATGCTTCAATATAAATATGATTAATTATAACCTTTCAATTCTTGAGAAGGAGATTTTTTGAAGAATTTTCCTATATAGTTCTATGTTAAACTTTTGATCGGCCATTTTGGCACCACCCTACCCTCGAGGGTCATGATTCGAACAAACTTGAATCTACACTACCTGAGGATACTTCCATATCAATATGATCAATTATGGATTTGCAATTTTCGAGAGGAAGATTTTTTTAAAAAATCCAATATATTTCTATGTAAAATTTTGATCGGCATTTTGGCCCCGCCCCTACCCCTGGGGCCTGATTTTAACAAACTTGAATCTACACTACCTGATGATGCTTCCTTATAAATATGATTAATTATGGCTTTATTATTCTTCAGAAGAAGATTTTTAAATAATTTTCCTATATATTTCTATGTAAAAATTTGATCGGCCTTTGTGGCCCCGCCCTACCCCCGGGGGTCATGATTTGTACAAACTTGAATCTACACTTCCTGATGATGCTTCCCTGTAAGTTTCATCTTTCCTGGCACCGTGGTTATTGAGAAGAAGATTTTCAAAACATGACACCAAATTTTTATTAATTTCCAATTATCTCCCCTTGAATAAGAGCGTGGACCTTCATTTGAACAAATTTGAATCCCCTTTACCCATGGATGTGTTGTGGCAAGTTTGGTTAAAATTGGGCTAGCGATTCTTGAGAAAAAGTCGAAAATGTGAAAAGTTTACAGACAGACAGACGGACGGACAGACGGACGGACACAAACAAAATGTGATCAGAAAAGCTCACTTGAGCCTTCGGCTCAGGTGAGCTAAAAGATGTAAACACTGTTTTTTCCTTATGTTTAAATACTTGAAGTTATTACTTTTCTTTGAGCTAGATGAGTGATTTTACTAATCAATTTGATTTAAATTATCATTATAACACCCAAGGTAGTAACTCTGCCTGTGACAGTTAGTGGCATACAAAAAGATTTCTAACCAGAACAAAAACAGGTATTACCATTGAAATTAATCACTAAGCCCTTAAATCAAGCAATGCAAAATAAAAATATTAAGATGACATATATAATTGATTAAAAATTCTAGATTAAATGAGATGAACCATGGATGATATTCTTGAAAATAATGATCGCTTCATCAATCTTTAAAAATGTTTTCTGCCTTTGATTCCCTTGATTTAACCTTTTCCGGGTTTAAGCAAACGTAAGATTTAGGTCCAGTAACCCGATAACTAATCTCGTTACAGTGTTGAAGATTCATGTGTCTTTCATCTGCGATGTCCAGAAAGAGCATCTCAAAAACAAGCGGGAGTGGATCAAAGCCCCCTAATTTTGCAAGTTCTTTGTTGTACCGAAATTGTCGCCGAAAATCGCAATCCCCGAAGCTATGTGCAAATGACGGTGGATATCCTTTCTTCAATCGCAACTGGAAATCAGCTTCATCCTCTGCCTTCATTTCTTCTTGTGACGGAAATTTGACTTTTCCCGCTAACGCCAAAACTGCAAGTTTTGCCATTTCATGGAACATAGGAAAGTATGAAAACATCCGGGCAATTCCGATAAAAATCAGGTTTGGATATTCTATATGAAACATATGTTTATATATTGGCTGGATGCGTTCATCTTTCATGGTTATGATGTCATCTTTTAAGAAAGGAAATGAGTACCGATATCCAGTGCAGAATATGATGGCATCTACCTTTTCAGAGGTTCCATCTGGAAACACCACGGAATCTTTATTCAAGCGGACAAAAGGAGGCCTTTGCTCTATTTCTTTCGGGAAAGACGGTGGGAAGGCTTTTTGATCCCGTCTGTGGCATACAAATACCTTTGGTAAATGTGAAAAAAGTGTGAAATGAATAAAAACATTTAACTTTCCATATATATTTTTTCTGCAAACTGCAATAATTATTATAGTAAACTACGCTAATACCTAGTATATGTACAGGCAATAACGATTTATTTGACATATATATATATATATATATATATATATATATATATATATATATATATTTTGGGGGGGGGGGGGGGGGGGGGGGGGGGGGGGGGGGGGGGGGGGGCTATTGTATAGTGTCATTTAAATTTTTTAAATTTTTTCTTGATGCCATGTAAAAGCCCGTCCAAAATAAATAATAATTCATAAATCGATCTTTTCTCCAAATGAAAAGAAAAACTCAAACAAATCAAAGAAGTTAACCAACAGTAATATTTTTGCTTCTATGAGCATTCAAGCATTTTCATTATTCACTGTAATGACAAAAATACTTTTGTTTTGTTATTTTAATTTGTAATGATTCCTGCATTTCATAATATAGAAACAGTTTTGAAAAATTTTTAGTAAAGAGAGGAAAAATTCTAGAATGGGTTGTCTTTTCGAAATTTAGTAAACTGTTAATAAACTCTTTTTTTAATTTAAAAACTGTTATAAAAGAACGATATACGTATCCGTTTTGACTGTGTACATGTACAGATTATCAAATGACCATGCATGAGTATTTCATCGCCCTCCCTTGATCGGTAAGGACTTGTTGTTATTCGGAATTTTGTCAAAAGATTTTTTAGAGTTAAGGTAAAAATGACAATAGCAGAAAAGTAACAAAAACTAATATCTTATCTGATTCATGCTCACCACAATAACTTAAGTTTTAAAATATTTTATTCATATATTTGTAATAATAAACCAGATTTATCATACATTGTAATAATAACACAAAAATAATCTCTGTGGTTCAATGCATAGACAAATTATAATTAAAGCCCGCACAGAAATTAATTTTTTTTTTCTTTAAAAGTTATTAAAACCATTTTGAATTGACACATATCCATTTACAGCTTTTTGTGTATTAATGTATTAAATTTTTTTTCAGAGTAGAAATGTTACAAAGCAAAATTCTTTCACAAGAATTGTCATTCCGAACTAAATCTTGTGTGCAAATCGATCACACTCGTGTTATGTACACATTTTTTTGTAAACAGGGCAGGAGCTCTGTTATTGTTGATTGTTTACGATTCACCGGGTGTGTTCAGCCGTCAAAGTCTGCTCACCACAACTTTATTACTGTGTGTTTGTTTTACTTAATATACTTTAACATGAAAAAATTAAAGTTCATATGGAATATTTTTATGTCTTTTATATTAGTCACAACAGTCAGAACAATACTTCCAAAACAACATTTATTGTACTGAATATACTTTAACATGAAAAAATCAAATTTCATATGGAATGTTTGTCTTTTATACACAACATTCACAGAATACTTACCTAAAACGACAGTGCGGTAATAATTGACATTTTTGCAATTGGAAAGAATACATTTTACTGTTGAGGCTTCGGGCCTTTTCTGCAATTTCAATTAAGGATAAAAACTTTTTTTTTTGCAATAAGATAAAGATCAAATTTACCGTTTGGGCTTCATACCTTTTTTGCAAACTTTGCTACATGCATTGAAATGTCTTCTCCTGAGAAGCTACAACCCAGGATTGCAACACGAAGACCTTCAAAGTGTTCCTCGTGTCTAAATTCCTTGCTATGTATTATTCTTCCCTCAAATAACTCCATTCCTGGAATATTTGGACTGTAAGTTTCGCTGTCATGTCTGCGACGACCGTTGAAAAAAAATACACAATTCGTAATTATATTAAATATTTCTGATTAAAAACCTGCCATTCATAGCAGAATTAAAATTAAACAACAAGAGGAAAGAAACATGGCAAGATAAAAAAGAAAATTTGCACACGCTTTGAAACATATCTGTTTGCAATAGACATATATAATAAAAACATTAATGTTCATACCCATTACAGACAAGAACAGAATCGAACACTTCCGTTTTGACCTCGGATAGCTTGTTGACTGGGGAAAAAGTCACCAACCATTTAACAAGGCTGTTCTCCTTGTCTTCCTTTAATGGCCTTACATCTCGAACAAAGGTATGGGTCTTCAAAGCAAAACATATAAGCATGATTAAAGGTACAAAAGACAATCCTTTTTTATATTATTTGTAGTTAAATTTCGAATACCAAAGTTTTGGTATTTGCCACCAAGATTCTGTCAACTTCCAGAAATTGATTAATGCCTTTTTTACGATTCATGGAAATAAAATAATAAAATGCATAAAACCTTTGAAGGGTTTCATATGTTTTCACGCCAACACTACACTTTTTTATTGGTCTTAAGAAATTTTTAATTGTATACGTGCATAATGAAGACGATATGCTTTAAAATTTGATACAGTCACGTAATTCAAGCACATACAATCATACCGCACATGAATATTATATAACACCACAATAGACGATGAAAATCAATTGCAATAATTTAATGTATACTTTAATTGAATGAAACAAGTTAAAAATATGTTACCCGTATATATGGTCGAAGGTTGTAGTAATCTGTGAACATATTAAGGTAAAGAAGGCATTGTTGACGTGAAATGTAGGATGTCGTCCATTCCTTTGGATAGGGGAAGTCTGGAAACTCTTGTAATTCCTTTGGGAGATTTATTCTGTAGATAAACGGATTGCATAGTGAATTTATTTTGTTACCTCAAAGGATCAAACAAAAAGTATCCAAAGGAAAGCCTTATCATAAAAAAATACTAAAATGAAATATATATTTTTTTAACCTGTCTTTCCGTGCGTCCGGTTAGCTGTCTAATTCTTCGCAAAAAAATACCATGTCATAACTTTGGATTGGTTTGAGATAATGCGTTCATATCTGTTTATGTTTATTTCTTGTGACAAGAACTTTCGTTTTGGTTTCGGATTATTTTTTATCTATTAACATTGACCTTGGACCACTTTTGCAAATATTTCCAAAATTTGACCTTGACCATAACTTTAAACGATGCTAGAGATTTTATTAGGAAATCTTCAAAAAAAAAAGGGGGGGCTAAAGTATTTTTTATAGAGAGGGTTATACGGGAAAAGAGTTATTATAACGTACGTTTTACACATAAATGTACTTAAATAACTCATTAGGATACAGGGTACAGTTAAACTGGTTTAGTTCGAACACGGATATCCCGAATTCACTGATTCACAAGAGCGAGGTCATCTTGGATTCTAAGCTATATAAATTGAATGAATTTCTTATACGATCATAACAAATTTCGGATATAACGAAATAATTTCATAGGTCGCATGAAAACTGGGTTTTGCTGTATAGTTTTTACATGAAAAAGTTGGAGGTTGATCAACCTGATGAAGGTTTTTGTTTGAATAGTCTGATTTTTTTTTTTTTTTTTTTTTTTTGAAAAAAGAAAAAATATCTCCGAACCAAAAAATTCTATTGTGTAATGGGGATGGCGTTTCATTTTGTTTTCGAAACCAAACCTCTTTATATTACAACAGTAGCCTTTCACTGAACATTTTCTATAGTAAAACACAGCAAAAAATTGACTTTCTTGTTTCTTTTTTTTTCTTTTTTGCAAATCCCAAGGTATAAAAAGTGCAATTCTTTCAATACATGTACTTTTTTTGACAAGGCCTTTTTGGACACCAACAAATTGCTCTTTTGACTTTTACCTTAGAGTTTTTTCTACATTTGAAATATTTGAATCTTGGGTATAACTTTTGAGCAGTTTGTTTTTGAAAATATTCCACTGTTCATTAAAATACTAAAAAATCTTTCTTAAAATTTGCATGTATGAAAAGTGATTTTTTCACTCATAGTATAGCCTAATTTGCTAAGAAGAAATAAAAGAATGCTTTTGTTTTAACATGGGAGTAGGGGTATATCTAAAAAGATTGACTGTATATTGTTTGACGTCCCTCTCGAGAATTTTTCACTTAAATGGAGACTTCACCTTATGCGGTTGTCACATTTACGGTGTTGTATTGTTTATTTGTCTTGTAAAGTATTTGATTTTCAATTTACTGTGATTATTGTTCTAACTTTGTTCCGTAGTTTCTTTCAGTTATCCTATTCTGGACCTCTTATTCGAACACCCTTTTTGGTACCTCTTCACTACCTGTATTTATTCACTTGAGTTTAGGCTTCCACCCTTCTTAAAGCCGGCTTTCCGAGATGCAGCTGCACGAGCTCTGTTGTCATTTATATTACCAAAGTTTTATGTTTTATAAATATTATTGTTAATTAATTGTACTCTAGTATTTTATATCGTTAATAAATTAACAGTACAAAGTAACGGACTGTGTGCAAGATAAGTTACATGTTTCATTTACATTTTATTTTCTGTTTTGTTAATTAAACGTGTCCTGGGTTATGTGGGTATAACTTTGTTATTTCATTAATGTGTATTTGTAATTTTGTTTATTCGTTTGAATGTTACGTTACGTTGTGTTCTGTGTTTTATGTTTTATAAATATATTGTAGTAGTATATATTGATAGTTGATGTTATCTAGTAAATGTGAAAACGCTTTTTAGTTTTTTACTGTAATGAAAAACTGAACAAATGGTAAAGTAACTAAAACAAGTGTAAGTGAAGTTACTGTGTGTAAGTGTAAGTTATATGTTAGATGATGTCATTATTGTGCAAAAGCATTTAATACAAGTTCTCTGATGCAGCGCTGTGATGTTGACCCCATTATTATCCCATTTACGTGTATGGTGGGTTTTGTGGGCAAAATTAACATTTGTTCTTACTTTTGTAAATTTGCTTTCAAACTATGATTATGTGAATTATTGAATTTTGTTTATCAAACAAAGAAACATATTTTGTTAATGTGTTTTTCATTCATTTTTGTGTTATGTAGAGTAGTTGGTGACCTTTATACGTCCTCCGTTCCAGGTTACACGTATACAAAATCAGCACTTCAGTAAGTTGTGTGTTTTATGGTTTATTGCGACTGGTATAAAACAGGTTATGGTTACAGGTGTGTAGAGACTGGTATATATATTTCATGTACAGTTGATTTTTGTGTTTTGTGATTTTGATCATGGATAAATGTGAAAGACGCTTTTTGACTTTTGTTATTTTACTGAATTTGTTAAGGATATTAAGAGAGAAGAGCGGCTGGCAACAAATGGTGTTAGCGGAAGTGAGAAACATGATAAACAGATGCAGCTGCAAACAACAACAAATGGAAACAACAAGTGAGAAGTAAAATAGCTTCGACAAGTGGTATTCAAAGCTCCAAAAACACTTTTGAGGATGAGAAGGGAATCTCTTCTATATTTGATGTCTTACAAAAGTGGAAAAAACATCGTGGTATGTCTAGGATTTAAAGGTAGGGCTCTCGATATTTATGCATTATTACCATCAGATGATGCTTTAGATTATGACAAACTGAAGATAGCACTCCTTAAACGCTATGAGCTTACAGCCCAGCAGGCACACAACGTTGTTTAAACGTTGAAATGGTTTGGTCTACAACTCCAAAGAGACAACCCAACGGACAACCAAGATCCATTGAAGTTCAAATTGGAAACAGTGATGCAAGGTGAGGGAAATTTGATCTCTGAGGGAAACCTTTCTTCATAGATAATTTGGATTTGACCCAAGCCATTGAACAGAATCCCTAGTGTGCTAGTGTTTTCCTTTATTGGCATAATTAACATTTGTTTTCTTAACTTTTGAATAATTTAAAATTCCAGTGAATTTCAAACTCTGATTATCTAAATTATTTATTGAATTTTGTTTATCAGACAAAGAAACATTTTGTTGGAGTATCACTTGTTTAATTTTCATTCAATTGTTTTCACTGTATTTACTTGAAATATTAAACCATGTTTAAAATGGTACTTAAAAAGATACAACTTATTCAATTTATAAGGCATTTGATGTTGGATTTAAATGCTTCATTGTTAAATATAATAAAACAATTAAAAAAAATTACAAAAGAAATAAAAAGTAATATTTCAATCATATGTTTGATCTCATCAAATTTACCAAAGGTCTCAGGAAACTGATTAAGTTGTGTGTCAGTGTATTAGTATATTGTTAAAGTTATCGTTTTCACACTATCCCTTCAACAATTATGAAGGTATCTTAGCAACCTTGCAATAAAACGTTTGAAAATTTAAGTAAGTATATTTTTAATAAATGACACCCCCTTTCCAAAATAAATAATTGAATAAATGTTGAATCAACTGTTTTTCAACATATAATCAACGTTGATTATCAATGTTGTATGTTAAGGTGAAATTTTCTCTAATTTCAGTTGTCTTTATTCAATGTTGTGTGCCTGCTGAGATTTTGTGTTCAAATGCAAAACCAGATTTTGATCATTTGTACAAAAGGCTACTGGCAGGTTCCTTTAACATCGTCAGCTAAACCCAAAACAGCGTTTCAGACATCAAAAGGCCCTTTCCAATTTCGAACTGCAACTTTTTCCAGTTTTTGATAAACATTTTTTCGATGATATCATTGTTTTTACAGAGGACTTAGATCAGCATTTGATTTCAAAATCATTGCCTTCCAAGTGTGCAATTGAAATGATTTTTCCATATCGAAGGTGATTCCAAATAATTTTATTTAAGATGACCCCTTCTTTGTCATGAAATTCATTGCCAATTTTTCGTAGTTGCACTACTCCTCACTGATCTGAAAAATAAAATTATTTGGAATGAATAGGAAAAATCATTTCAAACACTGAAGGCAATGCTTTTGAAATCGCCTATTTTTAAACTGCCGTTTATCAAAACAGTTCATTGGTGCTGGCGCCTCTTGAATTGCTCTTGCCTTGTCTGGGTTTGGTTTGAAACTTCCGGTGGCGTATGCAAGTCGAAAATTGAAGGATAGTGAAAGTAAGTATTCTACAATCGAAAAAGAATGCTTGGCAATTGTTTGGGCAGTCCAAAAGTTCCACTTGTACTTGTATGGACGTGAGTTCCTCATGGAAACAGATCATCAGTCGTTAATGTATTTTCATTCGTTTTTCTATACAATATAACCTGGTGAGCTTAGGATAAAAGATACCATAAAGTCTAACACTTCTGCTTCATACTTGGATATTTTACTTGAAAAAGACGTTGATGGTAACCTAACATCCAAGCTCTTTGATTGGATACATGCACAAGAGCATGCTCTACGTATGTACAAATTTACAAAACGAGGAAAATTTAAGACAAATCAGTTAATGAAACAAGAATATCAACTGTCTCGTTTAAAGTCATCATTTCTTGAGTTCTATGGTCGATACAATGACATTGTAACCAAATTAGCCCCAAATGCTGACTGACGTTTTTTAGTATTAATTTTTTGCCTATTATTGATACACTGAATGGTCGACGTATATATCCATTATTTCCCGATCATGACAAGGAGCACACGGTGGGTCTGACCTATCTGTAGGGGATACTCCCTCCTCAATGGCATATGGTCCCACCTCCGATGTTTTGGAGGTCCTTCTTTCCTCCGATCCTAATTTGTATTCTTTTTATTTGGACTTTTATTTGAATACTGCCTGTCATCTCCATATCATTCACATACACAACTACATACTCAATACATGGGAAATAAAAAAATCTTATCTTTAACACAAAGAAAATGTGGGCTTACCTTAAATTTTTATATAGAGCAGAGTGAATGGGAAGTCCAAAATCGTCTTTGTTGGTCTGATCTGTATAGTTCCATAATCCACAAGGCCAAAAATTACGTTCAAATGCTACAGGTTCGAAGATGTTCAGATGATCACATAGGTGCTACAAAGAAACTTATTCTTGAGGTAACAGTTGATTGCAAGTATAGTCTCTCTCTTATTTCTGTCACTCTTTTTGAGCACTGGGTTTAGATTGGTTTTAAATACACTTTATTGTCTCAGTCTAAGTCAGATCCAAAGTATATTTTTGATGAATTTCTACACATTACATAACATTGACGTTCCACGCGGATGAAAAATGGCATAGAAACACTCAAACCGATGTTATCTTTTAAATGGTTAAAATATCTAGATTTTAAAATGATACTTAGATTTATCGACCGTGCAGGGATAAAACCTTAAAAAAGATATTGACTGGGGGAAATGACCGCTCTGCTATATGTAATTCTTTGAGAAAATAATCTTGCTTAACGTCATTTTCCTTCAATTATTCGACGTGCCTCTACATTTGTACCGAATTAAAAGAAACAATGATTGAAATGAATTTTTTATACCCTGTAATTTAGTAATTTCTCTGTCAGTCCCTCTCTCTGTCTAACTGTCCAGCAGTCTGCAGTTTGTTAGCAAAAATAACTTAAAATCAACCTTAGCAGATTCTTTTGACTAGTTGATGCTATGGTTTCCATATTTCACGTGTTTTCTTTGTAAGAAGGCATTTCTGTTGGTACCAACATATTTTTTCCCCTAAAACCTTGGAGTATGACCCACTCTTGCAAAAAAAAAAAAAATGCTGAACTTTGATCCTGACCACAACTTTTGATCACTTGGTGCAAGGAATTTCATAAGTAAAATATATATTTCCATGGAGACAGGCATTTTCCATGGATATAAATATTTTTGACTATTTCATCTTAAACTTAGAGTTTGACCCACTTTCAAAAAAACATTAATCGTGATTTGAACAGTTAGTAATAGGGCTTTCATATTTCCCAGGTATGTGTAAATCCCTATTGACAAGGTCTTTTCATCAGACAATAAAAAAGTGGCCTCTTCACTTTCCCTTGGGAATTTGACCTACATTTGGAAAAATTATATCTTAGTTTAACTTTTAAATAATTAATGATCAGGCTTTTAAGTTTCATGTTAGTACAATATATTTCTTATGATAGGACCTTCCCTTAGAAATATACACTTTCATCTATCATAATGAAAACTTCCTGATTGATTGTGTATTGTTTAGCGTCTCTCTCGAGAATAACCTTCACTCAAATAGAGACATCACCGTATGCCTGTGAAGGGCTTCAAATTTAGACCTATACTCGCCACACAAGGCCATTGCACAGTGAGGTTCTTTATCGTACGAACGCCTACCGTGACACGGGATCTATATTCTTAAGGTCATATCAGAAGATGGGTGCCGATTGCTTGGAGACGAAACAGTCACTACCCATGTTTACGTCTAAGGTATGACGGCGCCGAGAACGAGAATGGAACCCAGGCCTCCGGATCACAAAAACCTCCTGAAAAAAAGACAAATTATATTATGAATCTAAAAATAATGTCATTACCTTCAGTGAACAGAGTCCTGCTACACCCGCCCCTATCACAGCTACCTTCTGCTTTATTTTCTCATCGGACATTTCGTCCCTAAAAGTAACCCAGATTTTTAAACATCCAAGCTTTATATACGACAAAAAGCTAGCACTTTTCATAAAATATGCCCACGTGACATGTCCTGTGTAATACACACCAACTACCCATATGAAAATTAGAACCCATTCCTTCTATAAAAAATTTTTTAATTTATTCATATTTTATAAGTCTAAATTAAAGTAGTTTATTTCGTTTAATCTCTGTATATCTATAACTCAAAAGATTCCTATGAGTATATCATATATGCCATTTCAAAATAAAATTTCTTTTTAAAAGTATTTTGAATTCACTAAAATGGAGGTGTTTAAATGAAATAAAATTTCTATCAAGGATCGCTCCTTCAGTTGTTTAGGTGAAATTTGCACGTATTATATTACCGTTTTTTTGTTTTTGTTTTTACATGAAACTGCGTTAAATGATTAAAAAAAGCTTTAACATACCGGTAGTTTAAATCCACGATAATAGAACACGGATGGTTCAAATAAACTGGGACTCGATAATTCAGAATAGTATTAAGGGAAAATTAAATAGGTCACATTATGTTTGTCTTTATTTAAATTTATCATTCAAGGTCATAAGATACCCTCATATCTCTATATTTCTTTTTTATCCTCATTCAAAATTGTGATATTGATACAGTTTGCATAATTTATAGGAATAGACTAACATTTTTGGGGAATTTCATTTTTAAGCGGTTAGCGTGAAGAGGAATAAAACGTACGCTCAACTAGGACTTCGAGCTCGGGTCCCCCGCAAATAGTTCATCATTTTGCGTAGTAATAAAATCTTTTATGAACTCTTCAGGCATTAAAGGCACAAAAGGAAATTCAGCGATATCAATACGGACACCTCAGGTCACCTTATATATATTGATTGAATTTTATATGATAGACAGTTTTCTTTGTCTTACTCCAAGCTGATCATATTTATAACTTTATACAGATCTACTTTCTAATATATACATGTATATTAGCAGAAACGTGTTAGTAATAAGGGGGACCGGAGGAAACCTTATATCACACATAAGTAGACAAACCAGTAGTCACCTTATATTGTGCATCATTAGAGGGTTCATAGGTCATCTTACATTTTAAATTGATAGGGGGCCAAAGGAAACCTTTTATTGCACATCAAAAGGGGGGCCTGAGGATAACTTATATTGTACATAATTTGGGGTACCAGAGATCACCTTATATTGAAAATCAATGAGGAGACCAGAGGTCACCTGATATTGTACATAATTAGATGGACTAGAGGTCACCTTATTTTGTACATCAGTAGAGGGACTGGAGGTTATCTTATATTGTACATCAGTAGGGGGACCAGAGTACATCTTATATTGTACATCAATAGAGGGGCCAGAGGTAACCTTATACTGTACATCAGTGGGGGGGGGGCAGTGGTCACCTTATATTGTACAGTACATCATGCAGTAGAGGGACTAAAGGTCAGCTTATAATATACATCAGTAGTGGGACCAGAGGTCACCTAATATTGTAAAGGGTGTCAAGAAAGTTCGTTCCACATTTTTGTTTTATTTTCCAAAAGAAATACGATTAGAAGATATTTACAATTTGTGATATTTCATGTTTACAGAATCCATTCTTGCTACTGATAAGGTTTTAACTGTCTTTTGTTGAATCAATAAGGAGAGGGTAGGTATTAAAACAGATGATTCTGTTCAGAAGAATTAGGAATGACGTATATTTGTGACATATATATATTAAGCACACAGGTCAAAACATCCTTTCAAATACTGTGCAAAAATTATCAGATCTGTAAAAAAATTCAAAATGACAAACCTATTCTTTTGAAAAGTGATCTATGGTTCTTATACCTACGCTCATCAGCTTGTCTGATGCAAGATAAGATATGAAGAAACAAAAGTAACTTATCCTTTACTTTCACTCAAAATGACCAGCATTTCTATCATTCGGGTGCTTTAAAGATGTTATATACATTTTCATATGGAAGAAAAATTCTACAAGTTCCTGCTAAAAATAAATAGCTATAAATCTAAAGCACATTCCTGTGATTTTGTCAGACCTGAAAATTCATCTCTTTATATAAGCACTACTTTGAAATTTTTGAAAATATTTCATCCTGGAACGAACTTTCTTAACACCCCTTACATCAGTAGGGGGACCAGAGGACAGCTTATAATGTAGATGAGTAGGGGGACCAGAGGTCACCTTATATTGTATACAGTAGGGGGACCAGAGGACATCTTATAATGAAAATCAATAAGGGGGACCAGAGGTCACCTTATATTGTACATATGAGTAGGAGGACCAGAGGTCACCTGATATTGTACATCAGTAGGGGACCAGAGGACATCTTATAATGAAAATCAGTAAGGGGAGCAGAGGTCACCTTATATTGTACATATGAGTAGGGGCACCAGTGGTCACCTTATACTGTACAGTACATCATGCAGTAGAGGGACTAAAGGTCAGCTTATAATATACATCAGTAGTGGGACCAGTTGTCACCTAATATTGTACATCAGTAGGGGGACCAGAGGACACCGTATATTGAAAATCAATAAGGAGATCAGAGGTCACCTTATATCGTACATCAGTATGACGACCAAAGGTCACATTATATTGTACATGAGTAAGGGAACCAGCGGTCACCTTATATTGTACATCAGTAGAGGGGCCAGAGGTCACCTTATATTGTACATCAGTAGAGGGACCAGTGGTCACCTTATATTGCACAATACATTACGCAGTAGAGGGACTAGAGGTCAGCTAATAATGAAAATCAATAAGGGGACCAGAGGTCACCTTATATTGTACATCATTAAAACCAATGATCACATGATCACACTATTTTAAACGACAATGAAGAAACCGGAAGACACCTAATATTTTGCATAAATATTGAGACCAGAGGACTCCTTATTTGGTCATCTGAATCAACTTATGTGACTTATTGCTATCTGTTTTTTTTTTCTGGCGTGGTGCTCTGTGCATTGTCCTTAAACATTCGAACATTTTCAGCTTTTCTTTAAAATTCCTCAACCATTTACAACCAATTTTGGCATAAAGCATCTATAGGTGAAGGAGAGATTTTTTAAATCATTGTCCCTGCCCTTCACCCCCTAAGGCAAGAAAGTTGGGGCAAAACTACTTCAATTCATGAAATTTTTAAAAATTTTCTTTACTCATTGACATCAAGCCGTCGAACTGTTGGCATTATTATTATAAGCATTGACTCCTCTACCAAAGTTGTGAAATTCATTGTCCCAGCGTCAGGGGCCGGGGGGTTAAGAAAGGGCTATAAAAATTTATATCGTGAAATGCATTTATTCTTTGAAAATCTTTCCGTCTGCCCCTGGATTTTTAACAAATTAACTACATTGCATAGTTATGATATGTAAGGGTATTCTCTCCAAAGTTTTGAAATTCATGACCCAAAGGTCAGGGGTTCTGATGTTACTGTGGGGCTATATAAATTGTAAAGTTAAAATTCATTAATTCTTTAAAAAAATCTTCCTCTCTGCTCATGGATATTTATTACACTAACTACATATAGGTATGATAAGCAAGGGAGCCTCTACCAGAATTATAAATTTCAAAGACCCCTGGCCCATGGGTACCATTGAGGTGTGGGGGCTCTAATTAAATACTGTAATTGAATTAATGCTTTGAAATTTGTTCTTTGGTATAAACCAATTTTTTTATGAACATGGATGCCTTTTCTAAAATTGTGAAATGTATGACCCCAGGATGAGGATTTTTGTGGTCAATGGGCACTACTAATTATTGCTAATTATTACTGATTATTTGAAATGCACTTTTTTGTCCCCCTACGCTCTATGTAGGTATATAGTAGCCAAACTAAGCATGCTAAGTATATACATGTAGTTATGAGCAATGGTCCTTTTTTTCAAAATCGTGAATGTCATGGTCTCTGGATCAAAGTGCGAACCAAATTCAATTGTTTTAAAGTTTTTACATGATGTTGAGATGACTAATGAAACTCATAGGCCTCTTGTCGTGTTCTTATAAGAGAACCTTTAATATCCCGTTAAAATGCATTTTAGCGTAACCTCTGGTCCGCCCTTATTTTCTTTTGAGACATCTCGTAGTTAAGACGGGTCTAGAATCGTTGATGCCTTATCTCTGCATTCATATAAATTTTATTTTATGTCTGGTTGCCTTAAAAATATACAAAAATGGGGACCACTGGTCTCCCTATTTATGTACAATATAAGGTGACTTCTGCTCCCCCCTGTGTTGTAAAATATAAAGTAACCTTAGGTTCCCATAATGATCTTCAACATAAGTGACCTCTGACCCCCTGTTGATGTATAAGATGACCTCTGTTTCCCCTTATGATGTACAATATAATCTGATTTGGTCTTGTACAGTATAAGGTGACCTCTGGTTCCCATTCTGTTGCACAATACAGAGGTGACCTTTAGTCTCCATAATGAAAAAAAATATAAGGTGATCTTTGGTCAACCTATTGATGTACAATATTAGTTTACCTCTAGTCCACCTAGTGACAAACGTTAAAACTGACCTGAAGGCTCTGCACCCCTACTGATGTACAATATAAGGTGACCACTGGTCCCCCTACAGATGTACAATATAAGATAACCTCTGGTCCCCCCACTGATGTACAGTGCAATATAAGGTTTCCTCTGGTCCCCCTACTGAAGTACAATATAAGTTGTCCTCTGGTCCCCATGCCAATGGAAAATATAAGGTGACCCCTGGTCCCCCTACTAAGGTGCAATATAAGGTGTCCTCTCGTCCCCCTACTGATGTACAATATAAGGTGACCTTTGGTTTTCCTACTGATGTACAATATAAGGTGTCCTCTGGTCCTCCATATGATGTAGACCAGAAGATAACAACAAGTCTCCCTACTGATGTACAATATAAGCTGTCCTCATGTCCCCGTACTGATGTACAATATAAGGTGACCTCTGGTCCTCCTACTGATGTCCCCTACTGATGTACAATATAAGGTGTCCTCTGGTCCCCCTGCTGATGTACAATATCAGGTGACCCCTGTTCCCCCTACTGATGTACAATATAAGGTGTCCCCTGGTCTCCCTACTGATGTACAATATAAGGTGACCCCTGGTCTTTCTACTGATGTACAATATAAGGTTTTCTCTGGTCCCTCTACTGGTTTCCCTACTGATGTACAATATAAGGTGACCCCTGGTCTTTCTACTGATGTACAATATAAAGTGACCCCTGGTCTCCCTACTGATGTACAGATAAGGTGGAATCGCGTCCCCCTACTGATATACATTATAAGGTGACGTATGATCTCCCTAAGATGTTCATGTACAATATAAAGTGACCTCTGGTTTTATTAACTTTTTGTTACCTCTGTTATCCGAATAAAGATTATGGGGAAAAGCGGAAATCTTTTATTGTACATATAAGGATTTCATACTTCACAAATTGTGGTATATGAATGAGACAAAGGTAATCTTATGTTGTACATTATTACGATGTGACTGAAAGTTGTAAGTAGGCAATAATTTACAATCATGGTATGTGTAGAATTATTTTTAAATCCTCTCCAAAAAAAATTGCGACCCTATTTTTTGACAGAAAAAAAGTGCACAATTTCTCCGAATTCTCTAAATGTATGTAATTCGAATTTGGAGGATCGGTCAACTTGCTTTTCTTCAAATACAGTATATGTATCCCAAAAGTAAATGACAATTGGTGCATTTTTAAAAAGTTTTATTTCTTTTTTTAGATTTAGTTTTGATTGATTTATGAATTTGATGTGTTAATTCCAGAGAAAGGGGAGAAGAATTCTATATATGCAGCCCCAAACTTCGCAATACTTGGGGTACATCTTCTTTGTAAGGTAAATAAAATCAGGGGTTTACAAAAAATGTTAAAATCGATGAGGTCGCCTATTGAAGCATGACCTCATAAGGAAGACAAAGGAAACATTAAATGATTTATTAAGAAATAATTAGTCCATTATGTTAAGGGATTTGTGAATAGTCCGTGCGAAATGAAGAGGTAGGGGTGGTAGGGGGCAAGATCTTCCTTCTCACCCTGCTTGTTAGAGATCTGCGAATACAGAGACTGGACGTCGTTTACTCTGAGCTGCTTACTATTAGTAAGGAGATCAAAGGTTAGGCACTTTGTTATATAGATACTATAACCTTACATGGAATAATAAAATCATAGGGAAGACCACAGGTCACCCAACATATTACATAAATGTACTCTTATATATATATATCTTATAATTTTGCAGTTAATGTTGCTCAGCACCCCTTCCCCTTTTCTTCCTAAAGGTGAGTATTTTTTAAAACGCTTTGCTCATTTACCTGGATAATATTGCAAAAGGAAACCACACTAAAGGGTAGGATAATATCTTTTCTAATACCCATTAGGAAAAAAGTACAGCGCCGAAAATTAAAGGGTAGGATAATGAAGTATTGTTTATTTTTTTAAACTGAAACGTTAAAATTTTGCTTTCTTTGACAAAAATAAATGTTCTGGGTTTTTTTTACACTGTAAAGGCTTCATAGTATTACGATTTATCATATTTTCACTTTACGTATGGAACGCACTACATTTTGTAGCGGAGTAAACAGGCCCGATAGTCGTGATCTGAGCAGGGGACCTAAGGTCCTAGTTGCAAAGCTCCATAAATCACTTCTAATTTCATATCATGTTAATAAACATTGGTATCTAAAAATGCTTTTTCAGGATAAAAATTTCTACTTTTAATTAGGCCTTTCTGAGAAGTTCAAAGAACCTTGAAGCTTATTGAGAGGCATATAATGAAAATTGTTGCATGAAAAGATTTAATTTTAAAGGTTCATTTAAAGACTTTTTGAATTAAATTATAAATGAAGGAGTTGTCCTTCCTAGCTAAGGGTCGGAGTCCCTTAAGATTTTTTTTTCCAATTGAAAAATGTATTTTTGTGGTTGATTAATAACTAATGAACAGCAATTTCTCTTATGAACACCTTATATTTTATAGAAACTTGCATGACATTGTTGTTTATTTTTTCAATCATTAATTTTACATATTACGTATTTTCTGATTTAAATATATTTCTTTTAATTCTTAAGTTGGAAGTTCCGGTGTTGGGGTAACGATATTTGCTTACAAACACAACAGAGAAGTGTGGTACTGGATATTTGCTGTGGCAGGCGGCGCATGCGCAGGAGGAAACGCTTTTCTTGGATGCTGTTGTCAAAATATAATGCAAAGAGTTGATTTGAACATATTTTATTGTTAAGATGTTACAACAAAAGGATTGGACACAAGTACTTAATACTTAGAACGTCCTCTCCTTTATAACAATTAATTACACAAAGTTTTGTTCAAAAATTAATTTACGCTGGAACCAAAGGTCAATAAGATTATTTAACATAGGTAATGCATGTACAGAATTTAAATTGATGTAGTATGTACAAACGAATCAAAATACTTCAAAAACGACCAGATCTCTTGATAAACAATTGCACATTTAAAAATAAACTTTCATTTTCAGAAATACTGATCGAATTGACTCCCCATAACAAAACATGAGTGTCTACAATACGTAAGTTAATCATTCTAAAAATAGCATTGAACAGGTCGTTTCTTGGAGCAGTGTATTTCGTACAAGAGAAAAAGAAATGATATGCTTCTTCTATTTTTCCACAAGTGCATAATGGACTGTCAATAATATTACATCTAAATAGGTCTTTATTTAGAACACAATTGTGTCTTAATCTAGTATGAATTACACTCCAGTAACGATCACCAAAAGTAAAAAAGGACGGGGTGGTTGTTCTCTGAGAGTTTACACAATTTTTTAAGGAACCCATAGTAGTAGATTGTCGTGTTTCAAGAGACAAAGAGTTCCACACCCTTATTGCTATTGGAACAAATGGTGATTTATATATATATTTAATCTACACTTAGGGATGCAATAATTTTGTGACTGTCTTGTTACGTAATTTGATTCGTGTGATCGAATATTTGGAAATATATCTTTCAAATACTCGGGTACCATGTTATTATATATTTTATACATAGTTGTTCTAACTTTGGAAATTCGTCTTACAGCAAGTGATTCCCAACCAGTTTCAAAATAAAGTGAATCTCGCGATGCTAATGAAGTTAACCCAGTGACTATTCTTGCCGCTGCAAGTTGTAATTTTTCTAATTTTTCGGAATCTTGACTAGAACACCCACACCAAACTTCAGTTGCGTATTCTAACTGAGGTCTTATAAAATTAGTATATAAAAGAGATAAAGTTTTAGCACTGACCCTGAATTGCAGTTTTTTAAGTAGACCTAATTTTTTATATGCATTGGCCACGATAGAATCAATGTACGCTAACCAAGTGAGGTCGTTTGAAAAGAGAATGCCTAAGTGATTATGTGATGATACAAAATCTAAGTCACAATCTTGAAATTTGAGCAATGGTAAATCTACATTTTTCTTAGTACTAAAAAATACAGCTTTGGTTTTCGTAGGATTAAATTTCAATAGCCACTGTTTAGACCACCGCTCAAGTTGATTTAAATCATTATTCAATCCTAATTGAATATCATGTACATTTTCTGAACATTTCTGTAAAGAATTATCATCAGCATACAATCTGCTTAAGGTCGACAAATTTTCAGCAACATCATTGACATATATCAAGAATAAAAGTGGTCCCAATACAGACCCCTGGGGGACTCCAGCATGTAAAGATTTAAAACTAGACATAGTATTCCTATGCAATACTCTTTGTGTCCTTAAATCTAAATAACTTTGAAACCATAGTAATAACTTATCACTAACACCATATGTTTGTAGCTTAAAGAGAAGACCTTTATGCCACACCCGATCAAAAGCCTTAGACAAATCACAAAAAACCATACAACAGTGTTTTCCTTCATCAATAGCTTTAGCTATGTAATCATATGTCTCAATAAGTTGATAAACCGTTGAATGACCTGGTAAAAAACCAGCCTGATATTTATAAAAATGATTGTTAGAATGAAAAAAATCATAAACATATTTGAAAATAACTCGCTCCATAATTTTACCTACGCAGCTTAATAATGACACAGGTATATAATTTGATAATAATGATGGGTCTCCTTTTTTAAATAAAGGAAGTACATTAGCTACCTTCCACTGTTTAGGAAATACACATTCCCTTAAAGATCTGTTAAACAAAATACATAAAGGATAAGAGACGCTAAAAATGGTAGCTTTTAACATTTTGTGACTGATATTGTCAGGTCCTATGGCCTTGTTCACAGGGAGAATAGAAAGTATATCAATAATATCCTGCTCAACTAGTTCAATACTATTAAGAACACTATTACACAATAAAGAAAAGGCAGGTAACTCGGGTTCGACATCATGCGAAGACGAAATTGAAGCAAAATAGCTGTTTAACGCTTAAACCTTGTCAATATCGCTGTAAGTAATATGTACATTTCCATTTTCTGTAGTGTCCTTAAGAGTTAACGATCGATTTAGTGCATTAGATCTAGATGGAGTTGCCGATAAAAAGCTTCTAATTCCAAAGACTTGAACTTATGCAATGGTGAAATGATTTTAATGCAAAAGGAAAAAAAAAAAGATATTTTATTAAAATGGAATGGAATTCATAATAACCATTCTTATAACATTTCAGTTACTGTATTGATATTAATGGAGAAAAACCATTCATAACCGATGTCATTAATTTTATTCAATTGTAAGTTGTTTTCATTAAACCTAAGATTTTCATGATCTATCCATGAATCTCATATTGATCTTTTATATTTCATTCTAATTTAACTCAGGCAACATCCTAAAAAACATATTTGTGGTTTTGCCACCATCTCCTCCTTCTACTTTATTTTTCAAACAATGAAACGTGTTAAGCAAGTTCTAGTTTGAAACATTTTCTACCTAATATGATTTTAACATCAAGTGCTCCTGAATATGTTTAAATCTTTTGATTGAAGAACAAAGTCTTTCACCGTTAAACAATATACTTATATACACAAATCAGAATTGTTTATACTAGTATAAACAATTCTGATTTGTTATATTAAGGTGTAGGTATTCCAAACATTTTCTTGTATTTTATTTTGCAGATTCTTTTATGAAGATTCCTAAAATATAAATTGTATACAAGACGTCAGTTTTTAGGAAATATGCATTTTTTTTTTAATTATTATTATATACATTATATAAAATGTTTTTGTTTGTTTCGTTATTTCACATCATTCGAAAATTTTTCTCAAATATTATTTGCCACCACTTGCCGGAGAAGGACTGAAAATGTAAACTTATAAATACTAGGATTACGGGCCAACTTGTCGGAAGGAGATCTTGAAGAAGCCAACACTTAATAGGACACTGAATGTTGGATCATATAAGTCCTCTGTCTGCATGTTACGCGATGGGTTCGAACCAAATCTTACGTTGTGACTCTGGGGAAAACGCTCAGTTTATGAGCTGAATCATGCAGTTTTCTTGAGAAATACCTTATCGAAATTGGTTTTTGTTTCATCTGATATACACATCAGGCTTGGGGGCCATAAAACATAGACGAGCTCACTTTTTATCTAAGTCTCACTTTTACTAAAGGAATATATAGTGGAAAAGTGAGACTGAGATCAAAAGTGAGCTCGTCTAAGTTTTATGGCCCCAGGCCAGGACAATACTACATGAGAATATTATCTGTCGTTGATAAAAGCAACAAATAACAAAATCATGATTCACAGATAAAAGGAGGAAATTTATCGTCCTGCCCCTTTTAACAATATATTTTATTTAACGAAAAAACGATAAAACTGATAAGTTTTATTGAAAAATGTCATTTCAAATTTCAACCATCAGAATATTATTTCAGGTAATCATGCAGTGACAAAGATCTCACCAAAAGAATGAGTATATGCTAATTCTCGTTGAAATATTTAACTGAACGTATTCTGTCCTTTTAAATTTCCCCCAGAAACGTAGCTACATGTAGAAGATGCAAGTGCGCAAGTGACTTAGTTGAACTAAATAGAAAACAAATAGCTATGTTCAAGAAGAGTTTAAATAAAAAAGCAAAAGCTATGAATCTGACACAAAATTAATGTGTAACAGAAAAAAATAGTGTAAAGATTGATTCATGGGAAAATGACAATGCAACGATACCATACCTGATATAAAAAGAAAAAAGTGAAAAAAAAAAAAAAAATGATTCACAAAAATTTATTGTGATATTGGCTTGGGTTCATGAATCAAGGTAATATTAATAGCAATATACATTTATCGATATATGTAACATTACTCTGTGAATATAGAAATAAAAATTAAGAAACGAAGTATAACCTGACTAAATCTTGGATATTTTGTACATATTTCACTTTAAGCATGAATTGATTATGTTTGTACCTTTCTGAAAACTAGATGATGGTGCCGTTTACAAAAATGATCTAAAATTACTCTTCAAGCCCTTTCCCATCCTGTCAAACTAAACTAAGAAAACAAACAAAATCTAAATACTATTTTTTAAATACGTGTTACTCCTACTCTTACTTTGGAGCTAAATAAGTGCTTTTACTCACAACGTACTTTAATATTATAATTATTACAATGTGACATGTAAAAAAGATTTCTGATGAGAGCAGAACGAAAACACATACATGTATTACAAAGAACTTTATCAGGACTTAAATCAAGAAATGTAGTTAACAAGTAAAAAAATAAAATTCATGACAATAATAATTGATTCATCAGTCTTTAACAATGTTTTCAGCTCTTGATTCTCTTGATCTGATCTTTTCCGGGTTTAAGCAAACATAAGATTTAGGCCCAGTAACGCGATAACTAATCTCGTTACAATGCGGAAGATTCATGTGTCTTTCATCTGCGATGTCCAGAAAAATCATTTCGAGAACTGGCGGGAGAGGATCAAAACCTCCTAATTTTGCGAGATCTTCGTTGTAGCGAAATTGTCTTCCAAAATCCCCGAAGCAATGAGCATAAGAGGGTGGTTTTCCTTCCTTTAAACGAGACTGAAAATCAGCTTCACTCTCTGTCCTCATTACCTCTTTGGATGGAAATTTCACTTTTCCTGCTAACGCCAAAACTGCAAGTTTTGCCATTTCATGGTACATAGGAATGTATAAAAACGCCTTAGCAATTCCGAAAAAAATCAAGTTTGGATAATCAATATGAAACATGTGTTTGTATATTTGCTGAACGCGTTCATCTTTAATCGTTATCATGTCATCTTTTAAGAAAGGAAATGAGTAACGATATCCTGTACAGAATATGACGGCATCCACTTTTTCTGAAGAACCATCCGGAAAAACCACTGAATCTTTCGTCATGCGAACGAAAGGAGGCCTTTGTCCTATTTCTTTTGGGAAAGATTGCGGGAATTCTTTAGGATCCCGACTGTGGCATGCAAAGACCTTTAAGTAAATGTAAATCAAAAACGAAAATACCATACTATTAAATCACATATTTTCGAGGGTCGACCTTTCGAGGTTTAAGAAAGAAGAATTGGTTTATAGCAATTCGATTTCGCAGTTGTAGAAGTATTGAGTATTAATGTAATTAATAATGTAATTCATAGTATTATGAAAATTTACATTTCAAGGTTGTCTTGAATTCGAAGGTCTCTTCATAACTCGAAAACAACGAAAATTAAACCTCCATGAAAATAAGTGATTTCAAAGTATATAAATGATATTGTTTTTTTTATTTCTGCAAACAGCAATTTAATGTAAATTGTATTTTGTAATATAACATGTAAGAATTAATAACGTATGTCCACCTCCAGACTTGTATAATTTAAATGGGATTTAACTTGATGTCATGTTTTTATTTTCACATATCTGTTATTTTTTTTAAAATACCAGTTTTAGTTTTTCCTTTTAGGCATCCACCCCAAAAATCAGAATTACCTTTTTATAAGAGAGAATAAGAGACTGTTAAGGGACAACAATCGTGATAATGCTTTACTAAGAACATTACTTGTTCACAACTTCATGTGTATAACTATACAAGAAAAGACCCCTTTCCTCATGTCCATACATTTTTCTTATTTAAAACATTCAAGAAAGAATAAATTTCGATTTCATCAATAAGAAAAGAATAAATTTACTGTTTAGACTTTATACCTTTTTGGCAAACTTTGCTACATGCATTGAAATATCTTCTCCTGAAAAGCTACAACCAAGGATTGCAACACAAAGTCCATCAAAATGTTCTTCGTGTCTGAACTCTTTACTGTGAATCATTCTTCCCTCAAACAATTCCATTCCAGGGATATTCGGAGTGTACGGTTTACTGTTGTGACTGAAAAAAATATACAAATGAAATATGTGATGATAATGTACAGTCTTCAATCTCAAAAGTCCATTAAACATCACAAAATAAGACCGGGGCAAACACCGACTTCCAAAAGATCAGAGGTGGGATCAGGTGACACCACGGAGGAGTGAGCATCCTCTGCCGACCGGTCACACCGGCCTGTGCTCCCTGTCATAATTATGAAAGAACGAAATTTAACATGGGCAACTCACAAAAAACATCAAAAGTATCTCTTTCAGTTTTCAGATAACATGATTTACAATATTTCTTTATTTTTTTTATTTTTATTAAATATCTTTCATTTTTGAACAAATTAAATAAGTCTCAGAAAATTTGAATCAAATATCTCATGTTTTGAAACATCTCCGTTTGCAATAGACATTCATAAATTAAAGAAACATTTATGTCCGTACCCATTACATATAAGAACAGAATCGAACACTTCCGTTTTGACCTCAGATAACTTGTTCACTGGAGAAAATGTGACAGTCCATTTACAAAGGCTATTATCTTGGTCTTTGAATGGCCTTACGTCTCGAACGAAGGTGTGGGTCTTCAAAATAAAATTAATAAGCATGAAAAAAGTACGAAGTACGAAAAAAAAAATCAGCTAAATTCCTGTTTTGTAGTTAAGATATTTCATTCCACAGTCTTTGATACTGATATACAGCTTGAATCAATCTTAAAAAAAATTATGATAAAATAAGCGAAGCATCACCTTTAAATGATTGACATGAACAAAAAAAATTTTAGTTAAAGGAAACGTCTCGAATTTTCATGTCTTTTAATACAGTTAGAACATAATTTGTTTTATATATGAAGCACATATTATTTGACCTATTCAGCACACATCATCCTTATAAAAAACAAAAAAGACGAGAAGATTGCAATGTTACCCGTAAGTATGGTCTAAAAGACGAGGAATTTGCCAAGATTAATCGTATGTATGGTCTAAAAAACAGGAAGAAATTGGCCATGATTACCCGTATGTAGGGTCTCAGCTTGTAGCTATCCATGACCATGTTGAGGTATTGATGGTACTGCTGTCGTGTGATATAAGATGTTGTCCATTCCTTAGGATAGGGGAAATCTGGAAACTCCTGTAATTCCTTTGGGAGATTTGTTCTGTAGATATGTAGATTACATATCATGATATCATTTGGTAAAGTTAGTTGTAAAATTAAAAGAAACATTTCTGTGTAACAGTATTAATAGTCTTTATCAATGCAAACACATGCGTATTTATTAACAAGTAAGACTGTAATGACAAAATCAACGTTTTACAAAATTTACATTTAAAATAATTTAGGCTCTGTGATGTTAACTTGACAATGTGATCAGAATTAACAGATCATATTTTTGAAGAACATACTTACGTTATGTAAGCTATCATGCTGAAACCACGATTGATTTGTAGAAAAACAAAGACTGTTGAATGCTTTGGTGTTAAAATGATAGTGGAGGCCGATATAAATGAACACGACAAAAATAACAAACAGTAATCGAATGAAGAAAAAAAACCCAGATCTATGAATAGGACATTATAATTAACCACATGCACGAACGTCTAGATATCAAAGGAGTGTGCCTACAATGCATATCATCCCGACCTCTCACAAGCCTTCGGGTAATGTATAAGAAACTAATTTTTTTTAATTTTTTTTTTACTGAAAAAATGAAAATTGGCATACCTTAGATTGTTGTATAGAGCTGAGTGAATAGGCAATCCGAAATCGTCTTTGCCTGTTTGCTCAGTGTAGTTCCATAATCCACACGGCCAAAAATTCCGCTCAAATGCCACTGGTTCAAAAATGTTCAAATTTTCACAAAGGTGCTACAAAGAAAAAAATTCTAAATTTTTGGGGAGTTGATTATGCTTTCTCTCATTTTTATTAACCTTTTCTAAATAATCGATCGGGTGACATTTGTTTGGAAATACAATTTAAAGGCGATTAAAGATAGATAAAGTCATTCATGAATCGAGGTACTTTTCGAATTTCATAAATATGTTTTTGAAGGATTAAGATTATATATAAATAGTCAGAATACTAATTTGGCTATCAGAGTCTATAAAAGAGATTGATCAGTATAACGTATATTGAATATAACGTTCATCACAAGAACAAGGTACCGTTGCAGTACAAATCTTGCCCTGAATTTCTTAAATAAATTTCACATTTTCTTAAATAAATTTCTGAAATTTAGATTGATTGATTGAATACTGTTAAACGTCCCAGTCGAGAATTTTTCACTCATACAGAGACGTCACCATATGCCGGTGAAGGGCTTCAAATTAATTTCTATACTCGTTACTCAGGGTCATTGAGCATATTGGTTTTTAATTGTGCCAACGCCTATTGTGACACGAGACCTACGTTTTTAAGGTCATATCCTAAAGACCCGTGACTTTCACTTCTAGTGCCGAACGCTTGGCAAAGGAACAGTCACTACCTATGTTTACGTCTTAGGTTTGAGGCAGCGCCGCGAACGAGAATGGAATCGAACCCGGGCCTCCCGAGCAATATGTGCTTCAATATTGTCGAAGTGGCTTCAACTGATAAAAAAACTTTGACATATATATAATTTATATATATGTTGGAAAAAAGGAAACTTTTGAAATAATAAATAGGCAAGGATTGTTTATTCTGTCATTATTATGTAAATATTTCAGTAAATAAAAATGTT
Source organism: Saccostrea cuccullata (assembly GCF_032062105.1). Lineage (NCBI taxonomy): Eukaryota > Metazoa > Mollusca > Bivalvia > Ostreida > Ostreidae > Saccostrea > Saccostrea cuccullata. Next base: position 13,982 of record NW_026929220.1, on the reverse strand, counting down.
TTAAAACGTTTCACATATTTTAACATGATTATGTTTCGATACATTAATTCTAGACGTAAGATTATAGCTGCAGTGCCCTATTTTCGCACCGGATCTGGGACATCAAGGATTATTTAACTAGACGTTGTGCATCTCATAAAACTCTAAACAGATTTTATGAATGATACTTTAACAGCTACTCAAATTCCTCACGATTGTTAAGTCGTTTCCATGCATATGAAATTGTCAGTATTTACTCTGAAAGGGTTTTAAATTTAGACGATTCACATCATCCGGGGCAACAAAAGCTGTGAGAGATTGTAAGCCTGCCAAGGGCTGTAGTTTTTTGTAATTTCATCCAAAAGGTCTACAATTTCCCTTCTAAAAAGCCAAACTGGAATGAACAGATTCTAATCAAATATTAATGGACTAGGGCTTTTTGCACCTATCAGACCTGAAATCACGAGCCCTTGATCATTGTGCAATAATTGGAAATATCCCAATACTTTCTGAATATATAATATTTGTTCTAAAATCCATCACTAAATTTTCAGTGAAGTACAAATATTGGCAAAAATTAAACTGTGCAAAGTGGCATTTTTCGGGATAAAACTGATGTAAGAATGCATAAAGAATATTTTATGAATTTTAGTTCTTTAATGTCTGATACACTGAAAAAAAAGCCATCCGTGTTAGAGTTCATGTCTGATTTTAGTCTCTTGACACGATGCATTTATTTCTATCAATAACTATAAAAAAGGACAAATAAAATTTTATAATACTGTAAATTTCTTATTTTTCGCGAGTACTTTTTATTGCAAACTGGGTCTTTCACGTCAAATCGCGAGAATTATAATTCGCGAATGCACGGTTAATGAACAGAATTTACATAGATTTCAGCACCATAAAAATAAAAGCGAGTAATATTTTTTTCGTGAGTGACGCTTCTCGCGAAATTACGCAGAAATTAATTCCTGGCGTATAATTAGGAATCTACAGTATCAAATTTAATCGTAATTACCTTCAGAGAGCAGAGTCCTGCGGGACCGGCGCCTATCACGGCAACCCTCTGCTTAGCTGTTTTCTCAGACATAATGTTCAAGTCAGTAGTCCAGATTTTTTAACACCCCATCCTTAAATACCACCACAAGACTGTGTCATATGATCTATTGCGTGCAAAACAAACCAATTTTAACGTTGTCTTTAATCGTAAAGCATTTGATACCCCCGACTCGAAATATCCTGGGGGTGTTTTGTTTTTTCTGTCTGTTTGTCTGTTTATCTGTATGTTAGTCAGGCGGCATGCCTAAATTTTTTGAGACAATTGTGCATTTTGTGATAAAAGCATAGAATTTTTTATGCAAGTAGAGTAGTTCATTACAAACATATTTGGATATTGGGCCTCTTCAGTCGGTACCTTGTATGACCTTGGCGGCCAATTTTCAAAATGGCTGACAAACGCAAGCATTTACAAGAACATTTTCTTTTACATGTTTAAAATGAAAACAACTTTGCAATATTTATAAATGTATTTATTTTTGCACATGCTCTATGATTCAGAAAAAATGTTTCTTCATCTCATTGGGGTTGAGTATGTGCCAGCTGATGCTATTTATAGTAATATTTTTTTCTAAATTGACAATATTTAAAGTCTATGATAAAAATTATAACATATTCTTTAAAACAGACATTTACGACCTATCTTTAACTAAATATGCTGTGATAAAGACAAAATACCAACCCTTAAATTTGATACCTTATTGTTTAACTTGCAGAGTTCACTTGTAACTGTTGTTACTGTTTATAGTAACTTATAGTACAGTTCAAATTGTAACTGTTGTTACTATTCATAGTAAAATTTAACTATCATTCGCAATACTTATTATACCCCCACTTGAAAAGTGAAAGGGTATTTTGTAATCGGTTTTTCCATCCGTTCGTCTGTACGTCCGTCTGTCTGTTACGCTTTGGGATACCCATCTCTTATCTGCAACTCCTCTTTTACCACTGAGTGAAATTTAATGAAACTTTCACAGAATCTTTATTACATATTGCCATTGTGCACCTCTTATTTCACTTTTTGATCCGACACATATTTTGGGTTTCCCCGCCACAGCATAACATGAACTTTTCCATTGTAATAATTTTGGAGGCGGGGGTATCATTTAGTGAGCTCATTGTTCACAGTACCTCTACTTCAGTCAAAGGACGGCCATGCAAATTGAATGAAAAGAAACATAAAACACTATCATCGCAAAATTAATTGTGTTAAACATGTAATGCTTAAAAACTATAGTTACTAGTATATTGAATACTGGTATATAATTGTTATGGAACTTGAGTTGTTTGTATTGACTTTTGCCAATCTCTTTGACTTCCGATTTATCTGGAAGTTCTTACAGAGCTTGCAACGTTGTTCCATGCCTTAGATCACACAAATTATGCAAGATGGATTCCTGTTCATCTCAGGGACATGGCGGAACTCCCTAAAAACCCTGAAATAAATCACAGTGCAAAACACCAAACTGGTCTTCTCTGCTATTCCAATCAAACAAGCACATGAACAAAACAACGCCTATATCAAGGACAACGGAGGAGCAATATGTCTTACTAATAACCCTCCAATCCTTCTTCAATGGATGATATCTGGGCCAGAGATGAACAATCTGACAAGAGAGGGTCAAAAGATACCCGTCATCATGATCAAACACTTAGTATACAGGCTTCGTTTGCTAAAGATGTTCACTCTCTTGTTTGTCTGATCAGTGACCTTGGCAATCCTTTTGATGAATTATGTAAATATCTTCTAGTTCTAGATACAAAGGAACTTTCAAACCAATCTGCAGTAAGAGCTTTGATATGTGTAATGAGAGTTAGAATTGATAAACTTACACAGTTTTGCAAAGAATGGCTCATTAACAGGTGAAAACTAATCAATGATATCATTCATCGTAGTAGAGTAAGCTTATAAAAAAAATACAAGCAGTTCAAAATTCATTGAAAAGAAAGAGGATTTAACTTAGCTCAAATGTGATGTGACTCCCTTTTTGTCAAAACAGACAAGGTAACCCTAGAGAATTCTTTCGACATGAGAATCCACTATGCCCGCCTTCACTTTCTGATGCATGTAACATCCATCTTGGAACCAAGAGTGACCTTCTTCAGTGTTTGGAGAAATTTGACGAGGAGCGGTCTGAGCCTCCATTGACAAGCTGTGTAATTCTGAAAGGTTCAGTTGTTGTTCAGGTACTGCTAAGACCTCAGAAAATTATGCTCATCAGAACTTCCTTCCATATATTTCCTCAGTTTCTAAGAGCTTCGCGTGTAGACCTGGTATGGGACAAATATATACACAATTTATTAAAAGGTACCTCTAGAGCAAATCGAGGCAAGAGAAAACGAATTTGTGACTGCCGAGTCAACAGTACCTAGAGATTGGCAAAATTTCCTCGAGTAGATAGAAACAAGACGGAACTTTACAGCTTCCTCTCAAGATCTCTCATTACGACTTTTGATAAAGGTGTCAACCAAATAGTTATCACCGATGGTAAAAATGTTCTTTCAAAGCTCCAAATACAAGATATTCTTTCGATTTCTCCATGTAATCACGATGAAGCAGATAGCCGAATGCTGTTACACACAGCACATGCATCTCACCAAGGCCATAACAGAATACTGATCCGCACTGTTGACACTGATGCTGTGGTCCTGGCTGTGTCCGTGGTGTAAACTTTGTACCCAGAGACGTAACTTTGGATAGCCTTTAGAACTGAAAAAAAATTTCCGTCACGTGACAGCCCATATAATTGGACGTGGCCTTGGACACAGAAAAGCTTTTACACTTCCAATGTTTCATACGCTGACTTGATGTGACAATGTTTCCAGCTTTGGTGGGAATGGCAAAAAAACTGCACGGAAAACTTGGAAGGCCCTACCTTAGCTCACTGACGCACTTGTTAAATTAGTTTGTCCACCAACTAGTATACCAAGCAATGTTATGCAAACCATTGAATATTTGTCATCCTTCTCTATGACAGGACCAGTACATGCTTTGACATAAATCAAGCTCGGCAAAAGATCTTCGCAAGGAAACCAGATGTGAAACAAATTCCGCCAACAAAGGCTGCCCTAGAGCATGTAAAACGAGCAACTGAAGACATGTATGGGGACAGGTACTGCAACTAAATCCATTATTACCCTCTCCTATCAAGTGGGGTTGGATTATGACAGATGGTCTGTATGAGCAACAATGGACAACACTGCTGGAAGCCTCCAAAGTCTGTTATGAACTAATAAGATGCAACTGTGACTTGTAAAATAAAGGATGTAGTTCCAAAAAGTGTTGTTGCAAACATTCAGATCTCAAGTGCACTAGCATATGTGGATGTGAAGGAGCTTAGTGATTACTGAAAGTCAGGACAAACAACAACATTGTCAAAGCTTTTATTGTGGTCACCAGGACCTGAAATATATTTTACATATATAAACATGTTGTCTTTTTAACTGTTTCATTACTTAGTATTACATGCATTTAAAATTAACCATAGGGTAAGTCACATGTCACGTGGTTAGATCGAGTGTTTTAAAACCTAAAGTTGTGAATTAAGGAATTAATTACAATGCTAGTTCCAACCCAGTGCACGATAAGACAAAATAGATATAGGTTTTGTGTCGAAGAAGGCGCTGTTGTGAGAAAAGATCCAACACTTATGAATAGATTGTACAGAGTATAGGTATAATTTTGCACACACACCCCTCACACCACATGCCCATCAGCACCTGATGACATCATAGTACGAATGAAAAAATTCTCAAAGGGACATAATGATCACAAATAAACATATTTAAATCATAGAGAGTATGCACATCAAAAGCAGATAGTATATGTACCTTTAATGTTAAATAATGAGGAAAAAGTGGAGTTGTTTGTGTTAAAGAAATGTTTTAAACATTTCTTTCATTTAAAACTGTTTTCTTTTTCTTTTTGAAAACAAAGAGAGTGTTTTTGTTTTCTGTATACCATGATTATCACTTATATTGATAGAGATTTAAATAAATTTCAAATATAACGAAAAGTTATTGCGGCCATTTTGTAAAATGGCCGTCATGTCCGCCATGACATGATTCCGCGATGGCCCAATATCCAGATTTGTTTAGGCAATAAATATCTATATTTGTACAAAAATTGGTGCTTTTATCACAAAATGCACAATAGGTTGTCTATGCCGCCTGACTATGTCTCTCTCGTGCAAACTTTAACCTAGTCCATAACTATTGAGTGGGTCTATGGCTTTCAAATTTCACAGGTATATTCCTTTGACATAATCTTTCTTTGAATACCACCAAATTTGACCTCGTGACTTTGACATTGGAGTTTGACCTACTTTTTAAAAAAATGCAACATTTTAATCTCGGCCATAACTTTGAAACAGTTTGGGCTAGAGCTTTTATACTTTACATGTGTATTCTTTGTGACATGACCTTTTAGCTGGTATATACGCCTGACCTTCTGACCTTGACCTAAGAGTTTATTCCACTTTTTAAAAACTTTAACCTTGATTAAAACTTTTGAACAGTTTGATTGATCAGTTGATTGATTGTATCTTTTTAACGTCCCTCCCGAAATTTTTCACTCCGCAGCTATGTTAAGGCTTGAAAAAGGGGGCGGGGCCTAATTTATACGGGAAAAGTTTACTGTGACGTCACACAAATATATGACTTTTATGTATTTCTCATAATACCTGAAAATGAAATAATTTGCAATTTTTAACTGTATTAGCATAATAAACTACAATATAACTTATCAATGCATTAAAAAAAAGTTGCTTGTAAAATCCCATATAGCTGGTATTAAACAAAGCAGTGATCGCGATAAACTTGTAAACATGACGTCATATTGGTAAAAATGACGTTTTTATGTGCTGTGAGAGGTAGATTGAGAAATTTTTTAAAGTGTCAAAGTTTTCGCCAAAGTTTTTCAAAGTGTCAAAGTTTTTCCCAAAGTTTTTCAAAGTGTCGAAGTTTTCGCCAAAGTTTTTCAAAGTGTCAAAGTTTTTGCCAAAGTTTTCAAAGTGTCAAAGTTTTCGCCAAAGTTTTTTTCAAAGTGTCAAACTTTTCGCCAAAGTTTTTCAGAGTGTCAAAGTTTTCGATAAAGTTTTTCAAAGTGTCAAAGTTTTTGATAAACTTTTTCAAAGTTTCAAAGTTTTCAATTAAGTTTTTCAAAGTGTTAAATTATCAAAGTTTTCGATAAAGTTTTTAAAAGTGTCAAAGTTTTCAAAAAAGTTTTTAAAAGTGTCAAAGTTTTTGATTAAGTTTTTCAAAGTGTCAAAGTTTTCGATAAAGTATTTCAAAGCTTCAAAGTTTTCGATAAAGTTTTTCAAAGTTTCAAAGTTTTCGATAAAGTTTTTGAAGTGTTAAATAATCCAAGTTTTTGATAAAGTTTTTCAAAGTTTCAATGTTTTCGATAAAGTTTTTGAAAGTATCAAAGTTTTTGAAAAATTTTTTTGAAAGTGTCAAAGTTTTTGATAAAGTTTTTCAAAGTGTCAAAGTTTTCGCCAAAGTTTTTCAAAGTGTCAAAGTTTTCGCCAAAGTTTTTCAAAGTGTCAAAGTTTTCGTCAAAGTTTTTCAAAGTGTCAAAGTTTTCGTCAAAGTTTTTCAAAGTGTCAAAGTTTTCGCCAAAGTTTTTCAAAGTGTCAAAGTTTTCGCCAAAGTTTTTCAAAGTGTCAAAATTTTCGCCAAAGTTTTTCAAAGTGTCAAAGTTTTCACCAAAGATTTTCAAAGCGTCAAAGCGTCAAAGTTTTTCAAAAAGTCAAATTTTCGCCAAAGTTTTTCAAAGGGTCAAAGTTTTCGTCAAAGTTTTTCAAAGTGTCAAAGTTTTTGTCAAAGTTTTTCAAAGTGTCAAAGTTATCACTATAGTAAATCAAAGTTTTCAAAGTGTCAAAGTTATAACTATAGTTAACTATAGTAAACTATAGTTAACTATAGTATTTTTTGTAAGAGATTTACTTGAAAATTTAACTATTAAAACGCGAGTTCTATTCAAAGCAGCAGAACTTTTCAGAAACTACAAAATATGCAGAAACAATTAATAGCTTGAATTTTTAATTTCAACTAGGGTATGCCCTTGTGATATTGAAATTTGTTAATGACCTACATTCAGTACACGAACTGTGCATTCATCACGTGATTGTCCATCGATGGGACTAAAATCATACAGTACAGAGAGGGTTATACTATGTTATTTCCATAAGTATTAAAATTCTGTGATAATAAAACACCTTAATAAAAATAAATTCAATTTTAAAAAATACTCCTTTTAGCACGTCTATTTTCCGTTGATTTCTCATAGTAGGCCTTAACAGTGCTGCGTCTTATGTAGACGCCACAAATTGCGTTGGGTCAGGAAAAGTTTCTATTTTTCTTTAATGTGCTAAGGTCTGTCGCAATGGGGACCAGATCCAAGAACCTCTTTAGCATTTGTACAACTATGAAACTATTTAAACTCCATAATAATTTTTTAAAAAGATATTAAATAGAGGATGTCTATATTGTGTGATTTGATATAGGCTTTATCCAACGATTTGAAATGGTGTATATATTCGCGAGGCTTGCCGAGCGAATATACACCATTCCAACGAGTTGGATAAAGCCAATATATATCAAATCACACAATCATAGATGTTCTATTTATCTCATACGACCATTGTTTTAACAAAACTTTGAGACTTCCCCTGCGTAACTACCTGAATGATTGCCAATTCAAATTGATGACGTATAACTTGAAGACGTACCGCCGTTGATATTAAGATGCCTCGAAAGAAAGTAGATCGTGTTCAAAATGTAGAATTTTTGCTATCTGCGTCTTTGAAACATTATGTGACAATTGCTGGAGCTTTAGACTGAAAGTTGTAAGGACCATGGGATCGTGAAAATGAACTCTTTGGACAATGGCAGTACAAAATGTGTTAGGCAAGGCTAGGGGCCTACTTGTAGATTCAGTGTTGATCCATGGTAAGCTTCACCCACATTACTAGGAAGGCATACGTAGTATAATATAAGAAAGCATTATTGAAGATGGTAAATGAATCTTAACGACACCTTAACTGTTAGGCTTTACTTTTTCCGAAAACGATGTAAAAAAAGGGGGGGGGTTAACATCTGTCTTCAGGTAGCCAATACAGTAGCCAATACAGGTCCCTTGATAGAATATCATTTTTGACATATGCGACTCTTTTTCTTGCTTTTAGCGATATTATCGCTCTTTATCATTCATTTTATTAGGGCAATAATAAATAAAAGTTTAAATAAAATCTTGAAGCGAGGGATCGTGTCAAAATATTTGCATAATTTTATATTTATACGTAATGCATCTTTCCGATTCATATTACATGTATATTTTGAGACGGTCCCTTAAAAACACTTGGACGGTAGACTTCGCCCAAATTTTGCATGTACACTTAAGTTTATGTAAGTAATTAAATATATGGAATAAAAATGAAGAGTTTCGTTATTGTAGTTTTCACAAAATAAAACCACAGTCGGTCCCCTTAGATATAATAAATTATGCAAAATAACAATGATTTAAGTACATATTTTTATAATAAGGAATTTATTTACTCTGCAACTGCTCAATTTCATATAGATGCTTGTTTACGCTTTGAATGCAAACAGGAGGGATTTCATGTGCTTTTTTTTTCAATATTAACATACCATATTACATAAAGTATATTGACATTCGTCATCATATAATTATTCAATCAAAACATGATTTAAATGTATATAAAAGAACTAGGTTGTGATAACCGTTTAAAACGGGAAACCTGCAAATTAGTTTCGTCATTCACCGATCTTAATATTGACGGAAGCTTCTAAAACATCAAATGGCATCGCTCCCGATGTTAAAAAGAAAAAAAATTATTATAGCTGCCTTGCATGACGTTTAAGAACCTTTTGTGTGAATGATCTTTCAAATAATGGTAATTCATTGATATATGTATCAGTACAAGTTAATAATATATAAATGTATCAAAATAGTATTACAAAATAATGTGAAGTAGGTTGTTCTAATAAATTTATCGGTAGGTAAATGTATTTTACCGCTGAGAACATCGCGGCAACGAACCCGAACTATAATTTGTACTTCGTACTAATTAACTTGCTTACATGAGAAGAGAAAGTTAATTGATGTAAAGTTTTGTTCAAATATAATTTAAGCTGTAAAGTTAAATATTATAAATTTATATAATAGATATATATACTGAAGGGAAAAAGAAACGCATAATAGCATGATAGCGAAAAATATTTAACTGTGTGGCCGAAAATTATGAAAATTGGTCAGATGTGCATTTTGGTTACTGTGCACTAAAATCGCTGGTCAAAATTACTCAACCATGAAATGTATGGTATCATGTTGGGGAAGTGATAAAACGCCAAATACACGTGCATGTTGATGACGACAATTTTATGATCACAATTTGTAGTGCCAAGAGATGACAGACATCGTATTCCGATATTTTCAGTCAGTATAAATTTCTTGCAATCATGGTATGGCTAACTGAAGTTACATTGTGTCTAGTAATTGAGTTCCATAAGTGCATAAAAAGGCAACAACATGTTGTTGTGCAGTTTGTTTTTAAATTTTCGATCAAAATTTTTTTTTCGGTTATCAGAGAGTAACTTAAAAGGTTTCCAACGAACCATGACGGTGAGGTTGGCGCGTAACAGCGTCACATCATGCTTTTCATCATGCTACCTCGGTTACTGTCAAGTCATTATCACTGAAACCGATATTTTTACAGCAGACAATCATACTCATATTTTCACCATAATACTGACAGAAACTCTCTGCTCTACATTGGTACGCAAGCTTGGCAACCTAACGTCGATTTTACTCTCACACGCGCACGTACGCGCCGTATGCGTAACGTTCTTAGCATGTTCACGCTGAGAAAATGTAGCCAGTGTTTATCGAGACTTCCTTACAAACATTCACGTGTACCAAATCAGCTAGATTCTGTAAATTCTATACTAAATCGAAAATTCGTGGTATTCATTGAGCGGAGGGATTTGTTGGCTTTGGAATAAAACAGCTACTCTCAACAATTAAGACTATCGTCGGAAGGCTTGAATGATAATCCTGTGAGAAAGATAAATGCTCTGGTGAACTCAATGCACAAGAAAATAAAGGCTGTTACTGATGCGCAAGGGAAATGATGAGAATTTTAATTTTAATCTTGGGGGGTATCGACATATCAATCCCAATAACTCAGGAATTATCAGTCAAAGTCACAAAAGATTTCGGTTACTTGTTGTTAAAAGTTGGATTAAATTGTTTGATAACAATACTGGAAAACATATTGGAAATAATAGTTTTAATTTTATTCAAAAATTTATTATGCGTTTTTTTTTCCTTTCAGTATACATTAAAAATTAATACATTTCTTTTTATTCTAAATTCTTTGCATCAAATACTAAAATTTTCAAAGGGCGTTAAAAACTAATTTCTACACAAGTATTTGGGTCTTGGTTTATAAATATGTACAAGTATGGGTCTTATTGATCTGTCAAAAAAAATGTCAAGTACATTTATTTGGACATCTCAATAGGGTACATACATATTTTTAAACCAAGTCCCAAACATCTGTGAATTATACCCTCTCCCCCCCCCCCCTCTAACAAAAAAAAAATGTACAATGTATCAGTAAAATTTGCATATTTGTGCTTCTTTTCTTCATCACGGAACGGAAATGAATTAATGAAATTGTTATTTTTCTTATTCTTTAAAAAACAGGATGTGTTTGAGAGGTGCATCTATTTCATGGGGGAATTTGGATATTTGAAGTATTTTTTCCTTCTACCTGCATGTAGACTGTCAATAGAAACTACAATATAAACTACAATATACTCTCTGTCGTTACTGGAAATTCCCAGCGATTGCGAGGGATTTCATCTAGTATATAACTAAGAAAACAAACTAAACGCTATTTTTCTTTTATTTTAAAATATGAGTACCTCTTATTTTACTTTGGAGCTAAATGGTACCTTTTTCTTATCTTTACCTATCAATATAATTAAAAAAAACTATCATTATAATGTTAATTATGTCTGTGACAGCGCCATGCAAAAAGATGAGAAGAACGAAAATACATATTACAAAGAAATTTAATGTCTTCTCTGAAATCAAGCAGTGTAGTTTAACAAGTTGAAAATATTGAGATGGTACAGATATTTAAATTTAAAAAAAATTCTAAACAAGATGAAAGAAGATGAATAATGAATAATAATATTCATGAAAATAATGATTGATTCATCCATCTTTAAAAACGTTTTCGGCTTTTGATTTCCTTGATTTAATCTTCTCCGGGTTTAAGCAAACGTACGAATTAGGCCCAGTTACCCGATAACTAATCTCGGTACAATGTGGAAGATTCATGTGTCTTTCATCTGCGACGTCTGTAAAAATCATTTCGAGTACTGGCGGAAGCGGATCAAAACCTCCTAATTCTGCGAGTTCTTCAATGTATCGAAATCGTCGACCAGTACCGCCAAAGAAATGGGCATGAGACGGTGGATTGCATTCCTTCAAACGAGATTGGAAATCCGCTTCACTCTCTGCCCTCATTACATCTTTGGACGGAAATTTCACTTTTCCTGCCAACGCCAAAACTGCAAGTTTTGCCATTTCATGGTACATAGGAAAGTATAAAAACTGCCGGGCTATTCGAATGAAAATAAGGTTTAGATATTCTATATGAAACATATGTTTGTAAATTAGCTGAACGTGTTGATCTTGGATCGCTATGATGTCATCTTTTAAGAATGGAAAAGAATAACGATATCCGGTACAGAATATGACTGCGTCAACTTTTTCTGAAGAGCCATCGGGAAACACCACGAAATCTTTCGTCATATGGACAAAAGGAGGTCTTTGTTCTATTTCTTTTTTGAAAGACGGCCTGAAGTCTTTTGGATCTCGTCTGTGGCATGCAAAAACCTTTAAGTAAATATAAACTAAATTGAAAATATACTGTAATATCAAATATTTAAGAGAGGTCCAATTTTCGAGGTTTAAGAACGAAGAAAAATGGAAATCATGCTTATGGGAATTTGGTTCCGATATTGTATAGAAGTACTGAGTATTGATAATTTTACATTTCGAGGTAATCATGAATTCAATGGTCTCTTCATGCCTTGAAAACAACGAAAAGTAACAACAACACCCCCCCCCCGAAAATAAGTGATTTCACGGTATAAAACTCAAAGTGAATCGTATTTTGTAATATTAGATGTAAGTTTAAATTAATTTAACTTCTCCCCCCCCCCTCCAAATTAAAAATCACACTTACCGCTCTATATAAGAGAATATGTGTTTGTCAACGAACAAGAATTATGATGACTTTTTCCTAGAACATTTATTTCCCCAAATGTATATCGGTATACGTAAAATTACGAGGGTTGTTCGAAATGATTCGTATTACTTTTTTAAATATATATAAGGATTTATTCAAAACTTTTCTAGATTTATAAAATGCAAAACTCGGGTTGCGGAGCAGGTCAAAATTTAGAATTTTACAAACATTACACCAAATGGCTGTAAGCATATTCTCTGTAAAATGAAGCAAAAATGAAAAACATCCTAGAAATCCTAGAAATTCAAATTAAGAATTGTTACGTCGATTTCTACTACAAATTACGGCTTAATATTTTGCTTCGTTGAAAAAAAAACAACTTGGGAAGGAAGGCAGTCCTCATTAAAATCGACTAAAACGATTACGTTTCAGAACGTCACGGAGCTGCTGATAACAATGAACTTTTGTGTTTTACTCACGAAAAATCCTAAAAAAAAAACTCATAAAATATGTTGGATGAATAGAAATCATGCCACAAGATAGTTGTGCATCTGTGGACAAATAGTACAGGCAGTATTTGAGTGACAGAGACTCTATATCTAATGAGGAAAATATGTGAATAAACAGTTTAACTTTAAAAAGTTCGAAAGTTAAGGAAAGACAAATGCGCTTCAGAGTTTCTTTTATAAGTAATAAAAGAAATTGAAATCATAACAAAGGAAATTATACATCGAGAACAATTGTTAAAAAAATAAATGTCAAGTATTAGAAAAAGATTTTTAATGAGTGGATGTTGGATAAAACTATGTGAAATGTATAGAGATAATATTTTTTTGAACTCTCGACGCTATGTTTTGACGTACAATTCCCGTTAATTGTGTTCCGCGGGTATAGAACAAGTTGATTTTAAAATGAAATTGAATGATTTCTGTTAAATCGAAGGGAATGAAACTTCACACATCAACAAAAGAAATATTATTGCAAATTATATTGTTCTGTTACAAAATCTCTAATGAGTAATATAACAAAGATTGACATCGTCCACGAACTTTACGAACACCCCACGTACTTTGTTACCAATGTTCATATATTCATTTTATTTAAACATTCAATAAAGGATAAAAATTATATAGTTAGCAATAAGAAAAGACTTAATTTACTGTCTAGGCTTAATACCTTTTTTTGCAAACTTTGCTACATGCATTGAAATGTCTTCTCCTGAATAACTACATCCTAGAACTGCAACACGAAGTCCATCAAAATGTTCCTCGTGTCTAAACTCTTTACTGTGAATCATTCTTCCCTCAAACAATTCCATTCCAGGGATATCCGGAGTGTACGGTTCACTGTGATGACTGTGAAGAATTTACAAATGATATACGTGAAGGTAAAAAAACAGTATAAAATCCAAAAAAATCTCAAAAGTTCATTATACATCATACATGTAAAATAGGAGCGGAGTTAACACAGACTTCCAAAAATATCAGAAGTGGGACCAGGTGCAATAGAGGACTGAACATTCTCTACCAACCGGTCACACCCTCCATATTCTCAATGTCATGATTGGAAAATAACGAACAAAAACCCGTGTTCAACTTACAAAAAAAATTAAAACTATCTCTTTCAGCCTTTAGATATCTTGATTTACAATATTCT